>NW_021703775.1:26804101-26855820 GCF_005190385.1 Monodon monoceros | reverse complement strand
TCTTCTGCCTCAGTTATTCTGCTATTGATCCCTTCTAGAGAATTTTTAATTTCATTTATTGTGTTGTTCATCACTGTTTGTTTGCTCTTTAGTTCTTCTAGGTCCTTGTTAAATGTTTCTTGTATTTTCTCCATTCTATTTCCAAGATTTTCGATCATCTTTACTATCATCATTCTGAATTCTTTTTCAGTGAGACTGCCTATTTCCTCTTCATTTGTTAGGTCTGGTGGGTTTTTACCTTGCTCCTTCATCTGCTGTGTGTTTCTCTGTCTTCTCATTTTGCTTGACTTACTGTGTTTGGGGTCTCCTTTTTGCAGGCTGCAGGTTCGTAGTTCTCGTTGTTTTTGGTGTCTGTTCCCAGTGGCTAAGGTTGGTTCAGTGGGTTATGTAGGCTTCCTGGTGGAGGGGACTAGTGCCTGTGTTCTGGTGGATGAGGCTGGATTTTGTCTTTCTGGTGGGCAGGTCCACGTCTGGTGGTGTGTTTTGAGGTGTCTGTGGCCGTATTATGATTTTAGGCAGCCTCTCTGCTAATGGGTGGGAATGTGTTCCTGTCTTGCTAGTTGTTTGGCATAGGGTGTCCAGCACTGTAGCTTGCTGGTCGTTGAGTGGAGCTGGATCTTGGTGTTGAGATGGAGATCTCTGCGAGATTTTTGCCGTTTGGTATTACGTGGAGCTGGGAGGTCTCTTGTGGACCAGTGTCCTGAACTTGGCTCTCCCACCTCAGAGGCACAACCCTGACGTCTGGCTGGAGCACCAAGAGCCTGTCATCCACACGGCGCAGAATAAAAGTGAGAAAAGAAAGAAAGAAAGAAAGAAAGAAAGAAAGAAGATAAAATAAAATTTAAAAGTCATTAAAATAAAAAATAATTATTAAGAAAAAAAATTTTTAAGTAAAAAAAAAACGGACAGACAGAACCCTAGGACAATTGGTAAAAGCAAAGCTATACAGACAAAATCACACACAGAAGTATACACATACACACTCACTAAAAGAGAAAAAGGGGGGAAAAATATATATATAATTGCTCCCAAAGTCCATCTCCTCAATTTGGGATGATTGGTTGCCTCTTCAGGTATTCCACAGATGCAGGGTACATCTAGTTGATTGTGGAGATTTAATCCGCTGCTCCTGAGGCTGCTGGGAGAAATTTCCCTTTCTCTTCTTTGTTCGCACAGCTCCTGGGGTTCAGCTTGCTCCTGGGGTTCAGCTTTGGATTTGGAACCTCCTCTGTGTGTAGGTGGCCTGAGGGCGTCTGTTCTTCGCTCAGACAGGACGGGGTTAAAGGAGCCGCTAATTCGGGGGCTCTGGCTCAGTCAGGCCGGGGGGAGGGAGGGGTATGGAGTGCAGGGTGAGCCTGCAGAGGCTTCGAGCCTGCAGCCGCAGAGGCCGGCATGACGTTGCAACAGCGTGTTCTCCCGGAGAAGTTGTCCCTGGATCACGGGACCCTGGCAGTGGCGGTCCGCACAGGCTCCCGGGAGGGGAGGTGTGGATAGTGATCTGTGCTTCCACACAGGCTGCTTGGTCGCGGCAGTGGCTGCTTTAGCGTTTCATGCCCGTCTCTGGGGTCCGCGCTGAGAGCCGCGGCTCACGCCTGTCTCTGGAGCTCCTTCAAACAGCGCTCTGAATCCCCTCTCCTCGCGCAGCAGGAAACAAACAGGTAAGAGAGAGTCTCTTGTCTCTTCGGCAGCTCCAGACTTTTCCCGGACTCCCTCCCGGCTAGCCGTGGCGCACTAACCCCTTCAGGCTGTGTTCACGCAGCCAACCCCAGTCCTCTCCCTGGAATCCGACCTCCGAAGCCCGAGCCCGTCCCGGCGGGTGAGCAGACAATCCCCTCAGGCTGGTGAGTGCCGGTCGGCACCGATCCTCTGTGCGGGAATCTCTCCTCTGTGCCCTCCGCACCCCTGTTGCTGTGCTCTCCTGCATGGCTCTGAAGCTTCCCCACTCCGCCACCCGCAATCTCCGCCCGCGAAGGGGCTTCTAGTGTGTGGAAACCTTTCCTGCTTCACAGCTCCCTCCCACTGGTGCAGGTCCTGTCCCTATTCTTTTGTCTCTGTTTTTTCTCTTTTCTTTTGCCCTACCCAGGTACGTGGGGAGTTTCTTGCCTTTTGGGAAGTCTGAGGTCTTCTGCCAGCGTTCAGTAGGTGTTCTGTAGGAGTTGTTCCACATGTAGATGTATCCCTGATGTATTTGTGGGGAGGAAGGTGATCTCCGCATCTTACTCTTCTGCCATCTTGAAGCTCCTCTCCATGTGTCCTTTTGAATTATGGTTTTCTGAGGCTATATGCCCAGTAGTATGTATATAGTAGTCGTGGGATTGCTGGGTCATATGGCACTTCTATTTTTAGTTTTTTAAGGAAACTCCATAGTGTTCTCCATAGTGGCTGTATCAATTTACATTCCCACCAACAGTGCAAGAGGGTTTCCTTTTCTCCACACCCTCTCCAGCATTTATTGTTTGTAGATCATTTGATGATGGCCATTCTGACCAGTGTGAGGTCAGAATGTAGTTTTGATTTTCATTTCTCTAATAATTAGTGATGTTGAGCATCCTTTCATGTGCCCCTTGGCCATCTGTATATACTCCTTGGAGAAATGTCTACTTAGGTCTTCTGCCCATTTTTTGATTGGGTTGTTTGTTTTTTTAATATGGAGCTCCATGAGCTGTTTGTGTATCTTGGAGATTAGTCCGTTGTCTGTTGCTTCATTTGCAAATATTTTCTCCCATTCTGAGGGTTGTCTTTTCGTCTTGTTTATGGTTTCCTTTGCTGTGCAAAAGCTTTTAAGTTTAATTAGGTCCCATTTGTTTATTTTTCTTCTTCTTTTCATTACTCTAGGAGGTGGGTCAAAAAAGATCTCACTGTGGTTCATATCAAAGAGTGTTTTTCCTCCATTTTTCTCTAAGAGTTTTATAGTGTCTGGTCTTACATTTAGGTCTTTAACTCATTTTGAGTTTATTTTTGTGTATGATGTTAGATGGTGTTCTAATTTCATTCTTTTACATGTAGCTGTCCAGTTTCCTCCCACCACAGGAGCTCAGGCCCGACCCCTGGCCCATGAACCAAGATCCTGCAAGCCTTGGTGGGGGGGGGGGGGTGGCAAAAAAGAAAAAAAAAGAGAAAAGAAAAAACGAGCAGAACAATAACAAAAAGTAAAAATAAAATAAGGTTAGAAAACTAACAGATATGTCAAAAAAAACATAAAAATATAGATGAAACAACAACTGGAAGGTAAAACAGAGCCACAAAAGCAAAAAAGAAGGAAAAATAAAGGTCAGAAAAGGCCTTGGCTGTGGGTGGGAGGGACCTGGGTGGGTGGGTGGTTTAGGCGGGGAGTGGGGTCTAGGTTTAGGACCCTTGTGGTCACCAAAGGCCCTGGGGGTTGGCGGTGGGGTTTAGTCTTAGTGTGGGCAGAGGGGCCCTGGGATGCCTCCAGCCTCTGAGTGCAGACGGTCAGGCCAGGACCTCAGCACACTCCCTGGGGGCCGAGTGGGTGGGGGAAATGTTTCCACCCCCATCCTCTGGTTCTGGAGGGTTCTTCCCCTGTTTGCCTCTACTCTTCTTCCCCCCCTCACTCCCACGCCCCTAGGACCCATGCGGCTGGAGGGGGCCTCGGAGGGCGGAGGACCAGGCCTGGGACCCCAGCAGGCTCTCCGGGGCCTCCATGGGCAGGGAAATGCTAGCTGCAGTTCTCCTGATCCTCTGATTCCAGAGGGTCCCTCCCCGTCCACCTCTCCTCTTCTCCCCCCCCCCCCAACCATGACCCTAGGACCCACACGGCCGGAGGGGGCCCCGGAAGGCAGAAGACCAGGCCCGGGAGCCCAGCAGGCTTCCCAGGGCCTGCATGGGCGGGGGAAACAGCTGCGTTCCCTCCCTGATCCTCCAATCCCCAAGGATCCCGCCTGCTGCAGGAACCCCTCCCCTAGCCACCCTTCAGGGGCACTGGTCCCATCTGGCCTCCTCTTCTCCTCCCCCCTCGCTCCCCACCCCCCATATCCTACCTGGTCATTCGGGGTTCCTCCCATCCCCTTGGGTGTCGAGGTCCCCCACCAGCATCTCCTAGGTGCCCTAGTTGTGGGGAGACGGGAACTTTGCATCCTCCTACTCCGCCATCTTGACTCAGCCAGAGTTAGTGTTTAAATACTTTTCTTCCATGCTGATAAAACAGTAAAGATATCAAAAATAATTCCCGAAGAAGACATAATGTATGAAATAAATATTATTAAGTTGAATCTAAAGGCCATATCAATTGTTTTTGAAAAGCTGGTGCATGGGAAGGTGTGGATGAATTAAAATATGTTAAATCTCTCATAATATGGAGATGTAATAATAATAATATCTACTATTTATTGTATTATAAAGCAATAGACTAAGTGCTTTATATTTAGCTGCCTTATTCTACCCACTATGAACACTGAGATTGTCTGAGTTGCTCATCATTACATCTCCAGAGCCTAGCCCATTTCCTGGTTCATGTTAGGCACTTAACAAATATTTGTGCAATGTTGAGTAAACAAGCCTATAAAGTAATCGACCTTTAAACATGTCATGTGACCTGGCCAAGTTTTCACAGTAAGAGATAGAGCCGGGATTCCAACCAGTTCTGTTTGCCTCCAAAATTGAGTCACATTGTTTTCCCCAAAGTATAATGTTTTGGTTTTAATACTGATAGAAAAATAAAAATTCACACTTTTATAATTTTATTTCAAAAGTAACTATTGGTAGACTAAAAACAGAATCTGTAACTTCTAAATCAATAGGGGAAAAAATGGAACAAAGAAAACTTGGGTAAAGAAAAATAAATAAATAAAACAAAACCACAAAGAAGCCCAGAAGTAGAAAGCCTAATAGAAAAATGGGAAAAGAGCATGAGTAATCAACTCACAGAAGAAATAAAATTAAATTTCATCATTTTCTTCATTTTCCAAAAAATGTCATCATTTTCTTATGTAACCACATGCCATTATTACACCTAAAAAAATAACAATAAATCACTGACATCTTCTAATACCAAGTATATTGAAATGTCCTCAATTATTTAAAATATATATTTTACATCGGTTGGCTTGAATCAGAATCCAAACAAGATCCATATTTTTAATTGAGTTGTCATGTCTTTTTAATATAAAGCTGTCCCTCCCACCTTTCTTTCATACCATTGACTCAAAGAAACTGACTGATGTTCTGCAGAAAGTCTCACATTCTGGATTTTCCTTCTTTGTTAATTTATTCTTCAATTTTATTTGTCTTTTTAACATTGAGTTGTAAGTACGGTTAATTTTTTTTAAGTTTCTATTTAGAAATAATTTCAGACCTTTAAAAATTGCAAAAATAGTATTAAGGACCATATACTTTTAACCCAGTTTTCCCAAATGTTAATGGTTTACTACGTTTGCTTTATTCATTCTAGTTTTGTTCTGAAACTTTTGAGACTAAGTTATAGATAAAGGGCCCTTTACCTCTAAATACTTTAGTATATTTCCAAAAAGAAGGACATTCTTTTACATAACAATAGTTCAATGGTCGAAATCAGGAAAGGATACAATATCAGTAACTAACCTACAGATCTTATTCAAATTTCACTAATTTTTCTTCTAAAGGCCTTTATCAGGTTTAAGCTTTTAAATTTATTTTAACATATTTCTTACCTTTCAGGCATTTGTACCCTTAAAAAAAAATGTTACTGCCAATTGCTACTGCAGTAGTTCCCAAACTTGTTTGCACATTAGAATCACCTGGAGAGCTTTTAAAAATTTCTAGAGAAAATTCTTGAGAAAAAACAACAAAGCTGAAGTCATCATGCTCCCTGATTTCAAACTATATCACAAAGCTATCATCACTGAAACAGTATAGTATTGGCATAAAAACAGACCCACAGATCAATGGAACAGAACAGAGAGCCCAGGTATAAACCCATAAATTTGGTTAGTTAATTTATGACAAACGGGCCAAAAATACCCAACAGGGAAAGGACAATCTCTTCAATAATTGGTGTTGGGAAAGTTGGACAGCCACATGCAAAAGAGTGAAACTTATCCACTATCTTACACCATACACAAAAAATGAACTTAAAATGGATTAAAGACTTGAATGTAAGACTTGAAACCATAAGATCTCTAAAAGAAAACATAAGCTGTATGCTCCTTGACATTGGTCTTGGCAATGATTGTTTGAATCTGACACCAAAAGCAAAAGCAACAGAAGCAAAAATAAACAAGTGAGATGGTATCAAGCAAAAAAGCTTCTGCCCAGCAAAGGAAACCATCAACAAAACAAAAACGCAAACCCACTGAATGAGAGAAATAATTGCAAATCATATATCTGATAAGGGGCTAAAACAAACTATCACACAACTCAGAAGCAAAAAACCAAATAATCCAATTAAAAAATGGACAGAAGATCTGAATAGACATTTTTCCAAAGAAGACATACAGGTGGACAACAGACACATGAAAAGATGCTCAACATCACTAATCATCAGGGAAATGCAAATCAAAACCACAACGAGATATCACTTCATACCTGTTAGAATTGCTATTATCAAATAGATAAGAAACACGTGTTGGTGATGATGTGGAGAAAAGGGAACGCTTGTGCACTGTTGGTGGGAATACAAATTGGTGCAACCACTACAGAAAACAGTATAGAGGTTCCTCAAAAAAATTAAAAATAGAACTACCATATGATCCAGCAATTCCACTTCTGGGTATTTATCCAATGAAAACAAAAATACTAATTTGAAAAGATATATGCACCCCTGTGTTCATTGCAGCATTATTTACAATAGTCAAGATATGGAAACAACCTAAGTGTCCAAGGATGGATTCAAAAATTGTGGCATATATATACAGTGGAATATCATTCAGCTATAAAAAAAAGAATGAAATCTTGCCATTTTCAACAACATGGACGGACCTCAAGGGCATTATACTAAGTGAAATTAGTCAAACAAAGACAAATACAATATGATCTCTTTTATATCTGGGCTCTAATAACAAAACAAAACAAAACCAAAAACCAAGCTGAGAGATACAGAGAACAGACTGGTGGTTGCAAGAGGCGGGGGGTGGAGGTGGGAGAAATGGGTGAACTGGGTTTGTTTGTTTTTTTAGTTTAAATAAATTGAATAAAAAATTCCCAAATCCAGGCCTGTGGGACAGAAGCATCAGTGTTTTGAAGTTCCCCAGTGACTCCAATGTGTAGACAAATCTGGAAACCACTGTGCTACTGTTAAATGAATTCTATGGGTTGTGTTGCCCCTGAAATATTATTCACAAATTACTGAAATATTACTTGAAATAAGACTGACAGTGGGAGGAGGTGTATGGCAGATAATCATCTTTCTCAGAAAAGAAAAATTTTCCAGTCTCTCTCCCAGTCAAGGCAAACCACACTCTCTTTGGGTGCTATTTCCAAATGGTTCCTCCTACAAGCAGCTAGGTTTAGAAGAGGCTAGGTTTGACTTTTAGCCATCCCTTCATTGTTCCCTCCTTTCTTCAAAGCCTGGCACAAGGTAGAAATTCAATAAACGCCAAATGAATGGGATTGTGCTTTCACCAACCTATTTTCTGAGGCCTGAGAGCAGGGAAAAGCTATTAAAATTTATTTAAAGAGTAGGCCATTGGCCAGTACAGGAGAGTTTAGCTTTGGAGCAATCAAATTTAAAATCTGTATCTTCCATCCTTAATAGATAAGTGAAAAGCAGGAAAGCCTCAAATGATATACAACTATACATAGTCCTACTTGTGTTAAAACATCAAAAGCCTCCTCACCTCTCCTGAGACCCACCTCTCCACAGTCCAGCACAATGCCCTGGCTGTTAAATGTTTTGACCGTCACCACTGGGTAAGAATTCAGCTATGCATCATTAGTGGGAAACAAAAATGCCTACACCCATGAGTGATGAAAATCTTGGCAAACTGGAGCACAGTCTCCTTTCCAAGAGGCACTATTGCTTACCTCAATCAGAATCCAGTTTGCCAGATATTCCTATTACTCAAAAGAAGCTGGAAATTCTGATACTATGTAAAATCTTCCACTTTAGAAATGTCATCTCAAATTTTAAAGGAAAAAAGAAAGCCCTATTGGCCAAACAAAACACAACTGTAGACTTAATCCAGCACCACTTTAATCTCTACCACTGTTGCAGGGAGAACTCTTATAAAGGATTGTCATAGTGTTACCAAGTCCAAGCACATGTTGCTTGCTGCACAAAAGGCCAATGAATTGAGAGTAGAGGTGTTAGAGCAAGGAATAGCAACCTTATTCAAAAAGCCAGCAGAGGGCGCTTTCCTGGTGGCGCAGTGGTTAAGAATCCACCTGCCAATGCAGGGGACACTGGTTCAAGCCCTGGTCCAGGAAGATTCCCCTATGCTGCGGAGCAACTAAGCCTGTGCTCCACAACTACTGAGCCTGCGCTCTAGAGCTGCGAGCCACAACAACTGAACCTGCATGCCACAACTACTGAAGGCTGCATTCTGCAACTACTGAAGCCCACATGCCTAGAGCCCATGCTCCGCAACAAGAGAAGCCACCACAATGAGAAGCCCATGCACCTGAACGAAGAGTAGCCCCCACTCGCCACAACAAGAGAAAGCCCACCACGTGCAGCAACGAAGACCCAACACGGCCAAAAATAATAAATAAAAATAAACTTAAAAGAAAAAAGGCAGCAGACTGAGAAGATGGTGGACTAGTGTCCTAAAGAACCATCTTACCAGAGTTAGAATTCAGGTTTCATTTATACTAAAAGGGGTGGGGGGTGGGGCTGGTTGTTGCAAACTTCTTGGTGCTGGAATCCTTTGTCCTTGTGGGTGTCCAGTAGGTCTGGTCTAAATGTTTCTATAAACCTCCAACAAGACAAATGTTATTCTCTGTTCTGCAACTTTTTATTTCTATGTGAATAAGAGTGATATACCTTTAAAGGTCAGAGTCTTGAGAACGGGCAATCCTGTATATTTCAGGCTATAGGCAACATTCTTTTACAAAAGGTGCAGAGCCAGCATGACAAAAGCACAGGCAACAAACAGAGGACAAAAGTTAGAGCTAAAGGAAGATTCAATATGGAGTTAGGTTTGTTTTTCTCTGTTACAGTACGTATTGGAGAACCAACACATCAGAAGAGAAAATGGTAAAAGTAATTGCAGTAAATTCTACAATTTTCTGGTTTCCAATTCAAACAACTTAGAGATTGTTCCCTTAACTTCCTTGAATTCATTCTTGGTCTCTTTTCTCTAACACTGAAAATCTTGGCTCCTAACATCAGTTAGCATAATTACTTGTTTTCTTTGTCGTATTTTACATAAAATAGTTTCAAAATAATACTATGCTATGTTAACAAATAATCTACTAAATTTTGCAGTTTCATTTGTTCTTAGAATATGTTCCACAGTGATGTACAGTCTGGGCTGTACATTTTACAAAAAGTTTGTGGTAAAGGCACCTAAGTGGAAAGTGAAAAGCTTCCCCCAAATTGTTCTGGTGTTTATAATGACAGCCCAAAGAACAAGGGAGCAAAATGCATTTTGCTAGGAGCCTTGAAAGGCAATTTTGCTGTCTGCAGGAACAGCACTGTGAGGACTTGGGCTGCGCTATGGAGGTTGCTTGCTGCCCTTGATAATCTCTTAAGAGACTCCTGTTTTAAGATCTGGGGCTGTCTGCCAACTTTCCCATCTTCCCTCTCTCCTTGAAAAAAGCTGGAAATGTGCGTTTTCTGAAGCACAGGCCTGGACGTACAGACTTAGATGATCATTTGCGAAAACTCGAATGTGGGAGTAGATGGAATTGCCTACTAGGACGAGTGTAGCACGAGTGGGTGCAGGATCCCTGGGAACGCAGACCGTTAGGGACAGAAGGAGTGAGAAATCTCAGAGGCAGGGGAATCAGTGCGATCACAGAGCCAAGTAGGGAGAAGAGGTTCTTACATCTGACGGAGGGGAGACTTGTGTTCTCCCAAAGGTCGCTCCCGGGGCGGTGAGTTTCCCCAGCCCAGTAGGGACCCCAGTCACTAAACTGGCACGTGCCACGTGCAGGGATGCCCAGCAAGGAGCAAGATGGCCCGACCTGGAGGAAGTCACTTATGCAAGGAATTTGGGTCTGGACTTCGGAGGAGAATGCATCCCAGCGGGCTACTGAACTGACTAGCAGGGTAAAGAATGAGGCCCGTGCTCAGCACTGGGCTAGGATTTCCGGTGGGGGCCGCGCCTCCCGCCCTTCCGGTTTAGTGCTTTCGCGCTCTCTCGGAGATTGCAGACACCTCCACTTCCACCGCCAACTGCAAAAGAAAGTAGGGGCGGCCGGACTCTGCCCGAAGCCTTAGGTTCCCGCCCGTAGCGGGCGGGGCCTCCTCCTACTCCCACCGCGGCCCCTCCCACCGCGGGCGCCCCGCCCACTTCCGGGTCTTGGGACGCTGCTCAAGATTGCCGAGGCAGGGGGTATGGAGGGCAGCGTCGGCAAGGTGGGAGGCCTGGGGCGCGCCTTGTGCGTGCTGACCGGGGCTTCCCGCGGCTTCGGACGGACGCTGGCCCATCTCCTGGCCCCGCTGCTGTCGCCTGGCTCCGTGCTGGTCCTAAGCGCCCGCAGTGACGAGGCGCTGCGGCAGCTGGAGGCCGAGCTGGGCGCCGAGTGGCCCGGCCTGCGCCTCGTGCGGGTGACAGCCGACCTGAGCGCCGAGGCCGGCTTGCAGCAGCTGCTCGGTGCCCTGCGCGAGCTCCCCAGGCCCGAAGGCCTGCAGCGAGTGCTGCTCATCAACAATGCCGGTAAGACGCCCGCCGGCGTGTGAGCGCTTGGCATACTGCTTAGCGTCCAGTTCTGTTTTCCCTCCCTTTCACACCCCCGCCTCTTAGAGCTTTAAAGGTGACTCCTAGAAGTCTGAAAAGACGCCTGAAAGCCCTAGTTTCAGCGGGGTGTGGAGGAAAACCTGGTGATGTCTGGGGCTCGTTCTCTCCCCCTTCTTCCCCCCCTTCACCTTTCAACGCCAAGAACTTTTCTGATCGTCTTGCTCAGCGCTCTCTGGCGGAGGCGTGAGTTAGGGCATGGGGTCTTCCAGCAGAAGTAAATTCCCCCTCTTCTCCAAATGGGCCCCCAGAGTTCCCCCGAACCCCAGCACCAGAGAAGGGCATGCGCTTTCTCACTTTGAAGCTTCAGGTGAGTGGGTTCCCCAGGTATGCGTGTCTGCAGAGCTGGGAAGAGGGAGGCGTCTTCAGAAGCACTAGGGAGACTCCTCCTTTAGGTCTGGATGGGAAGAGTCTGGAAGAGTTTGAAGAGGGCTGGGAGAAGAGAAAACCCCGCCTGCACTGAGTGATTCCTAAGGTCTGTTTTTTCAGGCAGTCTTGGAGATGTGTCCAAACGCTTCGTAGACCTGGCTGACCCAGCTGAAGTGAACAACTACTGGGCTCTGAACTTGACCTCCATGCTCTGCCTGACTTCCAGCATCCTGAAGGCCTTCCCAGACAGTCCTGGCCTCAGTAGGACTGTGGTTAATATCTCGTCCCTCTGTGCCCTGCAGCCCTTCAAGGGCTGGGCACAGTACTGTGCGGGGAAGGCTGCCCGTAACATGATGTTCCAGGTTCTGGCCGCAGAGGAACCTAGTGTGAGGGTGCTGAGCTATGCCCCAGGTAGGTGAAGCATTACTGCCATCCCTGTCCCCAGAACCGGCTGGTTACCCTTTGGAGACTGGGCAAGGAGCCTTCTCTGTCTCCTCCAGGAAAGGACCCATAGAATATTTTGTCCTTGAATCATGACCCATCACTCCTTAAGGGAAATATAGGCTGCAAGAAAGTTAGTGCTGGCAGGGGCAGGGAGCTGTAGTTATCAGGTATGGATTGAGAGTGGGCAGCTGCCTGGACTTGAGGGTGGGGCCAGAAAGTCTGAGATGTTAAAGTTTGAGAGATGATTAGGATTTGAATTCCAGGCCTGTACCTCATTTCTTCATGTGGAACGGGGAAGATGCTACCTGTCTCACAGGGCAGTTTGTAGGACTGAATGAGGTAAAGCATGTAAAAGTGATCCCAAACTGTGAAGGGCTATCTAATTGTTAGCATTTGTAATTGTTAGATAGGACTTATCACACTGTATTATCTTATATCTGTATATACTTCTCTACTTCTCTCTCTGCATAGGAAAGCCTTGAAAGCAGGCATTATGCACTCTTCATCTTTATATCCCCAGCACCTAGTAAAGCACCCCACTGAGCCAGTCCGCAGTGAATGCTAGCTGAACGAAGAGCAGACAGACGTTGTTGAATGCTGACCATCCCGTGCTGAACTGTGCTGGAACACTGGGGAATGCTGAGATAAATAAGATAGAGCCCCGTCCTCATGAAAGTTAAAGGGTAGGGGGTCTTGTGGTACTTGATCTGGTTTCTCATCTTCCTACCATGATGCCACTGTACACCTTTGTTAGGAGTGAGGCTTCTATTTTCAGCTTGAGGTTGCTGGAATTAGAAGGTGGTGACATAGCTGTTGCATGATGTCTGAGCAACTTAGATAGAGATCCAGTAGTCTATTCCCCTTGGAACCCTAGCGGCAAAGAGGCAGATTAACCTGACCACAGTCCAGATGCAGCATAGCCAGGATCAAACCTTGCCTCCAAGGTCATGATCAGTGCAGTTTCTACTTCCTCATGCTCTCTAGTACCCAGTCCTCCTTCTGTCCCTCCCTAATGTAATACAGTTATTCTTGCAGCTAATATTCAACTCAGCACCCACCCTGAGCTCAGCCTAGGACTCACTCAGTCAACAGAGAGCAAATGGAAACCATAGTCAGGAGCAGAGCAAACTCTAGAGTGCCATGTGACTGGGTTACATTTCAGGGGGCTGCCCTGGACATCGTGAGGAAGTTGACAAGCCCACAACTAATATACTCAATGGTGAAAAGCTAAAAGCTTTTCTTCTAAGATCAGGAACAAGACAAGGAAGCCATTCTTCCCACTTCTATTCAACATAGTATTGGAAGTCCCAGTCAGAGCAATTAGACAAGAAAAATAAAAGGCATCCAAATTGGAAAGGAAGAGGTAAAACTGTCTGTATTCGCAGATGACATATTATATACAGGAAACCCTAGAGACTTCACCAAAAAATTGTTAGAACTAATAAACAAATTCAGTAAAGTTGCAGGATACAAAACAATGTAAAAGCTCAGTTGCATTTCTATTCACTAATAATGAAGTATCATCAGAGAGAAAAATTAATAGTCCCGTTTACAGTTGCATCAAACAGAATAAAATACCTGGGAATAAATTTAACCAAGGAGGTAAAAGACCTGTAAACTGAAAACTATAAGACATTGATGAAAGAATTTGAAGAAGGTACAAAATGGAAAGATGCCATGCTCATGGATTGGAAGAATTAATATTTTTAAAATGTCCATACTATCCAACCCAATCTACAGATTTAATGCAATCCCTATCAAATTTCCAATGGCATTTTTCACAGAAATAGAACAAGCAATTCTAAAATTTGTATGGAACCTCATGAGCCAAAGCAATCTTGAGAAAGAAGAACAAAGTTCTCCAGCATCACTCTCCTTGATTTCAAACTGTATTACAAAGCTACAGTAATCAAAATATTATGGTATTGGCATAAAAAACAGACACAGTTTACCAGTGAAACTATCTAGTCCTGGTGTCTTGGAGAAGATAATTTGGGGTTGAAATATTAGCTTCATAAACTTGGATGTGCAAATCTCTTCTCAGAGATTTGGAAAGTTCTCAACTATTATTTCTTTAAGCTTTCTGTTCCTTTTTTCTCTCTGGGACTCCATAATACAGAGATTGTTTCTTTTAATGGTAATCCTTAGTTCATGTAGTCTTTCTTCACTCTTCTACTTTCTTTTTCCTTTTTGCTCCTCTGACTAGATAATTTCAAATGCCCTGTTTTCTAGTTCACTAATTTTTCCTGCTTGGTTGAGTCTGCTGTTGAACTCTGTCGAATTCTTCAGTTCAGTCATTGTATTCTTCAACTCTAGATTTTGGTTTGTTTTTGTTTGTTTTTTTTCAAATGGTTTCTGTTTCTTTGTTGAACTTCTCTTTTTGTTCATGCATTGTTTTCCTAATTTCATTTAGGTGTCTGTCTGTGTTTTCTTAGAGTTCACAGAATTTCTTTTAGAGGATTATTCTGAATTCTTTGTCAGGCAGTTCATACATCTCATTTCTTTAGGGTCTGTCATCAGAGCTGTATTACTTTCCTTCAGTGGTGCCATGTTTCCTTGATTATTCATGATCCTTGTGGCCTTGTGTTGGTATTTGTACATTTGAGGAAGTAGACACCTCTTCCAGTCTTTATAGACTGAGTTCAGTAGGCAGAGCCCTTCACCAGTCAACTCTTTTAGTGATTCTGGGTGGGCCATCTGGTGATGTCCGTGGCAGTTTTGCCACTAGAGTCCTAAGGCAGCCTGTTGCTGGGGTGGGTACAAAGCCTGGGTCCACAGTAGTCATCCTGGCACTAGACCAATTGGGAGTCTGGTTTGAGAGTGCCCACCTAAAGCCTAGGTTCACAGACACAGTGACCTACAAGAGCCACGTAGGGCCACGGGAGTTGGCTAGTGCTGGGGTGTGCCAGAAGCCTGGGTTCATGGGAGCCTGGCGCCATGGGAACCACCTGAGGCCATGGGAGCCAGCTGGTGCTGGAGTGGATCAGGGGCCTGGCTTCTCAGGGGGCCTCTAGGAGCCTGGAGTTCCAGGAGCTGCCTGGGGCTTTGGGAACTGCCTGGGGCTGCTGGGACCACTGGAGCTGGGTGTCAGGATGAGCTGGAGGCCTGGGTTCATAGGCAGGGCCTATCTCTGGAGGCAGGCCCTGGGCCACCTTGGGCCACCTAGGGCCATGGGAGTTGGCCTGGTGCTGGAGCAGGCTGACTCGGGAGCCCCCAAGGAAGTTGGGTGCTCACTTCACTCTTCTTCTCCCACGGGGATGGTGTCTCTCTCTGCACTTGGCTGCTGGGGCTTGGGGAAGGGGTGATAGGGTAGTGTGAATCTGTAGATTTGGTGGTCTAGAGGGACCATGTTTAGTGGACAATGAAATTTGAGTCTGGAGCTCAGTGGTGACAGTGTGGAGCCTTGGTGATCCTGACCATGTGTCAGCCAAGATGAGGCGTTACCTCTGGCCACACCTGACTCCACCCAACTCCACACATACGTCATGGGCCCCTGCCTCATCTTCTTCTCTTCATCCCCTAGGTCCCCTGGACACAGACATGCAGCAGTTAGCCCGGGAGACCTCTGTGGACCCAGACTTGCGAAAAAGGCTGCAGGATCTGAAGACAAAAGGGGAACTTGTGGATTGTAGGATATCAGCCCAGAAACTTCTGAATTTGCTGCAAAAGGACAAGTTCAAGTCTGGAGCCCATGTCGATTTCTACGATGAATAAGCCCACGTCCTTGGTTCTTAGGGCTTTCTTTCCCCTCTCAGGCATGCCCAGGAGTCCTGTGCCTCCACACATCCTGCCACAGTGGCACTGCCAACCCTGCCTTACGCAGATAAGCACTCATGCTTACTGTCCTGCCCTCGGATCCAGCCAGCTGTGAGGGTGCCAGGTGGCTGGAGTTCCCAGTTCTCAGGAGTCTGTATTGACCACCTTGAGTTAGGAGTAGGCTTAGGAGAGGCAAGTTATGGCTGTTGGTGTTCTTTCTCCCCAGGAATAGAATTTTAGGGATGGGAAAAACAGGACAAGAAGCTAAAACACTGAAAAAAGGAGGATGGTTCCCCTGCCCATGGCAGGAGGGAAGAGTCCGTGGGGAAGAGGGGATGAGCTAGGGCCAAATAGGAGGGCCTGTGTCGATTCACAGATGGCCTGGAGGGAAGGGAGGACCGCGCAAGTCTCAGCCCACAGGGAAGCTCCTTGCTCAGGGTAGCAGGACCTTCAGGTGAACTCTATCCTAATTCTAATGCTTCCTCCCTCCAGAACCTACCATGTATCCACCAGATGGGGGAAAGGGCCCCGAGAGTTTATGTACATGTTAAAGGCAGATACAAATAAAACATGGATTGTCCTTTATTTTTTATTTTGTTTTATTTTTTTTTTGGGATTGTCCTTTATTAATGCCTGCTTTCGATTCTGGTACAGGTCCCATGACTAAGTCCCTGGTTTGCTGGACCCAAGGGGTGTTCCTGAAGCAGTTAATCCAAACTTGGGGTGCTGCCCTTATGTCCTGCAGCGTTGTCTTGGGGCTATCTGCCTTTTCTCACTGAGCTCCACTCAGTAGCAAGCCCAAGTTCAAACAAAGTTGGCCTAGGTGACTTTCCCAGACACCTGTTCCTCCTTCATGCTTTTGCCTATTCTTACCCCAGTCTTTATTACCCTTTCCTCACCCTTCACCTATTTAAAGAGTATCCAGCATTCAGGGCTTGACTCACAGCTACCCCAGCCCTTGGGGAAGGGTACTTTCCCTGGCTCGCTTGGATTCCCAATTCTGCCCTTTATCCACATGGCAATGCTCTGAGTGGATCCCAGCCTTTCGTGGGCCCTCCTGGTAACGTCCAGCTGGCCAACGGTCCTGGTCCTCAGTGGGGTGGACTTAGGACCAACATGCCTTTGGGGGAGGTGAACAAGATTCTAAGAGGGAGAAACCCTGAGAAACCAGGGGTGCGACCAAACCCATCCTTCTGTGGATCGGTAGATGTGGGCCAGGCTGGGAGCTCTGCAGTGGTGGTGGTCTACAGCCAGCCAGCCCATTGTCCCTGTTCCTTATTTGGGAAGAGAGACCATGGTCCTTGCCAGCCATCTCAGGACTCAGCCCTGCATCTGATAGCAGGACAGAACTCTCTGTTCCTCCTCACGCACGGCAGAGGGCGCACCGAGGCCATGCCTCCTGGAGAACCAGTGGCAGGGCCTATCTCTGGAGGCAGGCCCTGGGCCAGAGCTGGCAGTGCCCTGCTAGGTTCCCTAGGAGAGAGTGAGCAGCTCATGCTCTTTCTTCGTCCAGCAGAGCCTTTGCCCTCAGTGGAGTCAAAAATCACTGTTCTCAGGTCCCCGCTTTGCCACCCAGGGCAAGTTGTTCCCCTTGCTTCAGTTTCCTTATCTGAAAAAAATGGATTTTATTGGTGCCTCCCTCAAAGGGGCATTGTGAGTATTAAATGACCTCATGTTTGTAAATGTTTAGCACAGTGCTGGCACTGCAGTAAGTGCCCGTAAATGCTAATTTATTTCTTTTTAGTATCAAGATCCAGATCATCCTGGAGCCGCATTTGTATAGCCTCATCTCCACATGGCCCAGATGCCCTCCCCCTTGCTGACCTGTGGCAAGAACTCTCACTGCGCCGCCTCTAATCCGGGCCTCAGTGGGACTGGGGTTCAGTGTGGACAGCTGGTCCTGGATTCACCAGACCCTCAGGAAAACGCTTTAGCCTTGGAGTCGAACCCTTAGCCCCACTTTGCTCTGTGTCAGAGATACTGTGGGTCTTGGGCAGGGCCTTATCTCTGGGCTTCAGTTTCCCTAGAACAGATGAGCTCTAAGATTCTTTCCTACAAACCTTTCTCTAAGGTGCTTCAAATGTGGTCAGGCTGCATCTGCTGGCATCAGATTTGCCTCTGCAGGTGGGGCTGTGCAGCCTGGGCTACCCCTTCTATCTGGTGGGTGTGGGACAGATTTCCTCACCTGGCCCTTGCTCCCATGGGAGTGTAAGGGCGGTATAAGTAAGCACAACCCTACTTGATGTCCCGTGGGGTTGACTCCCTCTCCAGAGGGCTGGTTGGCCAGGACTTCGGAGGAGGTAAGGCCAGGACTTCATGAGGAGTACCACGTGTCCCCACAAGGTGGCGAGGCCCTCCCACACCTGACATAGCCTCTCTGAGCTCAGAGATTTAAGAGCCTTGGAAAAGACCCTGGACCTGTCTCTCTTCTGGACTCTCAGGGGCCCCCAGGGAGCTGGGGAGGCAGAAAGAGCTGAGATCACTCTCCCCTGCAGGCCTCCCAGGCCTCCTAAGTGATCCATGGGCTCTGGCCCAGGTCTTGCTCCTTAGCCTGGACTCAGCCTCCCCAGGTCCTGCACCACTGGGGCAGGGAGGCTTTCTTGCCAGCCTCCAGGGACTAGCCACGAGTGTTCTCAGAGTGCACAGCCTGGCCTTGGCCACCACACACACGAGTGCACGCGAACACACACACAGTACATGCCTGCACGTGCCCAGAGCTCAGCTGCTTGCCGTGCAGGGCCTTGGATTAGCCGAAAGACAAACAAGCTTTCTTTGTCTGTGGCGTGAACGAGCTGGTAGTTTTTCGGTTTTGTGTTTAATATCCCCGAGCTGGAGGCCAGCAGCTGGCCTGTGGGAGCAGGAGAGTGAGGGGAATATTCCAGGCCCACCCCAGGGAGCTCCAGCACCTCTGTCTGTGAGCATGGCCAGCTGGGACTGGGCTGGTCAGAAGCTCCCTCCCTACCCCCAATTCCTGTCCTTTGTCCCCTGAATAAAATGCAGGCTGGTGCTTGAGTTCACTGTTAGCTGAGGCTGGAGGTGCAGAGATGCTCCTACCTCACCACTCAGGAAAACCCCGTGGGGCGGTGCTCCACCCTGCTCTCTCCGTGTCTCACCTCAGAGCTGGGCTCTGAGCTACTGCCTTCCGGCCTCCCCTCCCCCAGTCTCTCCCCACAGAACACGGCCGCCTGTGCTGATGTGTGTGCAGTAATTCCCACTCACAGTGCTCAGCCATGTGCCCTCACCACTGGGGTCCTATGTGGTGACAAGAAGGTGGGCGAAGGGCACTGCCAGTGGCCGGGGTGGGGCCCCCAGAGCAGCTCACAGTGCTGTGGGGTAGAGGAGCGAAGGGGTGTGGGTGGACCTGAAGCCACTAGGCAGCTTGCAGGGACGTTAGCTGAGGATTCACTCTGAGCCTCTGGGACCAGCATGGGGAGGGTCAAAGTGTGGCTGGAGAGAGGAGGGAATGAGCCGTCCGTGCTCCCCTGCCCCGATCCCAAGGTCTTCTGCCTGCAGTGCTGGGAGATGGGGCTAATGCTGGACGTTCTCTGGGACTTTTGAAGTAAAGCCCACCTCCCCAGCCCCACCCAAATTATTGTTACTCACAGAAAGACTCCCCTAGCACCCCCTTTGTCTCCCATTTCACCCATCCCGTCAGCCCTAACTGTCCTTAGTGTGAGCTGGGAGAGCCCTGACCTTTGATTTTCAGGAAGGGGTCAGGAAAAGAAAGGAAGGGAGATGGAAGTTTCCTTTTTCCTTTGGGGGATCCACCTCTCAGGCCCACCCCCAGCTGACTCCATGGGCTCAGATGATTCCTCAGCTGACTGACCTGCAAGCTGTCTAGTGATCTCTTAGCCCAAGGCCCATGTCCCCCATCCCCACCCCCAGGGCAAGGGAAGAGAGGGGCCTAGCTCCCACTTTCCAGACCCGGTGACTCCTCTTGGGGCCACAGGAGTCTGTCTGGCCCATACTCTGGTTCAGGTCTTGGTCCAGCTGCTGCAGAGGTCTTTCCTGCCAGGCCCTGCCCTTCCAAGGCCCAGCTTGACCCTGGGGATCCAAGGTCTCAGGCTCAAGGGGCTGTGTGTATCCCACGGACCTTACCCAGACTTAATCCACTGAGACCTTGTTGAGTGTTTGATGAAAAATGAATGAGAGAGTGAACAAGTCAGTGCTCTAGTGGCCCACTGCCAGGTGTATAGTAAAGCACTTGAAAGGCCTTGGGTGTGATGACCGGTGCCTGGGAGTCAGGTCCCTGCAGACAAGCCCCCACCCAGCCCAGGCATCCCATGCGGGGGTTCAAGCCCCCCTTGGATTGCTCCTTGGAATCCCTAAAGGAAGGCCCGCATGTATGTATTGTGGACATAGGTAGGACTGGCCTGTGTCAGAATCACCCAGCGAGTTAAAAAAAATCGCTCTCCCATTGTTTCTCCTTTACCGCAGACTCCAATTCAGTGGATCTAGGTATGTCCCCACTTGCGCTACAGCGTTACAAAGTGAGCTGTGAAAAGTCATTAATTAATTTAAAAAGTGAGCTGTGAACCTTGCAAACCCAGGTGGTATTGGCAGAGATCAAAGGAGCCAGCCCCTCAAAGAAAGGGAAGTTCAAGGGACAGAGCCAGGCTTAAGGGTTGGGGTTAGTCTGAGGTCAGAACTAGTGAGCAACGTATGGCCAAGGTCAGGGTCATTGTGAGTCCAGATCTGGGATCAGCACAGGGCCATGGCTAGGCTTAGCTTGTGCTGGGAGTTGGGAATAACGAGGGAGATTGACAACTTTGGGAAGCAAAAGAGGCCTGCACATAAATGATGAATGGCCAGGGTAAGCTGGCTCAGTAGGAGAAGAAGGCCAAGCCTGAAGACCGTGACCAAGGCAGGGAGGGAGGAGCTGCTCTCTTGGCCTCGGGATGGTTCCAGATTCCACCACTCTGTCCCCCCGGGCAGGAGCCCTGTGCCCAGGGCAGGGACAGCTGCATTGTCCTCTGAAACAAAGCGGGCTTTCTCTAAGGGTCTGTCCTTGAGGCCTGCCGGGTGTGAAAGGAAAGGGACCAGGCTAAGTGAGGGAGCGGAGAGGAGGCAGGTCTCCTCTCTGGAGCATCCAGGACACACAGCGAGGGTGAAAGACGGAGGCGGAGTGAACAGGACAGTGAGAGAAAGATGGAGAAACACAGGGAGGAAAACAGACAGAGACAGAGAGATTTGAAACATAGTGAGACAGATTTAGATGGAGGGAGAGAGAGCAAGAGAAGCCACACACACTCACACACACCCGGTCGTGCGCTCACGCAGCCGCCCTGAGCCTCGCTGGAAATAATCCCACTCCGACACAGGGCCTCAGCTGCACAGGCGGTGCCGAGCTGTTACCTTGCACATCTGTCAGCTCCAAATGTAGAAGCTGTCATAGGGTTGTGTGTGTGAGTGTGAAAGTGTGTGCATGTGTGTGCGCCTGTTCCTCCCAGAGGATGCTGAGGCCTTCGGAGATCCCAAGGGCCCGGAGGCTCTCCAGGAAGTCCACACCCAGGGAAGCAGGCCCACTCCCTCCCGGCCTGCACGGGGAGAGGCCCAGCACCAGACTTGGCGTCTGTGGCCTGATTTGGCCTCTTACAGCCACATAGCCCTGGGCAGTCGGAGCAGCTGGGTGTCCTCACTTTTCAAGTGGGGATGTAAAGTAGCCAAGCTCCCTGGATCCCACAAGGGTGACGATGAGTGCTGGCCTCACGCGTGTCTGTTACTCCTGGGATCTCAGGGATCCTCTGCAGCCTCTTATTATAGCTGGGGATTCCTTCTGTGGCTGACTCCTGACCTCCAGGGATGCACCCGGCATGCAGCTCCCTCTGCGAGCACTGAGGCCATTGCCCTGCTCTGGCTGGCTCTTCTCCCAGCTGATTTCCCTGCTGGGCCCGGGGATATGCTTGGACACTGACTCTGGGCTACAGAGGTCTGAGAACCTCAGATCCTGAGCAGGGAGAGTGGGCATAGGGCCCAGGGATACTTACCCCTTTCTGGTAAGGACCCACAGGTGGAGCTCTGTCTCCCTTCTCTTTGCTGAGCCTTTCCAGGTTTTCATCCCCGGCCCGCTACGTCAGGAAGTTCTTTTTTGTGTTTGCACGCCCTCCTGCTTTCATCTAAACTTCTTGTAAAGAGATTTTACAGCAATGAGGAAGAGGCCTCAGAAACTATTCAGAAAGGAGAGCAGCCTTCTCAGCCTAAGAAAACAGGAACCCTGGTCAAAGGGACCCAGCCCCTGGGTCAAAGCTCTTCCCACAGTTCCAGGCCCACTAGTGGAAGCCTCCCCAGACCCACAGAACTGACCCTGTCAAGATATGGGGAGTCCAAAAGCCCTGCCACCCATCCCACCCGCCGGCAGCCTCACCCGTGACCTGCCTCATCAAAGTCCATCATGACCCCCAGGTTATCTCTCCCTCTTTCCCCAGATCCACCACCCTTTCTGCCCAAAGGTTGGATGGGACATTGTAGACAGGCTATTGGTGCCTGTGTTGCTCAGAGCAGGGTGTTCCGAGAGAGGACATGAGGCCTAAGCCCTTGCATCTGTGGCTCCAGACCTGTGTTCTCAGGAGGGTTAGTGGTCGTCATGCAGGGTGTGTCCTTTCCTGGGGCCAGGGTCTCTGTATGCACATATATGGATACATATGAAGCACACATGGGCCTGCCCTGGCCCCAGCCAAATGTGTGTGTGGTCACTGTTTGCCACCTTAGTATTAATATTGGTTATATGGATGCTTGAATATTTGGCTCTGCTTACGCAAGGAGGGGGAATTTGTGTAATTGTGTGTATACCTGTGTATAAAAGTTTGGATGTAAAACTTGCCAGATAACAGTGTTTGCATGCGAATGTTGCTCTGGGTGTCTGTCTCCACGTACCTAGAAGGCAATTGTATGAATTTGAGTGTAAGTGTAAACTACTGTGAGTGCACACCTGCATTTATATTTGCACAACAGTTGGTTTGTATGTTTAAACCATGTATGCATACAGCAACGTGCAGACGTGATTACGTGTGATTGTGTGTAACCACATGTCCCTGGTTGCTCTCAGCTTATAACTGGGTGTGAATATGTATACATGAGACAGGGTATGACCTTGCAAGCCTGAACCTGTGCCAAGCTGTGCATGAGATTTAACCAGCATGTGTGTGTGTGTGATTTTGACAAATGCAGGTGTACTTGAATAAAGGGGTGTGTTTGGGCCTGTGACTGAGGGACAGTTGTGTGCTGACAAACTCCAGCCACCCCTTAAGCCATGTCCAGTGAGAAGGAAATGTATAAATGTGTTTGTTAAATACAAAACAGAAAGCAACAAAATGCCAGGTCCCGCAGTGGTAAGAATAAATCAAGTAAGTTTCTCTCTCTCTCTCTCTCTCTCTCTCTCTCTCTTTCTCTCCCTTTCTTTCTCTCCCTCCTCTCTCTCCCTCTCCCCAGCATCTCAGCCCCTCTCTGGCGTTGTTCCCTCACACCTAAGCCCAATGGTGTTTTGCAGTCTTTCAGCTGTTACCTCAGTCCCTCCTCGCCTCATTCCCGATTCACTCCGTTGCTATAGGTATGTTTGAAACCCCAGCGTGGTAGATTTTAATTAGTCTTCCTACAGATGGCCAATTAACATTCATTACTTTTGCCTTGAGCGATTAATTATGAGTTTGGATAGAAAAGGAGAGAAGAGGAGAGGAAGATGGGCAGGTGAATGAAAGAAGAAAAGAGATGGGGGTTTGATTGGGAGTTTGGAATTTTTACACAGAGCAGGCTGGTGGGGGAGAGGGTGGGAAAGAGCCGTTTGAATCCCCTCACTCCCAGCAGCCTCCCTCTGCCCACAGCTGCTCCGGGCCCCTAATCGGCTCGGCTGGCCCAGCCCTCCAGGAAAATAGAGCTCACACCCTCCTTTGGGCATCCTTAAGCCTTTGGTGTTCCCTGACCCCAGCTTCTTTCATAATACTGGCCCTCTTCTCTTTCGTACCAGAGCTGGGTGGGAACTGTGTCAGGAATCGTCCAAAACGCAGCAGATAACCCAGAAATGAAACTCTGCTGACATTCACTCATTCCTCGAAACGTAGCAGCTCATTGTACAGATGAGGAAACTGAGGCTCAGACAGGAAATGACTTCTGCTAGTGCATCTCTGGAGGAGAGTCCAGCTCTATTGACCCCTGGCCCAGCTCCCTTTCTGCTGCCACCAGGGTGTTTATAAAGACTTTGTGCAGCGTTTAACCTTACAGTCTGTGACATGCTCATCTGTGTCAGACAGAAGTGTTCTTCAGGGTTCCCAACAGGATTCACATCCTCCGGTGTGTGCCCGACTGCCGAATGCTCACGTGGCCCCCCAGCTCATTAAAAGGCTCCCTGGGTGACGTTGCCTGGTTTAGGCTGCAGCTATGCTCCTAATCCCGAATTCATTCCAGGAATGGAGGATAGATCCTAAATGTAAACAGCAGTCTTTCGGGTGGGAGGATCACAAATGAGTTTTGTTTTCCTTGTTACAATCATCTGTATTTTTTACTTTCTCCAACACAAATATGTGACTTGATCTATATAAAGTATATCAAGTATGCCTATACGTCACTTGAAATTTCTTCAAAGTATATTTGTAAAAAGAAACAGAAAAGGAGTTCATATTTGAATATGATCTTTTTTTAAAAGACCATAAATATGTACAACACAAAGTTAACACTGCTCATCATTCAAGTTGCTTATCAGCTGCCTGGATTCACGTCGCAGTTTTGTCTCCTACTTAGACCATCTCTCAGTTTCCTCGTCTAGCTGCTAGGCTGAGTTACAAAGAGCACTCACCTACTAGTGTCGTGGGGATAATGCATGGAAACTATTAGAACAGGGCCTTGTATCTGGAAAGAGCTCAATAAATATTAGCTACTATTAGTATTAATAACAGTAAGATTTTTACAATAATGATATCTGAGTGGTGGAATTTTGAAGAATTTTTATGTAGCACTTTTTGCTTTACAATATATTAAACATTTTCCACAGTGAAAATTCATTTCCTTGGCAATATGAGTTAAATGTAATGAGAGAATAAACAGAAAGAGAGAGAAAGAAAGAAGGAAGGAGGGAAGGAAGGATTTATTCTGTCCAAAGCAAACGCAGCTCTGCTGTTTTTTCTATCAAATGTCTACTGTTTTGCTCATGCTGCAGTGAGTGCAGTCGTAAGACCCCTGGAGGTCTTACACCGTGATAAGCACTCTTACCTCCAGGAAACTCCCTCCCTCTCCTCTCCTGGGTGCCTAAGTCTTCCTGATTCTTCACATCCCTGGAGGCCTCCCTTGACCTATCCCACTCCTTGCTTAAGCTTGGCCTGGGGGCCTGTCTTGTTGGGTCTCCTTCATTTGGGGGTTGTATGGCCCACACAGTGCAGACTATGATTGTTTGGACCAAAGTTTCCTCAGATCGGGGTTTGGGTGGAACAAGGAATGGTTGGCATCTTTGATATTGTGCTCCTACCATGTTGCTCCCAAAACACCTCCCGCCACCCACTCAACACGGCTCACACCGTACCATCAGTGTCTGGTTGCTTGTTCTGTTTCACCCAACATGCTACGAGTTAAGCTCCATGACAGGGCAACCATGCTTTGTTTCGCTCACTGCTTTGTTCTCAGCGCCAAGTACAATGCTTGGCACATAGTGGGTGATCAGTAAATATGTGTCGAATATTGGGAAAGTGCGTAATCACACCATCCTATACATGTATAAAGGTCTTACAGAGATGCAAAAGGTGAACATGTGTTACAGAATCATTTGTGAGCGTCAGACTTCTCTGGAGAGAGCTGGTAGATCCAGGCTGAGTTAGATTTAGAGTAGTCAGGGAGGCTTCCTGGAGGAAGAGCACATTGCACTGAAAGAAGTGAGACAGGGCTTCCACTGCAGCAGGAGAAAGCTTGTCTTAGCATGTGCTGGCCTTTTTCGTGGTTCATGCCTAAGCAGCCAGAAATTCCACCAACCACAGTGTCAGCACTGAGCACATCAGACGGGTCAAGGTCTGGAATCAGCCTCCCAGAACACAGGGAATGGGAGCAGCAATGTCGAGACCTGAGCTGCAGGTGGCAGCAGGGTGGGAAGGGCAATGCAGACCCAGTGGTGTAACTGAGAGGACAAAGTCTGTGATCCCTTGAGAAAGAGAGGGGGTCTCCAGAAGAGCTGCCAGCCAGCTCATTAGGATAACGAGAGGCTCGCCCCAGCTTACTGAGAGTTGTGGGCTCGCCACACCTGAGCGTTAATGTGCTCGTTAAAGTGTGGTTGGCTACCGGGTGCTGGGGGTGGACCCAGGCTGATGCTGCAGCATCAAGGAGAGACGGGGTGTCCCTGGGGCTGGGTGGAGGTGAGTGGATGGGCTGCAGCCTGGGAGAAGCGTCCTGTGCCTTTGCAGAGGCAGAAGGAGAGAGAACACCTGAAAGCACAGGCCCCCTGGACATGGGAGGTGGAGGTCCAGAAACCCAGACATGGATGTGGGAGAAAAGAACGTCTTCTGGCTCTCCTATCTCGTTGGGGGACGGGTCATGGAATGAGGCCAAAAGGGGGTTGAGGAGGGCCTAAGTGGCTGGTGGGGGAATCAAGGGCAGTGGCTGCCTTGTTCTTTTCATGCTGTGGCCCCGGGGAGTCCTGGGTTTGTGCCACATGCCTTTTCTGAGTTAACAAATTCAAGTGTGAGTGGAGGCCTGAAGACTCCAAAGGGCACCATTTAGGGGAAGGAGGGTGGGGAAGGCTGCCTGGGAGAAGTGAGGTTAGAAGAGGCCTTGAAAGTTGAGCAGGGTTCGCATTGATGGGAGGCGGAAGGCAGAAGCACTGAGGGGTATGGTTGTGTGAGGACAGGGACACCAGCTAGCTGGGTGGCCCATGGTCTATTAAGAGTGGATGAGGCCACATGGCCGATGTCTTTGAAGCACTGGGGCTGAGGCACTGGGCTCACACGGGGCTGCTCTCCTGGGGATGAGCGTCTACATTAACGGCTCACACGGGGCTGCTCTCCTGGGGATGAGCGTCTACATTAACAGGCCCCCGTCCTCAGCCCCAGGTTCCTGAGACTTCTCAAGTCTGTCTCACGGTCTTCTTCCAGGCCCCTCCCTGCCACTGATATCACCAATACTCAAGGCCACCTGCCAGGGGATCCAGTACTGGGTCGAGAGTCCTCTCCTGAAGTATCTATCACCCTCATCACATCACTCACCCAGCAAATTTCCTAACTGTCCTCTTATCCTAATTAATCCATTTACCAAGAAGCCTGGTGAACATCTGCAGTAGGAGGGCACGAGATAACAAAACATGAGTGCTCTCAAAGACTAAAGGAGACAGACACAGGTGGAGCAGTCCCACGATACGGCTGTGCTCCTGACTTTAAGTACAACAGGCCCTCGGCCTGAAGCCAGGATGGCCTTTCTGCACGGACTGCCACCCTGGGCTCACTCGGAGGCCCAGCCTTCAGGGGCTCCAGGCACTGTCCCCACCTTCCGGATTGCTGTACTCTCTGCCCCTCTGCCCACTACCAGGTGTCATTTCCCTCTGAGTCACTTAACTCAAATGCCTGAGAGACAATCTCATTGTTTGAGCCCAGCTCCAAATCAAGGTCACGAGCAAGCTTATGGTGACCACCTGAGTCCAATCAGCTGTGGCCAGCAGGAGGGCCTGTGGTTCACCCAGGACAGTAGGGATGTATGGAAGGGCGGGCATGGCAGGCACACTGAAAATTCTTGCACATTTTTAGCTTCATTTAATATACTGTTCCACAAGATAGTGTTTCTGAAATTTCTTTCATTTTATTAACCAGCTATTACTGGTTTTTAAAAATACAAATTTAGCAATATGACTACTATTTATTAGAAATAAACATTATTATACTTTTTTATGTAGTAGCGGAAACGTCTTACCTGAATTACCGTGAACTTTTTTTTCTTAAAGCAATTTTTCCCACTTTGAAATCCTTGGGGATTACTTTTTGGCATAACTTCTCCATTCTATCCCAAATGGTTTTGAAATATTTATCACTTCTCTCAGATGATAAACCATAAAATTTTGCTTCTAACTTTGATGCAGAGAAAAATGTCTATAGCTTCATTGGAAGCGCTTTTTAGGAAAAAAAAAAAAAAAGCCTGCATGCTTATCCCTTTGTTTAAAATTTGTTAAAATTTGTAAACAAAGGTGAATTCAGATTTGGAAACCAAAGCCAGCCTCACCGCACCAGCCACCTGCGCATTTCAAGAATAGCTTGATACAACTTCCCATGTTTGAATAATCTGCAGAAGTCCCTCAGTCATAACCAACAATCCAACATGTTTTCAACAACCTTGGAGCTTCCTGTATGTTATGCCTTCGCTCCGCTTACAAATGTTTTGAAAATTTGCCAGCTTTTCAGAGATGCATGACTGCTGTCATGCAAAGAATTGACAGTACTGAGATCACTGCGGACTTCTTTCATATCCCAACAAACCTCAACACCATTAAATCCCCAAGACGTGCATGACAATATGTGCATAAAGCTCTTGGCTCATCCTCCGTAAACGTTGTGGCAACAACATTAAATCTTTCACTGGTGTCAGCAGGTCCCATGAAGATATAGCCACGCATTTTATTAAAATCAGCTTCCATAATAATCCCATGTAAGAGCCTCCCCGTGATCTCATCCATAGCCATGGCACCCAGGAACATCTGCTTAATTAAGATGGCCTGGGACATTTTCTGCAGGAAGCTTGCACAGGTTGAGAGTTTAGTGTTATTATACCATCAGTTGTCTTATTGTATCTCATGAGAAATTTAAGGAAACAATGTCTATATTATTTTATTAATAATTCTAAATACTTGCTACGTGCTAGATACTATTCTATGTGCTTTGCGTTTATATACTCAAGGCAGGTTCTATGATTTATTCCCATTTTTCAAAAAAGGAAGCTGGCACTGAAAGATTAAGCAACTTGCCTAAGTTTCATATTAAGTGTGCACAGTTTGTAGAAACCAACTTAAATTAGTTGATATTTCTCTTTGATTTCCAATTCAAAGCAATTCCTTTTGTTCACAGATTAGATTCCCTATCCCCTTGATATACACAGTTTTCATTTTCAACTGTAGATACATTCTACTTTCCTCGTTATGCTTCAGTTAGTCAAATAAAAGTTTATAAGAGACAGTGTCACCAAAAAGTAGATGTTTACTAAAAAACTATACCACATTGTTTCTGGTTGTCTGAAATTTCCAGTAATTTTTTCAAGTTTTTTCATTCCTGAATTCTTGTTAGCAGAATAACAAAAATACCCATTCTATAGAACGGGTAAAAATTAGCACATCTTTTACAATGCTCTGTCCCATCTATCAGCAGTCTGGATACAAAGGTTTTAAAAGAACATTCTAATTCTCCTTGAAGTTTTTGTACTTTGAAGGTAGTTTCAGATTGAAAAGGCCTATTACTTTCTTTCATAAATTTCAAACCATGTACAGAACCTTGGCTTGAAATGTGTCACTCTCTATACCAATCCTCATGTCAACCCTGATTAACTCTTGATGGTGAAATACGTGATTACTCCTCACAGTACTATTGGCATCATAATTTGATGGTAAACTCTTAGAAATT
The DNA here is from genome assembly GCF_005190385.1 of Monodon monoceros. Classification (NCBI taxonomy): domain Eukaryota; kingdom Metazoa; phylum Chordata; class Mammalia; order Artiodactyla; family Monodontidae; genus Monodon; species Monodon monoceros. Next base: position 26,826,857 of record NW_021703775.1, on the reverse strand, counting down.
TTTGTGAAATATAGAAACTCAAACTTTTGTTTTGACATCACGTTTTAATTTCCTGTGATTTAAGTATTTATTTAGAATTGCTTAGTGATTGTGTTCCATCTCCAAGAAGAGAATGCCAATGACAGATTCTCTAACACTTCTTGTTATGACACTTTTCCATGTTTTCTCAGTTATTTTCTAACCAGATTAATGTCCCAAAGCAGGGCTCTTTCAGCCTAGTGGCATTCTACTGCAATAGCCTAGAAACCATGGATTTCAGATTTTCCCACTGACTACAGTTTTTATTAAGAAGATGTTTTATTGTTCTTTAATTATCTTTCATCCCAGATTTTGAAAATTCTATTTTTTCCTCTCTTACTAATTTGGAAATAATACACTGTTTCTGTTCTTTTGGTGGTTACCCTAGACATCTTATCAGGCATATGTAACTTCCAAATATCTAAAGTTAATCACTCTCTTTACCTTTCTTCAGAAAAATACATGATCCAAATATGCTTTAATTGGTTACCACTCCACCCCAACTAATGTGCTATTTATTGTTCAATATTTAGAGTTTTTTTAGTCCTACAAATTATACAGGAACATTAAGGTTTTATAGTCAGTATTTATATTTTAGATTGGTGTGTTGCAAAGTTTTTATTTTGCCAGAAAGACATATTTTAGGATATACATACACTACTTGCTATGCCATCATTTATTTATTATTTATTTATTTATGTATTTATTTTAAAAATTATTTTTATTATGGTAGAATACACATAACATAACATTTCCCACCTTAACCATTTTTAAGTGTACAGGTCATTAAGGTATTAAGTACATTCATACTGTTGTTCAACCACCACCACCATCCATCTCCAAAACTCTTTTCATCTTGCAAAACTAAAATTCTCTACCCATTAAAAAATAACTCCCTGTTTTCCCTTCTCCCCAGTCCCTGGCAATCACCATTCTATTTTCTGTCTCTATGATTTTGACTATTCTAAGTACCTTATAGAAGTGGAATCATGCAGTATTTAATTTTTGTGATTGGTTTATTTCATTTAGCATATTGTCCTCAAGGTTCATCCATGTCCTAGCATATTGCAAAATTTCCTTCATTTTTAAGGCTTAATAATATTCCATTGTATGTATATACCACATTTTGCTTATTCATTCATCTGTTGATGGATACTTGAATTGCTTCTACGTATTAGCTATTGTGAATAATGCTGCAATGAATATGGATGTACAAATATCTCTTCACAACTCTGCTTTCAATTCTTTTGGGTATACACCCAGAAGTAGACTTGCTGGATCATATAATACTTCTATTTTTTAAGTTTTTGAGGAACTGCTATGCTGTCTTCCACAGAGGCTACCGCATTTTACATTCTTACCAGCAGTGCACAAGCCTTCCAATTTCTTCACATCTTTGCCAACACTTGTTATTTTCTGTCTTATTGATAGTAGCCATCTTAATGGGTATGAGGTACTGTCTGATTGTAGTTTTGGTTTGCATTTTCCTAATGATTAGTGAAGTTAAGCATCTTTTCATGTGCTCGTTGGCCATTTGTATATCTTCTTTGGAGAAATGTTTGTTCACATCTCTGCCCATTTTTGAATCAGTCAGTATTTGTTATAGTAACTTTACTCACCATTCATCCTTTCATCTCAGACTTTCCTTCTGCAATAATTTTCCTTCTGCCTGAAATTCCTTCAGTGAAAGTCGGTTGGTAGAAATTTTCATTTTTGATTTGCCCCAATATGTCTTTATTTCACTCCTTTTCTTGAAAGACCACTTTTGCTAGCAATACAATTCTGGATTGTAAGTTAATTTCTCTCAGTACTTTGAAGATATATTCCACTCTCTCCTGGCACCCATTGTTGACAGTCGCTTGTCAGCCCTATTGTCATCGCTTTGTAATAATCTGTTTTTTCCCTCTGGCTACTTTAAAAATCTCTTTTCCTTATGTATTCTGCAATTACATTGTCTATGTGTGGATTTCTTTTATTTATCTTGTAGAAATTTGACGGACTTCCCTAATCCAAGTATTGGTGTCACTCAACGATTTTGAAAAATTCTTAGCCATTAGCTCTTCAAATGATGCCTCTGCCCCATGACCTCTATCCTCTACTTCTAGAATCCTGATTAGATATAATCTTCATGGACCACCCTACATATTTCTTAACCTCTCAATAATTTTTACATCTTTGCCTCTCTTTGTCGTGTATTTCTTCAACTCTTTAGGTCTTTCAGTTCACGATTTCTCTCTTCTGCTATGTCTAATCTACTTATTTCCTATAAATTGAGTTTCTAATTTCAGTGATTTTAGTTTAGATTTCTCCCTTATACCTTTCCAAATTGACTAGGTCCCTTTTGTTTATACCGAGGTAATTTACATATTGTAAAATGCATAAATCTTAAGTGTACTTCATGATGAATTTTTACATATGTGTGTATCCATGTAAACACCACAAAATTTATTTACTTATTTATTTATTTTTAAATATTTATTTATTTTTGACTGCATTGGGTCTTCGCTGCTGCACGCGGGCTTTACTCTTCGTTGTGTTGCTCAGGCTTCTCATTGCGGTGGCTTGTCTTGTTATGGGGCACAGGCTCTAGGCGTGCGGGCTTAAATAGTTATGGCTCATGGGCTTAGTTGCTCCACAGCATGTGGAATCTTTCCGGACCAGGGCTTGAACCCGTGTCCCCTGCATTGACAGGCGGATTCTTAACCACTGCGCCACCAGGGAAGTCCCCAAATTTAAATACAGAACGTTTCTAGGACCTCAGAATGTTCCACTCTGCTACTTTCCAGGCAGGAATCCCTCAGAGGTAACCATTATTCTGACTTCTATCAACCCAATAATATATCTGAGATCTATCCATGTTGTTACATGATCCATTGTTCATTTTTATTGCATTCAATTGTATGAATCTAATAATTTATTTGTTCACCCTACTGTTAGTGGGCATGTAGATTGTTTCAAGGTTTTGATGATTATGAATAATGTCTTTTTGTAGACATATGCACTCCTTTCTCTTGGGTATATACCCAGGAGTAGAATGGCTGAATGGGTACATTTTAATTTTATTTAAAATTGCCAAGGGAATTCCCTGCTGTCCAGTGGTTAGGACTCAGCGCTCTCATTGCTGGGGCCTGGGTTCACTCCCTGGTCAGGGAACTAAGATTCTGCAAGCCACACGGCATGACCAAAAAAGCCAAAAAACCCAACAAAGAAAACCTGCCAAATAATTTTCCAAAGTTGTACCATTTTCCACACCCATGCTAGGTATTTTTAGTTTCTTTTTAATACTCTCTTTTATTTTAAAAACATATTAAACATAATTTTTTATATTCTATATCTGATAGTTCTAACATATGCTGTCTGCAGGTCTGATTTGTAGTTTGTAGTATCTGCTAACTCTCATGGTAGTTTATTTCCCTGTGTATTTTGTGATTTTTGACTGTGAGTTTAGCTTCCTTGGAACTTTGTCTGGGGAAGTTATTTAAAGTTTGGCTTTCAAACAGAAACAGACTCACAGACTTAGAGAATGAACTTCTGGTTACTGGGGGGAAGGGGAACGGGGAGGGATAGATTGGGAGTTTGGGATTGACATGTACACACTGCTGTATTTAAAATAGATAACCAACAAGGACCTACTGTATAGCACAGGGAACTCTGCTCAATACTCTGCAATAACCTAAATGGGAAAAGAATTTGAAAAAGAATGGATACTTATAAATGTATAAATGAATCACTTTGCTGTACACCTGAAACTGACACAACATTGTTAACCAACTATATTCCAATGTAAAATAAAAATAAAAAAATAAAGTTTGGCTTTCAAGTATATTCCTCCAAAGAAGCTTGTTTGCCTCTGCCCGTGGATACTAAATTTCAGCTTGGAATCTTTTAGGGCCTCCTAAAATTTCTGGCCCCAAATCCAAGTATACCAGGGCTGTGGTTAGGACCTCTCCAGAAAACATGTTTTCTTCTTTTCCCTTCCACACAGAGCAAAAGCTAACCCAGATACCTATGTCTACCACCTCCTTTTGTGGCAGGTGAAATATTTTCTCATTCACTCAGTAAAGATGTCGCCTTTCAAAGGTCTCTGATCTGACTTCCTGTCCCATTCTTTGTCCCCCTCTCACTTGTGGCCCTTCAAAGCCCAAGTTCTGGACCACCAGTGAACTGGGATTTGTTCCAACAGAAACTCCAGCTTCAGAACTCACTTCCTTGTCTCAATTCAAGTTTCTATAATTTCTGGGCAATTAAGGATTTTTCCTTATTTTTGTGCCAACTCAGCCATCATTCAGAAAGATGTTTTTAAGTCTGGCAAAAGATTGATAATTGAAGTTGAGTGATAAACATGTGGAGGTTCATCATACCATTCTCTCTACAAAGTATGTTTGAAATTTCACATAATAAAATGTCTCGGTTTTTCAAAAAGAATTCCCTATAGAGATTCATAGTGAGATATTTAGAGGTGAAACATCATGATACCCGTAACCTACTCAAAAATACTTCAGAGGAAAAAGGATGAAGCAAAATGGAAAAATGTTAGTAATTGTAAAATCTAAGTGACAGGGAATATGGGTGGGCTATACTATTTCTTCTACTTTGGGGTATGTTTGCAAGTTTTTATAATAAAGAGTCAAACTATTCTTTCTGGATTGATATTCTGAGTGGGTATTCAGCAGAATCAATAGCTCAGTGTGGGCTTTGGCACTTCTGGTCAAGACCCCTCTATCAGTGGGAGGTGAAGATAAGGTCTCCCTGCCCTTCATTTTCCAGTTCTATGGAACAACTGCTTGAATAAGAACACATCCACACTCCCAAGAAAGAGCTCTAATTTTCAGGGACAGAGCAGCCTAGACCCATATGTTGAAAAGAAACATTTCCCTGAAGTAATAGTAATCCGCAAAGATACCATCCTATTAGAGAGAAGACGTTTATATCATTACGCAGAACACTGAGTCATGGGATCTCTAATTGCTCTATTTAAGAATTAAGTCTTTTGTTTGTCTTTGCAAAAGTAAGGCAGCCATTGAAGTGATCTTCCCAGAAGATAGAGATATTTGCTCCAAGTTCACACATTTTACAATATAGAGACACACTGGAAAATTTATAGTCCTCCACACTCAAGGGTTTAGGGAATTAGTGGGCAGGGTTCAAATTCAAAGTGTCTGGGATTCCTTTCCCATCAGTTGGAAGCTCTGAAGAAGAAATCTTCCAAGAAGAGGACTAGGTCCAACTCTCCTTTCATCACAGGCCTCACAGAGCATGGATCATCTCTTCATTACGTTCTACGGTGATGAAAATTTACAGTTTTAAACTGTCTCAGAACAAACATAATCTTAAATTACGCTTTTCAAATTGATATGTTCAGTCAACAGTTTTGAATGAGCATCTATTATATGCCCGGCAATTATACTGGGTATTGGGAACACAGCAGTGAACACAATAAATGAAGTTCTCATGAAGCTGGCATTCTATACAGTTGACTTCATGCACTTTTGACAATTTTCCTCCTCTCGGAAGATGGACTGACATATGCTCTAGGGTAACATTTTTGAGCAAGGCTAGCAGGGGAAATGTGTAGGGAGTGCACAGAGAGCAAGAGGTCTCTGGATAAAGGCCTTGGGTGGCAGCAGTATTGCTGCAGTGCGGCTACCCATAGGTGAGCAGAGGACATGATCTAGTAGGGACTTGCTCATGAAGGGCCTTGAAGGCCCAGCTAAGGAGTCTGAACTTTATTGGAGATAGTGACATTAATAGCTTATTGAGTGCTTACTCTATGTGTTAAAAGCTATACATGAATCACCTCATTTTAATTCTGTAAAGAACTCTCCAGGTACTATTATTATCTGCAGATTGCAGATGAAAAACTGAGTCACAGAGAGGTAAAGAAACTGGCCTGGGTCCCACAGTTGTGTGAAAATACTTTAACGGGATAGAATTGTGTTGTAGAAATCTGGCAGCCACGTGTAAGATGAATCGTAGAGAGGAGAGACCACAAATGGTTATCATAAGAGGATCACCAGGGAAAGGTAACAAGAGCCAGAAGCAGGTCAGTAAGGAAAGAATGGATGCAAAGCCTGGATGTGCAGGGTGCTGACCGAGAGGAAGATATCACAGATGCCTCCTAGCTGCTGGGTGTCTTGGAGAAAGGTGGGGTCGATTCAGAAGAGGCTAAGCCAGAGCCGCAAATTTGGTGGGGAAGATGTTGAGCTCAGTTTGAGAGTATTGTGAGTGTCTAAGGAGCCTGTGGGAAGGCATCTCACAAACATTTGAAAAATTAGTGACTTGATCTGGGGAAAAATAAAGAGTTGGTGTTACAAACACATAAAGGGGTCTGTATCAGGTACTGGTTGAAGCTGTGGGAGTAAATAATGTTAGGTAGATAGATGATAGATAGATAGATAGATAGATAGATAGATGAGAGCTAGATGAGAGCTAGATGATAGATAGATAGATGAGAGATTGAGAGATAGATGAGAGATAGGTAGGTACATAGATGATAGATAGATAGATGATAGAGAGATGATAGATAGATAGGTAGATTATACATAGATAGATGATAGAAAAAGATAGATGATAGATATAGTAGATAGATAGATGATAGATAGATGATAGATAGATAGATAGATAGATAGATAGTAGATAGATAGATGACAGACAGAGAGTAGATAGATGATAGATGAGAGAGAGAGAGAGAGAGAGAGAGAGATAGATGATATATAGATAGGTAGATGATAGATAGATGATAGGTAGATGATAGATAGATAGATAAGATGGCTGCAATAGACAAGGGAGCCTAATGGACACCCACAGTTAGGAGAAGAAAGGGAAGCCCATGAAGGAGCTAGTCCCAGAGGCTGCAGATCTAGGCGAGTACCTTGTTAGGAAAGTGAAGGGAAGAGAGAGTTTCCAAAAGAAAAGGGAGTTGAAGTTAGTCAAATGTGAGGAGCCCACGGACAATTATAACTAGAAAGACTGGGATTTGGAAATAAGGAGTCCTGATGAGCATTTCAGAGGATGAAGAGAAACCTTTAAACTCTCTCATAGGAGAATAAATGGGTACAACATTTCCAGAGCCAAACTGGCAATGTGGATCAAAAGAATTAAAATATTGCATATCTGGAAATTACTTTTCTAGAAATTACTTCTAGAAATTTGTATAGAAAAGTAATACTCAGGGACATATAGTGAGGTACAGCCGTGGAGCTGTTGGTCAAATTTTTGTTTAAAATTTGTAAACAGCATAAATGTCAACAATAGAGAATATTTAATGGATACAAAGATGCTTGTGATGGTTATAAAGAAGCAGATTACAAAACTGTGTACAGTATGACTCCCCCTGCCCTGCTTTTAAGGGAGGTACATATAGACAGAACTGGAAGGATATACTATAAGAATTCCATGATGCTGTTTCTGGGTTGGAGGATTTGACAATTATAAGACCTCTGTTTTCCCTTCCCCCACATCCATTTACCATCCCTCTCTCTTTTGGATTACTTGTATTTTCTATAGCAACTCTGTCCAATAGAAATATAATGTGAGACACATAAGTAATTTTAAATGTTCTAGTAGCTGCATTTAAAAAGTAAAAATAAACTGATAAAAAATAATATATTTTATTTAACCCCCAAATATTATTACTGTAACATGTAATCAACATAGAAAATATTAATGATAAAAATATTGATAACAACGATAATACTTTTCAACACTCAGCCTTCCAAATCTGGTGTGTATTTTACATTTATAGAATATCTCAAAAAAAAAAAAAGAATATCTCAATTTGGGCCATCCACATTTCAAGCACTCAACAGCCACATGGCTTCCATATTGGACAGAACAGCTCTATAAAATAATAGCTAACATTTATCAAGCGCTTGCTACATGCTAGGCATTGCTCTAAGGCCACTGGGTGGGGATTATAACTCATTCAGTCTGACAATAATGCCACAAGGTTGTGCTTATTATAGTCTCCATAAGCACACGTTTCTGTTGTGATAGCACCATAATAAAAGTTTTGGAGCTTTTGCAAGCCATTTTCCTAATACGATGGGATGGAAGCCAGGTTGCAAAGGCTTACTGAGTCAAGGGGGAAATAAGGGATCTGAAGAGAGACGAAAGTTATTCAAGAAACTTGGTGGTGAAGAAGAAAAGTTAACAGAGTGAGGGAAACATGAGGACAGGGAGACATGAAGATGAAGTAGGCTAAGAGGAAAGAGAGAGGTGGAAGGTAAAAGGGAGATGGCTGGGGATGTTTTGGACCAATCTCTCCACAAGATGGAAGCACAGACAGCTCCACCCCACAGGTGAAAGCTATGACAGAGTGGTGAGAGGTGGTGAGGGTTTGGGTGGTGGCTCTGGGAGGAGCTGAACTGAGTTGTGAAGAATGAAGTTACCCAGCAAAGAAGCACAAAGGGAGAGGATACAGATTTGAGAAGTGCTTGACCTCAAGACTTGGTGACCTGAAGGATGAGGAGGATAAGAGAGAATGAGGATTTGAGGATGATTCCCAGGTTTCCTACAAAGGCAGAGAGTGTAACATTTACTGAGTGCCTCTCTGGAGTCAGGCACTGGTCCTGCGCATCACAAACTTAGATCTCATTTAATCCCCACAGAGGTCCCATACAAGGCTTGCCATTTCACAAATGTGCAAGCTGAGGCAAGACTGTTGGCCCCAGGTCTCACCCCTAGTAAATGGATGAGTCAGGGTTTGAGCCCAGGCTATTCCAGAGATGGAGGGAGGAGAAAAGTTGATGTGGGGCTAGAACCAGGACACATGGTCCAGGTCTTATACTCTACGTAAGCATCAGGCTCCTCTGCAGAAAGCCAAAGTGCTGGGTTTGGGGAGATGGGAACCCAGGGAAGGGGCTGGGCTTCAGGCAGGTGCAGAGTGAAAGGTAAGCAGCCTGCAGATGTGTGGGACTTTAGGGCGCTCCAGCATGAGGGAGGCACGATCAACCTGGGGTCTTCCGCAGAACTCAGCAGCCTGAAAGGGAGGACAGGTAGGTGGAGAGGAAAGGCTGGGGAACAGAAGTGGGGGAGGGGCCGCAGGTGTTTGGTTAAGATGGGCGGCTGTCCACTGGTGAAGAGAGGAGGCATGTACATGGTCAGCTGTTTGGGGGAGAGATCGAAATGGGAAACGTCTGAGAGCTTGGCAGGGACTGAGCAGGGGATCCAGCACAAGAAAAGATTGGGGCGTGGTGGGGGTCATTGATGCTGGATCCAGAACACAGTGGGAGTCTTAGAGACCTCCTGAGGCTGACAGATTCTTCTCTTAACCTACTGCAAGGGGAGGGACAACGGGAAAAGAGGCCCTAAGAGGAGCAGAAATAGAGGAAATCAGGTAAAGGGTGAATATCTTCAGAGGGAGGGAAGGGGAGGAGAGAAATTATGGAATTACAGGAAAGGAACGTGAGAGAAAGGGGCGTTGGGAGAGGGTAAGGAGAGGAAAAATGGCGTAGAACTCCCATCACCCAGGGCACCGGGGTACCCCATCACTAATCCTGTGAGAGTACGCTGCAGTGGCGGGCTTGGGGGTAGAATGGGGGTGGAACCTGAGCCAGGGCAGGACCATTGAGCTGTCCCACCTCAACCCAGACCATGACCAACTTCAGTCTTTTGTCCTGTGCAGTCTGTTTCTTCATCTGTAAACAGGGTTAACGACAGACAGCTGATGTCAAAGTATTTGGAAAGCACCACAACAAGGGAAGGAGTTGTCATTATAAAGGTCCATGGATTTACATAAGGAGATGTATACCCAGAGCCAGACGATGAAGGTAGATGTGCAGTGTACATGTGTCTAGAAATGGCCCAGGAGATTCCAAGCTCCTCTACCTGCCCAATTTAGTGAGTCAATGTCCAGCCTCGAGGTGGGGTAGGAGGTGGGGGCCTGCAGCTAGACAGGTGAGGTTCACCTCCCACTAGGGGCACAAGGCCCTGGAGCCGAGTTTAACTAGATCTGGCTCCTGTCTTCTGGGTCACAGGCCCAAGCACTCGGTCTGTCGCCACCAGAGCACAGGCCCAGGCAATACTTATCCAACTAAACCCGCGCGCCTGTGGGGACCTTGCTTATCCAACAAAATCCCCGTTGTCTCCTTCCATATAGAACGAAAATCTCGCTCTATGTCTTTGCCCAGCTCCGCACGCTCGCCACCCCAGCGATATGGCCTGGTTAGGTCCCTGTTCCCACTCTGGGGAGCTTCTCCTTATCTAGGACTGAGGATGGGGCAAAGGGAGAGGGGGGAGAAATAGAGGAAAGGGGGGGTGACGGTTGGGAAGCAGGAAAGGGGTAAAGTGACAGAGAGCCTGAGACGGGAACGGGAGAGAGGGAGAGACCAGCACAGTGAGCCAGAGAGATCCAGAGAGGCCAGCAAAAGAGACACAGGCGCTCGCCACGAATTCCTTAATGATTCCTTCCTCAGGCGTTTCTGGGGCGCCTCCGAGGTGCTCGGCCCGGGTCTGCTCAGGTCGCGAACGGCTGCAGGGTGCGGCAGTCTCACCCCCACCCCCTCGCTGTCCCCTCCCTACCTAGCCCAAGGGGGCCGGAACGGTTTCGGCGCGGGGGCTTTTCGGAGCAGTCGACTGGAAAATAGACTTTAACCCGCTTTGTGGCAACAAGGGCGCCCGGAGCGCTCTCCTGGGCCGGGGCTCCGGGCGCTCAGGCGGGCCACTCCCAAGACCCGGCCTGGAGTTCTTGTAGAGTCTCGCGGAACGAGGACCTCCTGGCCTCGGGGCGCCGGGAGTCCTGGCCCGGATCCACGCACCCAGGCCGCGGTCAGGCCGCTCTGACTGACCCGGGCACCAGCGAGGAAGCGGATCGGCCTGCAGTCCCCTTCTCGTAGTGCGCTGTCAGGGTCCGCGTCCCAGCCTCCCTATCACCGCCTAACGCCTTCCTAGGCCTGAATGCGGTGTTTTCCTGCGGCCTGGAAGGCCCGGATGAAAAAGTTTTCTGAGTATTGGTTCTCCTTCCCAACTGCCCTCTTATCCCCGGAGAATTAGTGCACGAAATGGAAACTGGCTGGAGTAGTCCGCTGCTCCGCGGGCGCGGGGGGGAAGGTGGGGGTCGGGGGAGGCCAGGCGGCCGCTATGTTCCCGGGACAGCCGGTATGTCTTCTTGGGGATGGCTTTAGACTGCTCGGCCACCTCCAATTTAAGACAGTGTCTTCAAGGCCCCAGCCTGGCCTGGCCCACCTGCACCTGAGCCCCACGACCGGAGAAGAGGAGGAAAGCAGATCGCCCTGCGTCCCGGTGCGAGCCGGCCGCGGTGTCTGTGGCTGGGCCAAGGAGCTCCTTCCATGCCCTGAGAACTGCAGCTTGATGACTGCAGGGGGACCGCTCCGCTATCTCCTCCAGCGCTGTCCCTGGCCCGGGGGGCCCTTGTGAAAAGAATTGCGCGACGCCTTTCCGGAGCTGTCACCCATAACACCCAGAAAACGCGAAACCTCACGACCAAGGCCGCGGCTTCAGACTGCGGCCCAGGAGACGGATGGTGGGTGATCCTGAGGGTCCTGGAGGCCAGGGGAGCAGGGAGCTGGTTCTCGGGAGAACCTATTTGTTGGACTCCAAACACCCACATTCCACTCGGATCCAAGTTATCTGAGAACTGAAACGACACCCCGGGACGAACTGGAGAGGGTTCAACTGATTTACACACTGGGGACTGGGGTTGGAGTTTCTCCCAAGCCCCAGGCCCCTTATACGCCACCTTCGGCTCCCGCGTGGGTTGAGACGGTTGCGGCGGCAGCCAGACTCTGCTAAAGGGCGGAGATGCGAGAAGACGCGAGATGGGGAGGAGGCCTAGATCGCCCCGCACAAGCTCCAGTCCGGTTTTTGCCTCCGACTGCTTGCTCCGTCCCCACCCGCTGTCCCTCGCCCCGCCCCGCCCCGCCCCCCACCTTGGGGCAGGTGAGCCGCGGCCAATGGGCGGGCTCGGGGCAGGTGCCCGCTAACTCTCGCCTCGCATCGCGGTGGCCGAGCCAGGGCTGGACAGTGCTGGGAGGACCGGGGGCGGGGGTCGGTCCTGGCTGGACTCGGGAGGGAGGGGGCCGGGCTCAGCCCCCAGGCCGTAGAGGCAGCTCGCAGCATCGCACGGAGCCCGCGCCAGTGCAGGCGCCGGGAGCTGCCCGCTCGGCCGCAGAGGCCGGCGAGCCTAGCTGCGCGCCGTGGCCCGACTCTCCGTTCACTGGCTCGCACACCCCTCGCCGCTCCGCGCCTGGCTCGTGGGCAGGGGCTGAGCGCGGGCGGGCGGGCGGGGGAGGTGAGGGGTGCTGGTGTGTGTGCATGTGCCTGGCTGGGTGCACACCCCGCACGGCGGCGGCGCCAGGACGCGGAGCGCTCCCCAGCGCCCGGCTGCCTCGCTCGGCTCTGGCGGCCGCGACCATGTTCCAGCCCACAGCCAAGCGCGGCTTTACCATCGAGTCTTTGGTGGCCAAGGACGGCGGCACCGGCGGGGGCACTGGCGGCGGGGGTGCAGGCTCCCATCCCCTGGCGGCGGCCGCCTCGGAGGAGCCGCTCCGGCCCACGGCGCTCAATTACCCTCACCCCGGCGCGGCCGAAGCGGCCTTCGTGAGCGGCTTCCCCGCCGCCGCGGGCGCCGGCCGCTCGCTCTACGGCGGGCCCGAGCTCGTGTTCCCCGAGGCCATGAACCACCCTGCGCTGACCGTGCACCCGGCGCACCAGCTGGGCGCCTCCCCGCTGCAGCCCCCGCACTCCTTCTTCGGCGCCCAGCACCGGGACCCTCTGCACTTCTATCCCTGGGTGCTGCGAAACCGCTTCTTCGGCCACCGCTTTCAGGGTGAGTGCCCACGTTGTGCGCGCCTCGGCGGCCGGCCGGCGCCCGTGCTGAGGTGGCGCGGGGAGGCTCGGGGGCGTGCGGGGCCGTTCAGAAGTTGTTGCCGATGAGGCTGCGGGTCTGCAAAGGCCGATTCTTAAGCAGGGACGAGCCACGCCAGATCCATCCGCGCTTCTGCCGCGTTGGCTTCCCTCCCAAAGAACCAGGTTGGGACCTCTAGGCTTTCCCAAGAACGATGCCGGTCCGGACGCCAAGCCCGGGCTCATCCTTGGAGCCTCTCCTGGTCCTCTCTGCGGCCTGCCTTAATCTCTCCTGGCTGAGCCAGTCCCATCCCAGAGAGCGCAGCGCCCGCCGCCCTGCCTGCGACCCAGCTGGACCTGGGACCATGCTTCGCATTTCCACCACCAACTCCCAGGGATCCGCCTTCACCGGCGCTTGGAGGCAGGGGAAAGTCCACCTGCGTGCCCCGGGTCTGTGGGAAGAAGGGGCAGAGGGGAGGGCAAACTGGAGAGTTAATGTTCAGTGGTGAGTGCTCTGCTGTCTTGGGATGTTTGTCAGCAACCTCGACCCGACTTCTTCAAGTCACACGTGCTTCTCGGACCTAGGGTGGGAAGGTTTGAAATAGCAAACTGGCTTCCTCCGCCGCTCGCCGACTCCGGGAACCCACCGGCTGCTGGGGGACCAACAGCAATCCTCCCAGGCAGGGGGCGGGGGCAGAGGGCTTTTAAGGTCCTAGACAGCCCGAGCCCCCTAGTCTGCACTGGGCAGTGGGTTTGCTAAAGAAGATCCCCCACTGGTCTCGGTCTCTCTCTCTCTCTCTCTCTCTCTCTCTCTCTCTCTCTCTCACACACACACACACACACACACACACACAGAGACACAGGTTTCAATGATCTGACTTTCCCAAAAGAAAGAGTTCCATTAGTTGGAGTTCGTTTGCTTCTTTGAATTTGTTGGAGTTTTTCTTTTCTTTCTTCTTCTTCTTCTTTTTTTTTTTTTTTTGAGTGTCCTTAATTTGTGCAGTAATTGGTTTAGTTTCTGGTTTTATTTTGTTAGTGTAGACCGGACCTCAGTCTTATGAGGTTCCATGACTCAGAGCTAGGTAACCCTGATTTTAGCAAAACAAATGAAAAGGATGTGGCTAGAGCTTTGGCTCCTGGAGCTAATCCGAGGGTAAACTGGGTGTACACAGTCAAAATAAACTGGATATTGGGTACAATTATCTAGCTAACAGAAGAAAAATGATCTCTTGAAGCTTTCGCTATAGCTGCTTAACTGTTTTCACGGAAAGCCGCTTTCCCGGGCCCCGATTTGTCAGACAGTTTTCTCAGTCCCATCTGGTCAAAGGATACTGACCCAACAGATCCCACAAAATAAGATAATGTAATTATTTGAGCAAGAATCTTTGTGGGCAGTTTTGTCTGCCCAGGGGATTTCAAAGATTTGCCCAAATCATTGGGCGGGGAGGGAGAAGCCTATGGTGTCAGCCGCTATGGGAAAGAAACCTGTCAATTAAAATATATGTTTACTGGTAAAATGAAGTATTGTTTAAAATTGAGCAAACCACTTCGGTCCTCCATGGACTGGGTCCCCGGCCTGGGTCTCTAAACCTCACGACCGCGGGCCAATTTGAGAGTCGCGGCTGTTTGTGAACCTTCGGGCCCGGGGCGGCGGAGGGACCAGAGTTTAAGAGGCTAGTACAGAGACAGGGGCTCGGAGAAGAGGGCAGAGCTGGTCCTGACACCTGTGGTCTCTGCTCACTCGGAGATGGCCTCCCGGCGACGCCCTCGGCTTTGGACCCGGCGCTCCACGCCCTCCGCGCTACCTTTCCCGCCTCTGGCCTCGCCCGCGCGGGCTTAGCGTGCGAGGGCCGGGGGCGCCAAGCGTCGGGGGCGCCTTGCGAGAGATCCGGCTCCAGCTCTGAGCATCCCCAGTCAGACGAGGCCGAATAAATCCTCCGCAAAACCCTCTCGGAATTTGCCGCCTCTCCCTGAGCCGTCAGTCCCGGCGGGCACGTTGTCGAGTTGCAAAAACGGTTGCATTTTTCTCCCAAGAACTGTGTCTGGACGCGGAGATGGAGCCAAATGTGGTCGCATTGTTGAACACGGAATCCGTTGGGCACTGAAGGACTTTTCGAATCCTAAGAAGTTTTGGCTTCAGGGCCGGTCATCGTCGGGGCAGACCCCTGCGGCCCGGGCACCCTTGAGTCCTGCGATCCCGCGGGCCCTCGGGGCTACGAGCCGAGCCATTTCAGACCCTCCGGCGCCGCGTTTTCTAGAGAACCGGGTCTCTGCGATGCTCATTTCAGCCCCGTTTTAATGCAAGAAGCGAAACCCTACACGAACGAAAAGGAACACGTCTGCGCTCAGTGCGCAGCGCTCTCCAGCAGCGCGGTCCCGGCGCGCAGGGAAGCGGCTTCTCCGCTGAGCGAGGCGGTGGGAGAGGAAAAGCCAGCGCGGGATGGTCGGGACCAGGCGGCGGGACGCCGAAGACGGGGGTGGCTTTCGAGACCTGAAGGGGAGGAGCTGGTGGAGACGACGAGTTAGCCGCACTTCGGTGCTATTTCCCCCGGACAGCAGGAACTTTCCAGGCCGAGGAGCAGCGTCGGGAGGGGGCCGTGGGAGACAAGGCCCGCTGGGACTGGTGGTGGTAATGGGCCGGTGCTTCAAAGGGCGCCTTTGTTCCGGCCGGAGGAGGGGGAAAGAGGTTATCTCCGTTGCCGTGCGGGCCTCTCCGTCTCGTAGCCCCAGGCCCCTCCGCCCCGCCATCCGGCCCAGAGCCCCCAGTCTGCCTCGGCCTCTCCAGGAGGCAGCTGGAGCTCGAGCCCCGGGCCTTCGAATCCCTAGCTCCCACCTCCTGCCGCCTCACTCCTGGGAACCTCCGTTGCTAGGTCCCAGCCAGTGCCTTAAAGGGGCCCGCAGAGAAGGCTGGAGGAAAACGGGGCGGGTGGGGTACAGTTACTAGCTCCAGGGAAGACTAAGCCAGCCCCTTTCCACTTTTCCACCTGTCCTTGTCTGAAACTGACAGCCCACTCTCAGAGCCCAGAATTACTGCATCTAAACAGGCCACACCACAACCCAGTCCCAAGCTTGTTCTGCCCTTGTGATCCAATTAAGGGAAACTGAAGCCTTGGTAGGGACGTTTGAGGGCCCCTCTCCATAGGTCAGAGTGAGAGTGGCCCAGGCTCATAGGCACCACCCTAGTTCTTACACAAACATGCAGCTATTGGTGAGTTTCTCAGTTTTGTACTAAACATACTCTTCCTTACAGGAAAGAGCCCTGATTCTTTTGAAATCAAATCTGTCATCACTAATCAACATCTTGAATACTTTTTTCTGGCCTCTGCTTCTTCTTGGTTGGGTCAGAAGGACCCCTGTGTTTCTGCACATGCAACACAGACTACAGGATACATGCTCTCTGTCCCTTCAGGGCATTACAGTGAACTGGGGCTATTCTCTCTCTAGTGGACGGAGACCTCAAGCAACCTACCTTTCCCCTAAAATAGCCTGACTTGAAGCAAAGAGACGTGTATGTCAGGAGGAGCTTGTTGCTTCCATCCTCCACTTTGGGTTTATAAAGACAAACATAGAGAACTCTACCACACAAGTGACCAACACACACCACGAAATTACAAAATAGCCATCAAATCACACACACTGAGGCAGGCTGCAGTCCTGCTTTCTCAGCCCCACACTACTCTTCACACTTCTGCATCCCATTCACTCATAACTCCCCGGTCTCTCCATGCTGCCACTTCACTTCTGACCAATCTGGGCCAGTCACGCTGCTGAGGCCAAACCCTGCTGTCACAGGGGTGGGCTTTCTCTCCCTCTTCAGCTCATTTGTCCAGAGGAAACCACTGTTGGTATTTGACTTGAGCTCAGAATGCTGCTGTTTTTTTGAGGCAATTTATTTTAACATCAGGAAGAAGTGTTTGCTTCCCACCCACCTCTCTATCTCTGGCCTATCACACTGGCCCTCACTTGAGGCCTTAATCCTTCTTATTCCCAACTGGATCATTCTTCTCCTTTCTCTCCCTCTTACCCCTCTCTGCCAGACCACCTCCCCTGGTCATCTGTCCCCTCCACCACCACAAGCTAAACTTCTCTTCCTTCTGTCAGGCCTGAGAGCCCTGGATCTGCCCCCACCTTGAAGGGCCCAATGGGCAGGGTGTCCTCCTTCCATCTTCCTATGATGTGATCCCACTCACTTTTACAGCAGCACAGATCCAGCCACTTGAAATGGATAAGGTGACTGGAAGTTAGTGGCTTCTCCCTCTCAGGCAACTCTGTCTCCCCCCAGGCACTAGCCCCTCATTCCTAGGCAATGCTGTTCCACAGAAAACCCCAACAATAAAGTTTGCCTGTGTAGGTGTCCAAAGCCCATGGACGTGGAGAAAGTCATGTCCGGC
Organism: Monodon monoceros; assembly: GCF_005190385.1. NCBI lineage: Eukaryota > Metazoa > Chordata > Mammalia > Artiodactyla > Monodontidae > Monodon > Monodon monoceros. The sequence goes on along the minus strand of NW_021703775.1, from coordinate 26,809,644 downwards.
AGTTTCCACCAGCAGAGGGATATGAACAGTTACCTGGAGAGTTTTAGCCATAGTATCTCAATTATGTGCCCTTGCTTCACTTACAGAGATATTTCCAGAGATGGGAGATCTCAACCGAATTATCCAAACAATTGTCTTAAAAAATGAAACAACAAATCAAATTGAGTCAAACAAGTGGCCGTTTCTGAAGAAATTAATTGGATCAGTCAATCTCAACAACTAACTGTCAAAACATTTCATCTAGTTCTCTGCATTGTTGGTGGGTCAGGGTACTGTTATGTGCCACTACATGAGGCTCCGTGGATGATGTCAGGACCTGTTTCCAGTCTTGTTGGCATGTGCAACCAAGCCAGAGGTGGTGTGAAGGCCTAGTGGGGGGTTCACTGAGACTGGGGCTGTGGGTGGAAGCTAGTTTCACTTTTGTAGTTCCTGACCCCACCACCTCAGCCCCATCCAGCCCAGTGTCAGCCCCTCCCCCTGCATGTACGAGCTGAGTCCCCATGATGGCCAACATTTGCCAAGGGACAGTTGCACTCTTTGAAAATCCTGTATGGTAGATAGGAGAAGAAGACAGTAGGGAGGCTGGAGCATGTATTTACACACGCCCATGCAGAAACCAATATATCTATATGTATTAGAGAGAAAAATGACGTCTAGATATTTATACACATGTTTCTTCAGCCGCGGATTATTCAGGGATGAAGCAAGGCCTTTTTCCACCAGAGAGCAGTAAGTCTCCTGTGGGAAGAGGATGTTACCTGAAGGCCTGACGGGAGAAAGGTGGGAAAGCCGGGAAGAAGAAACCTAACTTTAGACCTCCAGGTGCTGCCTGGATGTTGACTTAGCCCCTAGCCTATTTTTACCACTTGCAAGGCAGAGCCTTGGCTTGTTGGAAGGAATTTTCTATGGGCTAGTAGCCTGAGCATTTAGTTGCAAGGCTGGCTTAAGCAGGTGTGAAGGGAGAGTTCCTGGGATACCCTCCAGTTCTTGAATCTGTATTTGGTAGGGGGATGCCTAACAACCTGGCTGTTCCCCTTACCACTGCCCTGACACCCAGCCCCGTCTCTGCTCTTGGTCCACTTTGAGGGAGACATGACGGGGCAAGCCGACAAAAAGAGCTTCCCACTCCTTGGCCTCTTAGGTTGCTCCAGGCACTGTGGATTTGGGCCTCACCAGGCCTGGGCCCACCTCCTGGCCTAACAGTGATCTGCAGCGCTGCGATTCTGCGAGGCCCCCTCAGCCGGGAGGTGTTGGGAAAGGGAGTGGACTTACAGAAGGGGCGGCAAAAGAGAAAGAGAAGTGCGTGTGTCAAGGGTTGGAGAGGGCATCGGAGCACTCCGGGGCGTGTGCGAGAGCGCGGTGCGATGAGTAGCTTGGCCGGCTCCCGCGGGCGGCCCGTTGGCCGGACTGCGGCTCACGGCGCCCTTCTCTCTGTCTGTATCTGCGTGTGTTGCCGTCGGCGGCGCGGCCGCAGCGAGCGACGTGCCCCAGGACGGGCTGCTTCTGCACGGCCCCTTCGCGCGCAAGCCCAAGCGGATCCGCACGGCCTTCTCGCCCTCGCAGCTTCTGCGACTGGAGCGTGCCTTCGAGAAGAACCACTACGTGGTGGGCGCCGAGCGGAAGCAGCTGGCCGGCAGCCTCAGCCTCTCCGAGACGCAGGTAATGATCCGCGCTGCGCCGGGGGCCGGGTGGAGGGGGGGCCGGAGCGGCCGGCCTCGCCCCCAGCCTTCCCCAGCTTCTCCCGCTACCCCTGCGGCGACCCCGTCACGCCTGTCTTCCCTCCGACTGTATGCAGCTTCGAAGAGGCCACAGGACTTTTATTAAGCACTAAGGACCCACCGGGAGGTTGGGATCAAACCTTATCCCGACCCCACTCCCATAGCCCATAGGAGATGCCAGTTGCCAGAAGGCGGCTGGCGGCCTCGGGAGCCGGCCGAGCGCTGAGCGCCCAAGCCGCGGTCACTCCGCGCCCACCCGGGCCCTCTGGCGCCGTCTCAGCCCTGCGGTTACTGCAGCCCTTCTTCCGCCACTGTTCCGGGGGCGCTCAGGATTGCGTGGGGTGCCCAGGCCTGTCTTGCGCTGGCTTCGCTGCTGTGCAGGGGCAAAGCGGCGGAGGCCTCGCTGTCCCCCAGCGGGTGTGCTGTGGGGAGAAAGCCCACGTGTCCTCAGGCTATAAACATCAGGAGCAGAGGGATTAGGCGGGAGCGCGCAGCCCTGCTGGGGGTCCAAGGGGGGCACTGATCTCTGCCCAGTCCGGCTGGCAGGGCTCTGAAACTGTGGCGTGTGTGCGCGGGCGTTGGCGGGGCCTGGGAACGGTGGGAAAGCAGATTCTGGTGCTCAGGACCTGTCTCCAATCACTTGAAGGGCTGTTGCGTTGGGGAGGGAATAAACTGCAATGGAGTTGAAGGGGTTTGAACTGGGTGAAATTACAATCACCACGTAGTATTTTTGTAATTGATAATTAGAAAAAAAATTTAAAGAACTAGAAGGGAATTATAGGGAGGCAGATTTGGGTTTATTGTAAGTAAAGACTTTGCCATAAATAAATGCTGTCTGGAAGCACCGCTAAGCTCTTAGTCCGCCTGGAGTCCAACGTGCGGGGGTGGCTGGCTGCTGCCCTGGAGGCGGATTTCAGTATCTGAATGGGCTTCGGGAGACCTTAACTCCCTTCTGTCCCTGACAGCGCCCAGATTTGCAAAGAGAGAGGTCGGCTGGCGCGGCCCAGCAGCTCTCGCCCGCCAGCATTTCATCTTCCAATCCCCCTTCTGCTCGCCTCGCCCCTCTTACACCGCCGCCCTCCACCCTAGTCCTGGACAGTGAGAAGGCGTCCGGCTGGAGGTGGGGGTGGGGTGTGTGTGCAGCCTGGGGTCTCCCGGGTAGCAGTGAGGATAGATGGAAGGCGTCGTGAGGGAGTCCAAACCCAAACTTCGTCCCCAGCATCCTGCAGCCCCGACCTCACTCTTTGCCGCTCACGTCGCATTTTGGTTTATCTATTGTCCTGTCTGTCTGATGCCCTATTTCATCAATGCCTTGCTCCCATCTCCGCGGCAGGACCCGGGCTTTTTCAGATTTGCTAGCTGGGCTGTTCTAACTGCAGAGATAAAGCTTACAAAACAACGGACTTAATTTTTAAAACGTTTTAAAGAAAGATATGTTTTTTAAAAAAGAAGTTAATAAAATAATACCCCCTTTTCCCTCTTGGCAAACAGTGTTTTAAAATTGTTGTTTAAAACAAGTGTCAATTTAAGAATGGTATTTATAGTTAACTTCATTTTAAAAGTATTAGTTATTAAATTTTAATTGCAGAAGTGTAAGAAAACAAAACGGTTTATAAGCTCACCACCCACAGATTAACACTTGTTGAGATAATGTCATTGTTTTTAAACTTTCAATTTTTTAGCTCAGCCAGAGCATTTTTAATTGACTTTCTTTCAACTGAACCTACCGGCCTGTTAATATTTGCTCCTAACAATGCCAGTTAGTAAACCCAATGATTTTCTCTTTCATTTTTATTATAAGGTGCTTAAACATATATTTAAAACAAAACCGGATAGAAAATAAAATGTACCCAGCTTCACTAACGATCAAAATGCATGGCACATCTTGTTCCATCTATAAATGAGCTGGTTAAGCATATGAAACAAACAAACAAAATAATAGAACTGTGGGAGATTTAAGCCTGAGAAACCTCCTTGTAGAGTCCTGTCTTTCCAGGTGAGGCCTTTGAGATGGAGAGATGAATTAGGCAGAGCACCCCGTGCAGGCAGATGGGATTTCAGTATCTGCCTCTCTGCTAACTGACTGTGTGACCTTGGGCCAGTTACTCAACCTCTCTGAGTTCTGTTTTCCTCATCCATAAAATAGGTTGTTTAAGGATTAAAGGCACCTAATATGAACTCAAGTAAGATTAATTCTCATCCCCAGTGCTTCCCTTCCTTTTGTTGAAAGTAATATGTCAAATTAGTGTTATAATAAGATCCAAACCTGGAATTCCTGACTCTTAATTCAGTCTTTTTCATCACCAGAGCTGTCTTTCTGTCCCTCCCGTAACTATCATTAAGACCTAGGCTATATAACTAACTAATTATCTATTTATCTCTCTGTATTTGCCAGGCAGGCTGACCTGTCATTTCTAGCTATCAGCTATTTGTCAAGCATCAGTCACTCCCATCAGCCCCCTGCCATCTACTTCTACCGTCAATATCTATATTCATCTCTCACAGAGAGCTATTTTATATCTAGCCATGTACTTCTGTCTGCTTTCATTAAACTGCCTCTGCAAAGCTGGTTAATTTATATTTCCTATTTTTTATTAACTCTATCTTCTTCTTAACAATAATTCCTATTTACCCAACTGTTGATTATCTCTTTATCATCTACCCTGTTTTACCTTCTGTGTATCTACCATCCATCTCAAACTTCCGTCTCTATAGATCTTTAGCAGCTGACAGTGTATGCATATGTCTGTAATGGTTATCATCTCACTTTGTCTTTTTTTTCTGGGCCTCAGTTGCTGATCTGAAAGATTGAATGAAATGAACTCCAGGGTTCTTTTCAGCCCTGAGCTTCTGGCTCATCTATATTCTACTTCTCTGTATTTCTGTGTAATCCCTCCTCCAGGTTCTCATAACTCACAGCATATCTCCCGCATATCATAATATTTATAGGACTTTGCTATTGTTTAATAATCTTCCATGTCCAAGTGTCGGTCTGTACACTGGTTGCATCCATCTCTCAAAGAAATCTTAAAATGCAGATTCCTGGACCCTGCTCAGGAGATTCTCTTAGGAGTTCCAGGATGGGACCCAGGAAAGATTTTAAAACAGCTCTCTGGGTGATCCTGATAAACAATAGGCCTGAGCATCTCAGCTCTGGGAGGCAGAGGCCAAGCCTTCCTATTTCTTGCTGTGCTCCAGGGCCCAGCTCAGTGACCAGCAAAAAGTAGATGCTCCATAAATATGTATTGAATGAACGGGCAAGTTTCTCTTGATTGTATACTTATCCATATGTTAACTTTATCAGTCATTTCCCTCACTCTCTACTGTCACTGCTCCCTTTCTGCCCCTCTCCTTCTATCATTCCCTTACACTTTCATAGCTGATTGTTGATCTAGATGATCGAATTTTATTTACCATTTCATGGATAAAACTTCTGGGGAGCGTTAAGCAGATTGGTGTGGGGGTCTTAGTTCAGAGTTAAGGGGTGTCTGTATGCCCAAAGCTCTAGCATGGGATATTGGGGGTGGGCAACCTGAGATGCTTTGTTGGGGTAGGGCTATAGTTTTGTTGCGTGTGGGGTATTTGTACTGGGATGGCCGTGGGTTAATCCAGGAGGTGGAGGGAGGGGCCCTGGGCAAGGGCTAGGTCATCCTTCTGGCTCTAATTATTTGTTCCTCACTGTTGTGCAGGCCAGGAGTCTGACTGGAGTGAAGCCCATCTAAGCTTCAGTCCTGGTGGCTGTTGGGGCAGACTCGGGCCTGGGTCAGATCAGAGCCTCGTGTGTGTGTGTGTGTGTGTGTGTGTGTGTGTGTGTGTGTGTGTGTG
>NW_021703775.1:26725327-26804091 GCF_005190385.1 Monodon monoceros | reverse complement strand
GTGTGTGTGTGTGTGTGTGTGTGTGTGTGTGTGTGTGTGTGTGTGTGTAATGGGTGTATGTAACATATGTATGCCCATAATGTGGAGCACTCGTGGGCTTAGTGTGATCAATGCCCAAAGGTCAGGTGCTATCCTATGTACACATGGCATGGAGTGCCTCTGTGAGCTTCTGTGCATGTGTGGGGAGGGGCACATTAGTTTTGCGGGGAGTGAGAGAAAGCATTTGGCTGCTTCAGCTGATTGATTGGTTAGTGTTTCCAGCCGCTCCTCCAGCTCTGAACAGTTCAGGAGGTGTTTCTTGACCTGCCCTGGCTCAGTTTAGCTGAGCTAAACTGTGAGGGAAAAGCATGCAGAAATGTGGTGTCTTGGCCTTGGAGATTCCTCATGCAGTGCCGGGGCATTGTGAGGGGTGAGTGACTGGAGTCCCACTGAAGCTACAGCTGTGGACTGAGGGAGTCAGGGGAGAGCTGCATCGGTGGAAGTCCCCTGGGAGGCCACAGACATGCAAGGTTTGGAGGGATGTGTGGGCTGGTAGGAAGAAAGGGGAGGCTTTGAGATTAAGACGGAGCGGGAGTTGTCAAGTCCGGTTACCTTCTTGGGTCCCGAGAGCATGCGTGGTGGGGTCTTAGGAGGCAGGAGTGTGTGGTCACCTGCCTATGGGATTTTCCCCCCAGGGGCATGGTAAGAAGACTTCCTGCCTGGAATATCTGCCTTTTGGGAGATGGCTGAGAGGGAGATATCCTAGGGACTTGAATTTTAGGGAAAGGTTACTGGCTCACTGTGTGTTCTAAGTCTTGGCTCTTCTCCAAGAACTTCTGCACCTCTGAAGCTCAGGGAGTCCAGTGGGAGGCAGGAGAGGGCACGGGAGATAAGGGAGACTGGAATGATTCTCTGAGGGTGTGGTCCTGAGCGAGCAGGCAAATCTTGTGATGTCTCCCTGAGAGTGAGGGCAAGCATCCAGGGTGGACTGAGAGAGGAGGAACTAAGAAAGCTCAGGAAGAGTTCGGACTCTAGTTGATGGGGAGTCAGAGGTGACCTCAGTTTGGTGGGGTGAGAGCTTCGCTTCGCATGGCATTGGGCTTGACACTGAGAGCAGACCATGTTAGGAAGTGGATCCCAGTGGAGAGGGCAGGGGGGTGAGCAGGCTGAGGAGTGGCTTGACTGATGTCGCTAAGCTTCTCTCTAGTATGAGGACTTTCTCTGTGTCTGAGGATGACAGAATAGGAGGACACAGGCTTAACTTAAAACAGAAGAGACAACAGTAGGACATAAGGAGGAACTTCTTGTATCAGAGTTACAAGACTCAAATGTCCCTTGATAGAGGTTTTTGAACGCCTTGATGAGGAGACAGGTATTCACCTGAAAGTATGCAGGGGCCAGGAGCCACGGACTCTCCCACTTGGGATGGGCTAAGACGGGGAGTGGTGGAAAAGAAGGGATGCAGACCTGGTTCATTCAAAGGTAAAGCCTGAAACATTGGCTGGAGTTGTAGTTTGCTTGTTTGTAAGTTCATGTGTCCATTCGCTCATGCACGTTTTCGTTCATTAATACGAACAGTGATCGATCTGCTAATGCCTTAATGCCTTCCTTCCTACATCCGCAGCAGTTTTAACTTCTTTATCCTACCTGACTCAAGCTGACCCTTGTCCCCTCAACAGTGGATCTTCCTCTCCACCTCCCCCGCCCCCCAGAAGCGGCTAATCCATTCCACAGCATGAAGGATTAAGAACTGACCCTCTTGTAGAAGTGTCCACTGAACTAAGCCAAAAAAAGATCCCATCTCTGCAGCAGTTAGCACTTTCAAAACCCCCTTTCCGATTAGACCTCAATCCCTCTACCATTGATTTTCTCCTGTTTTCCAGGTTGGCCCAAGCGCCTCTTTCCTACAGCATAGGGCTAGGTCACTTCACCTCTGCCCCGCTGGCTGAACATACCTGGGACATGCCCACTGGGCCTCCAAAGCCAGCTAACACGCCACTTTCGTTCTCCCGGTTCCCGTACCATCTGATGAGGACACGGAGGTTTGAGCAAATAAATTAACATGTTGCTGGGGTCATTGTTACTGAGACAGAAAAAAGCACTAAGGAGTTACAGACAGGTGTTGGGGCACATCCAGTCTAGGAACGAGGGAGCAGGGTTTCGAAGACTAAGGAAGAGTATTCCAGGTGATGTAACTCAAACAAAAGTGGAGACTCTTGGAAGGATCTCGCTTATCAGAAAAACTGACAGGCATTGAGTGAGGTGGGGACTTGGGCGGCCACAGGGAACCTCTGTCTCCCCAAACCCAGAGGGCTCAGAGATGGGCGAGGGGTTCCTCCAGCCAGTACCCCAAGTGCGCCCTGGACTTGAAAGGTGAGTAGCATGCTGGTGTTGAGGGGAGGCAGTGCAGAATAAGCAGGCCTCCTAAGGCCGCTCCCACTGCGCTGGTACCCACAGTATGTGACCTGGTTCCTTTCTAGGTCCTCTGTCCTTTAGGGAAGGGGTTCTGGGGTGACCTCAGTGTTGCCTGGCTGGGGTGTCACTCTTATCTCTTACTACATTCGGAGCCCAGTTCCTTTTCTTTTTCCAAATAAAAAATTACTGGCAATTGTTATCAGTAATGCATTAAAGAAAAGTCAGAAAAGTGGAAAGAAGAAAGACAAGTCACCCATACTTTGGGTACATTTCCTTCTAGTCTTTTTTCCCTATGCATAGGCTTTGTTTTTCCATGGTTGTGATCACACTGTGCCCAAACTGTGCATCCTGCAGTTTTCACTGATATTACTAAGTCATAAGCATCCCCTTGTTATTACAGTCTTTGTAAACAGCATCTGGACACTCAGCCCAAGGCTGTTCTCCGGAAGATAGCCAGGCTGCCTGGGGAGAGAGTTTTTGTCCCTGTTTCTAGAGAGCTGCCTCCTTGACCCTAGTAGTTTTCATGGAGAAAGTCTTCAGAATTGCTTTTCATTTGTATGTACCAGGAAACCAGCCCTGGTGTGAAAACATACCCTGTGCCCTGTGCCCAAGAAGTTTTCCTTCTTTGGGCCAGTGATGCTGGGCAAGAGTAGCGGCCTAGGTCCATCCCACTAGAGGCAAGTCTCCTTCTGGAAGGAGACTGGGGAGTGTGTGTGGGAGGGAGAAGGTGCAGAAGGGGGCCCTATGTCCCTCGTGCTGCCCCAGATCACGCATCACCAGGCTGGCCATGCTTAGCCCTCAGCCAGCCCCTCGGGCTCTCAGGAACACCGCCCCAGGCCTGAGTCACACACAAGCCTTGCACAGGAGTCTGGGCGAGCTCACCCACCTACGGGCTGGCACAGTCACAGTGGGCTCCAGCGCCGGGGGCAGGGGCCAGGCTGGCTGCCAAATGGTTGTGCCGAGAACCACCCAGGGCCCAGCTAGCCCTGTGCCCAAGGAAAGGTGGGCATGGAATCCAGAAGCCCTGCGCCTGGAGCATCTGCCATCCTCCCCATCTATCTGAGCTGGGACATGCAGGCAATGGGTTTGAAGCCAGCTCTGGAAATGAGGGAAGAAGGCCTTCCCTCGCCGTCCACCAAGGCCAGGTACCTCATCTCTTCCTGTCCCTGGCTGGCTGCTCTGTGTGTCATTGACCACTGGCTGCCCTCACACCTATCCTCGTGCTCAAAAATCAACGGTCAAGGCAGATGGTACCATGGAAACCCTGGGGAGGGGTGGGCTGTTGGAGGAGCCCTGGGTTGGGTTGTCCCCATGGAGGGGACAGAGGGGAGTGTCTGGGAAATGTGAGAGTGGGGCACCCTGGGCACGAAGCTCCTCCCTGGGCCTGGATGCCAGGCCTGCTTTGGCTTGCGCTGCTTGGCTTTATGCCTACGGCCTGTACTTTTCACCCATTCTCAGGGAGCAGGGGCAGAAGTGGGTAGTGTTTCTGAGGTTTGCCTTTAGGCCTGCCCAGGATTCAAGGATCTCCCCTCAGCAGTCACAGCTGCTGCCAAACCGAGGTGCTCATCATCATTCCACACACATGACTTACCGCTCACCACCTGCATGGGCACCGTGGATCACTCCAACTGCAGTTGGCTAAACCTACCTGCTTTTTAAACGTGCTCTCATTTCAGGAAACCATCCATGCCTCATAACCCTGCCCTTCGGCACCACCTTCCCCAGAGACCCTCTGGAATTCCACCTGAGGTTGCTAAGACGGGGTCCTCTGGTGAAACGGACTAACCTAGACAGCATGAGAAGTTAGAGCCTCGAGCAGCAGGGTCCGTGACCCTAGGAGTGCTCTGGCTGTCCTGGGCGCTGCTCTTGGTGTGGACACCACCTCCTGGTTACGTAGCCGTGTCCACTCTGCCTCTTTGTGCCACAAAGAGCACAGGCTTGCCCCGGGGGATGGGGCTCACTCCAGGCCATCAGAACCCATGTGATGGCTTCTTGTATATTCCCTCATTTACTGTTCACATCAACGCTGAGAAGGAGTAATTATTAATCTCTTCTCTAAAAACTGGTAGAGACCCAGGTCTCTCTGTTCCAGGAACCAGGATACTTGGCAGTTCCATGACCCCCTCCTCTCCCTCTGTCGAGGGGACAGGAAAACGGCCGCTCTCTGGCCCACTGTGCCCTCTCCCTGGCCCCCCTCATTTGCATCTGGAAGAGCAGACCTCCAGACGCATGAGGTGGCACCGGCCAAAGGAGACAACCCTGGCCTCGGTTTCCCTCTCCGGCTCCCAGCTCAGCCTGAGTGCTGAGGCCCTGGTGGCTGCTCTGGGGGCCTCCTGGGTGTTTCTCACCTGTGCCCCTCCCTCCCTGGCCCAGGTGAAGGTGTGGTTCCAGAACCGGAGGACAAAGTACAAGCGGCAGAAGCTGGAGGAAGAGGGGCCCGAGTCGGAGCAGAAGAAGAAGGGCTCCCACCACATCAACCGGTGGCGCATCGCCACGAAGCAGGCCAACGGGGAGGACATCGACGTCACCTCCAATGACTAGGGTGTGGGCGGTCACAAACCCACGAGGGCGGAGTGCTGCTTGCTGCTGGCCAGGCCCCTCGGTGGGCCCAGCAGGACTCTGGCCACTCCTTGGCCAGGCTGCGCGGAGGCCTCAAGTCGCGGCCCCAGAGGGCTTGGAGCCTGGGGCCACCACTGACAGAGGGACAAGAAATGGGCTGGCTGAGGCCCGGGACTGCTCGACCTTCTCCTCAGAGAGCCTGCCTGCCTGAGCAGGCTGCAGGCCACTGCAGCCTCCCAGCCACTCTCCATTTCTCTTATCTCCTTTTTGTTTTGATGCGTTTCTGTTTTAATTTATTTTCCAGGCACCCGCTGTAGTTCTTAGTGATCCCCTTGTGTCTCCCTTCCCTATGGGAATAATAAAAGTCTCTCTCTTAATGACACAGGCATCCAGCTCCAACCCCAGAGCCTGCGGGCCTGGCGTGGTGGATTCTGGCTCTGAGGGCCACTGGGGGAACTGGTAGAGCAAGCTTGTTCAGGGCCTGGGAGCCTGGGGTGGGGCCTTGGAGACTCAGTCCATTAACTCTTCTTTCTTGGTGGTTGACCCTGGTCTCTAGCTTCAACTCCACAGCAAGAGAACCTGAGGCTAGATGTAGGGAAGGACCACCCTGTGTCTTGAGGGAGGCTATGCTCAAGTCTCTCCAAACTTAATGAGCAGTGGGAATCAGGCCCAGGTGGGTCGGGGAGGAGAGAGCGTCTGTACTTGCCCATGCGTAGGGCTCTAGTGGCTTCTCCAGTTGAGGGAAAAACAGAGGAAACGGGGAGTGTTGGGGGCTGGGTTGAGGGCACACCATGCACAGAGGCTGACGGTCCCTGCTGCAGGTCCTGGCCCCACCAGGATGCTCACCTGTCCCTGGAGAGGCCCCCCCCTCCCCACCCTCTCGGCAGATGAAAGCTTCAGATGAAAGCTTCGGACCTCGGCTTGAGGCCGAGCTCGCACCTGGTTCCCGAGGGCTCAGGGCCTCCCAGCCTGGCAAAGAGCTCAAGGCCCGGCCGCTAATCTCTTTAGTTCATCTGCCTCCAGTTTGTCCACTTGTCTTTCCTGCTTGTCACACATCATGTCTTCCTTCATCCTAAGAAACAAAACCTGTATTCCTAACACCCTTTCCCTTACGATGTCCAGACCTGCCTCTACCTCTTCAGCTCCCATGTGCTACCCAACCCCTTGCTCTCCCTCCTCTGCCTCACCACTGGGCTGATGCTCATGACCGCCACCAACCAGTTACTGCCACCCTTGTGGCCAGACTCCACACCTTCTGTCTGGCTTCACTGCTCCCCATCTTCTGGCCATTCCCTCCTAGGCTCCCCCACCCCTCCCTGCCTTCACTCCAGTACCTCTGACACCTCTTCCTGCCTTTCTGAGTCCTCCCCAGTCTTATCCCTGTCCCGTCGCCTCTGTCCACCTCGGAGTCAGTCCGTGCTCCTCCCGCCTCCCTCACTGTGCCCTCCGCCTGGGCCTTTGCATCCACCTCCAGGACTTCTCTTTGCTTCCCAGCCAATGCCTCCAGCCAACCTCTGCTGAGTTGCAAACCTATGAGCCGGCTGCCTGCTGCCCTCCACACTCCCCAGCACCTCAAACCCAACGTGTTCACAGCTGACTCACGGCCCCACTTGCTGTCTTCCAGGATTGCCCACCTTCGCAAACAGCCAAGGTTTCTTCTACCTTGGGAAAGAGCGTACATGGATCCCGGGGGTTTGGGAGGGGAGGGCAGGGGTGGGAGGCATAATGAGGTTTGTGCAGATGTCAAGGATGAGGCCCACTTCAAAGGAGGACCTGCGTGCTGAGGCTAGGGTTCTCTTCCTCAAGCTCAAAGAGGACCACGCCACCCCCTTCCTCAGGCCCCCACTCTGCTCCCTTCTTTCCCACCCTTGGCCTCTCCTCCTGTGCTACTGGTGCCCTCTGCTTCAGTCTCACCCACATCATCCCCAACCCCCAGTGAGCCACGTGTTTGGCCTGTGCTGTGCCTTTACTTATCCTATTCTTGGCGCCTTGGCGGGGGAGGGGGTTGATCAATGTTGAAGTCATTGGAAAGAAGTCAAGGGCCAAGCCTTGTTGCCTGGGGCACATGCAGGGATCAAAGCACAGAAGGTCCTGCTGCTGGGACTGTCAGTGTCTCTCCTGGGTCCAGTCAATGCTAGAAACCAACGGGCTGTGTCCCATCCCAACGCCCTCCCCAGACATCAACCAGGAAAGTCCAAGTTGAACCTCACAGTGGACTCTCACTGCCAGGCAGGTTGGATAGCCTCTGGGGAGCAGGTATGCACAGGTGGGGTGAAGGTAAGAAGAGGAGGCATCTTTTTGGCACCATCCCAGGGCGGAGGAAATGGGTAAATTGTTCCTCTCACTTGGTGGGGGAGGGAGTGCAGGAAGATCACAGCAGAGCACCCCTGTCATCCAGATAAAGGGCTGGAAAAGACCCAGAGAAACCTGCCAATCTTCCTAGGCCAGGCCCGCAAGGGGTGGGGCGGGAGTCCCCGCCGCATTCCCATCCATGCCCTCATGTTGTGCCTCTCCCCGCAGACGGTAAATATTGGTGTTGTGACTTCATTAATAAAGGCTTCTGTGAGCCTGAAAAACATGGAATCAGGATGAACTATTTTCCGAGCTGTGGGCTTGCCAGGTTTGCTAATTTGGGAGTTTTTGGGCCCTCTCCAGGGAACAAACCAAAGTCTCTCTCGAAGAGACACAGATGCAGCTGGGAAGGGGAGAAGCAGCCGAGGAATGATGCTCCCTTCCTTCCCCCGACCGTTCCTCCCCCCGGAGATCAGGGCCCTGCAGAGGTGAGCACGAGGATGGGTGGACAGCAGCGCTCAGTAGGCCTTCCCTGAGCAAGCCGGCCCGGTCACAGCCCCTCGGTGGGGCTGGCCTGGGCCCAGCAGAGCCCTACCGGCTGAGCTATTGTTGACGAGCACCTTGAGAACCCCACGTTGCATGTGGCTGAAGTGTAGGGATCACAGGGAGCTATCCTCAGCTCTGGTGGCCTAAGCTGCGTGCCTTCCTTTCAGGGAATGATCTTTTCACGTCCCCTTGACCGTGGGACTTTCCAAGCTTGGTTCCTATGGGCACTCTGCAGCCATGGCCCTTGCTCTCAGCACCTTGACACCCTGGTTTACATCAGTTCCTCCTCACTGGTGCTGGGATAGCTTCCCGTGCAGCTTTGTTGAACCCTCGCCTCGTGAACTGGGTTCTGCCCAGGAGGGAGCCGGGCCGGACCCATAGGCCTCTCTGGAGCCCCTGCTCTGGGGCAGCCGCCCAGGGGGAGGGGCAGGGGGGCCAGCAGGCTGAGCGGTGCAGGCCCAGCCAGCTTTCTCGTCAGACAGGCACTGCCAGTGCGGAGCCAGACATCGGGAACAGGTTTAACCAATTACCCAAGCGCCCCATCTGCTGTCTGGGGCGTGTGTGAGGGTGAGTGCGCGTGAGGGTGTCTGGGAGCGTCTGGGAGGGCTGTGGGCGTGCGTATGTGAGTGTGACCGTGTGGGCGTGTGTGGGTGTGTGGTTGCAGGTCCCGGTCAGCCCCCTCATTTGTCAAAGACTGTGCCTACCGGCCCCTGGTTCTCCTGTCTCCCCAAGACCTGAGGGTCTACATGGATAACCCACCCGGCACCCCAACCTCTCACCCCCTTCCTTTCTCATCACCACCCACTCTCAGGGTGTATCAGAGCCCAGGATTGCGCCTTCTTTCCAATCGCACGTTCAGATGTCCTTTCCTCTCAGACCACACATTCTTTCCTCTCACTCACACAGCTTTCCTCTACAACCATGCTTTGACCTCATGGGCCCCTCTATTTTCTCTATGACATCCCCTTGTCCCGCTGTTCCTTAGTAGCACCTGCCTGAAATCACAGACTTGCTTGAACCTCTTTCCCCATCTGCCCTTGCAGCTGAGTCTGTGAGGACATCAGGCAAGCGGGCTGCGTGGCACCCCTCAGCTGAGGCCTCACCCTTATTAATAAGTCCACTCCCATTCTCCACAGGAATGTCTCAAACCTCTCCCCAAGGTTCTCCCCCAAACCTCATTTTCCCCTTTACCCTCAGCAGAGGAACTTACTTCCATCTGGAAGCACCAGAAGGGAACACCTTCATATCAGTCAGGGGCCCAGTAGAAAGAGATGGTCTCTTCAAATGGAAGCACTTTGAGGAGAGTTGAATAAAGGGCAATCAACAAATTTTGGGAAACCAACACGAGATGCTACAGGACCCCAAGATTAGCAACCATTGGGAATCCATGTGGCCCTTAGCCCTGAAGGGGCCAAGGGCAGGAGCAGGTGCCAGACGGAACCTGAGAGGACAGCTGGACGGAGAGGGCCCCAAACAGGAGCTGTGTCTACAGCAAGAGGCCCACAGCCTGCAGGGGATTCTAGGGGGAATAAAGCCCCCAGTCTCATTCTCCTCCAATCCTCCAGTTTCTTGCCATTGACTCCCGATGGCGGGAGCCAGACAGCGAGTGCTATGAGTCAGCCTCCTGGGACGGAGAGTGGGGGAGAAGGTAGCAGAGTGGATCTGGAGGGGTCAGGGAAGCTAGCCTCCCCCACCCCCTGCTTCCCACCCTCAGACCCACACTGCCTGCATCCAACTCATTCTCTCCACCTGCCTCCTGTTATCAGCCAAGATCCTCCCTGCCCCCCCTGGGGACCTCACTTCTGGGTGGTTCTTCCTCTTTCCTGCCTTTACAGTCTCTTTCACTCTCACCCTTTAGAGTTTTGAGTTTAGAGCCACCCTTCTAAAGCCCTCCCTTAGCCCCATGTGATGCTGCAGCCATCGTCATGTCTCTCTGCCCAACTCACAACCGAATCTCTTTAAAGAATTCTCTGCGTTGGCAGTCAGTGGAAGTCCTGCTAACGTCTCAGCCCATGGAGGTCTGGCTTTTGCCCCGACCACGCTCCACTGAGACCATTCTCTTCAGGTCCTTCCAAGAGACACAGCCTGGTCTTCATCTTCCTTCAACTCTCAGCACCTATTAAATATGTGGACAACCTCTCCCACTTGAAGCGCTCTCATCTCGTGTCCTCTGGGATACCACACTCTACTTATCTTCCTCTTACCTCTTGTATTAATCTACTAGGGCTGCCATGACAAGCACCGCAGACTGGATGGCTTAAACAACAGAAATTAATTTTCTCGCAGTTCTAGAGGCTAGAAGTCCGAGATCAAAGAGCCAGCAGGGTTGTTTTCTTCTGAGGTTTCTCTCCTTGGCTTGCAGGTGGCTGTCTTCATGTTCACATGGTGTTCTCCCTCCATGCCTGTCTATGTCCAAATTTCCCCTTCTTATAAGGACACCAGTCATATCGGTAGGGTTAGGGCCCATCCTAATTGATCTCATTTTAACTTCATTACCTCTTTAAAGATCGTACCTCCAAATAGAGTCACATTCCGAGATACTGGGGGCTGGGACTTCAACATACCGGGGGGACATAATTCAGCCCACAGCACCTTTCTTGTAGCTGAGCGTCTTAGCAGGCCTCACAGATGGGGGGACTCCTTGAGGTTCCAAACCAGTCATCCTCTTCTCCCCGCCACGTACTCCCCCTGAGTCACAGAGGTAGTTGCCTCTGTTCCTTTAGCTCCAGGTACTCTCAATAAATGGATAACATGCCAATCTACACATCCAGTCCCACCCTGCCTCCTGAACTCCAGACAAGCACACTCAGTTTTCTCCTGACATCTTGACTTGGTTATCTCATAGGAACCTCTAATAACTTGCAGAACAGAATGTACCATCTTCTCTGCAGTTTTGTTCTTCCTTCTCTGTTCCTAAGCTCTGAGAAATGGCACCACCACCTATGTCCTCAGCTGCCCAATCCAAGAACCTGGGGCCACCTTTGACTTTTCTCTGCCATCCTTTCCACAATCAATCGGCAAGAGCTAAGCAGTTCTGAATCTCTTCACTTCTCTCCATCCCCATCCCACCACCTGGTCCAGGCCCCATCTTCCCTCACCTTGACTGCCACAGTGGCCTCTTCCCCGGTCTCCCCAGCAGTCTTGCCTTTTCCCACCACACTCCACTCTGTTGACAGATGAATCTACTTCTCCACTTAAAGCCTCCAGTGGCTCCCAGCCTCCTTGGCGCTGCAGCCCCTGGCTCACTTATGTCTCCAGTGTCTTCCTGCAGCTCACTTCTGGAGAGCGAGGGCCCTGCTGTACTGTCCCTCCCTCTGCCATGCTCACATGTGAAGAGAAGGAGAACCAGCTCAGGTGGCTGGGGACTGATGGCAGCCCCCTTCCCTCATTTACCCGCTGGATTTGCATGGGGTCTTTAACGGGGACATCTGGTATCTCTGTATGTCTGCCCATTTGTACACCTTCTCTTTCCCCATTTTGTTCTCTCCTTCCTTCTCTCTACCCTTCTGAAAGGCCCAGGGGACTAGGGTGAGGTAGGTCTCCAGATTCTTGCCCTGGCTGAGGAGGTGTCCTTGTCGGAAAGGGGCCAAGCTCCGACCTGGACAGGCTGCCGGCACCTACCTCGGAATGGGGCACGGAGAACAAACACTTCTGGGCCACTGCCTGAGAGAGACACCTGGTACTGCAGGGAAGCATGTGGGGGTTAGGCCTTTCAGGGAATGGCTGAGACTTTCCTGTTTGGGGGGCTAACCAATGGCAGTGGAATGGGTGAGACAGCAGGGGCAGCAGCAGTTCTGGAGGACAGGGGAAGCCGGCTCCCCAGGGCCTTGGGAAAGGGTCACTCATCACTGCCCTCATCCACTAGCATTTTGACTCTCCTTCTAACCATGGCCTGGGTGGGAGGAGGGAGGCCCTAGGGGCCAGCGGATGGGGATGGGGCCAGGGGAAGCCACATTCCTGGAGTGTTAATGATCTCCGGGCTAGGCAGAAGCTGAGCCCCCAAACTAGCTAAAAACAACAAACAGCTCCCAGGAGGGATTTGTGTCTTTTCTGAGAGTCAAGGATTTCCATCCGGATGGGGGCTGTGGCCAGTGAGGCTCTTAGCAAAGAAATTCCCCTGAGACCAGAAGCCCCTTGACCTAAAAGTATCACTTTGAGAACAGACCCCTCCCCCATCCCTTTCCCTCCTCCCACCCTCCTAGGGAGGTCCAGCGCCCAGGTAAAGGGAGGCAGCGGCCCCCCGACACCTGGGAGGTGTGGGAGAAGCGTCTGGGTTCGTTCGTTCCTTACCTGGTCTCTTCCATCCTTACACCAGTCCAGCGAGTGACGCTGTTCTTTACGTTTTATAGCTAAGGACACCAAGGCTCTGCTGGAGATGTTCCATAAACATCTGACTGAATGAATGGGTGAATAAAGGAGGCGACTGGCTAGAAGTCACAGTCGGGCTGGGGCCAAACTGGGGCTGGAACCCGGGTCTGCCCTACCCCAGCCATGAACCCCACCTCCGCTACATTATCCTCCTGGTAGAGGAGGCCATCAGCTTCTCCCTGCAGGCTTGGAAGATGCTTGGAGGTCCCAGAGAAGAAGCCAGGTCTCACTCCCTCAGGAACTCTGGGAGCTGCCTGGAGTGGGAGGAGGCAAAGCTGTCAGGAGGTAGGTGGCTCAGGCCTGGCCCTGAGGGACTGTGGAGGAGTTAGGAAGGGGCAGAGTTCCCAGGGATGGTGCCATGCACCACTGCCAATATCAGGTACCTTTCCACTGGGCTCAAACCTCTTCTCCCTATGAAGTCCCTCCGGGCCCCCAGGCAGTCCAGAATGCCCCTCCCACGCCTCCCCCCAGTCCCCTGGATATCAGTAGCCAAGAATCTACCAAAATCCCTCTTCTACTCAGTTCCTTGCAGTGGGGCCCTTAGTGAGCCCTCCTCTCAGCCACCACTCTGTAAAGGGTCTTTCTGCAGAGTTTCAGCTCACCCGCTTTGTCCCGCTTCCTGCCCTCACATGCCCCTCCGTCCTTTTGTCTCTTTCCCTTTGGGCCTCCTAGCAGGCTTGACCCCTCCTGGAGCCTGGGTCTGCACCTTCCTCAGGGGCCTTCTCACAGAATCCTCAGTCAGCACTTGGCTTGTTCCCACTGTTTCCCAACCCTTACCTCTCCCACCCACAATTCACAAAGCCAAGCCCTGATGCTTTAAATCCATCATTTATTGCCCACAGCTCATTAGTACTACATAAATCACAGAGATTGAGAAATTTTCTGAGAAGGTTAAAAAGACACTGCAAAGTCCCCTGGGAGTGGCCAAGGCGTGTGTGCTGGTGTCTCACTCACACTGGCCCAGGGCTAGAAAACCACCTTGCTTCCGTCCACTGCCCTTGTCCTCTCAGGACGTCACCCTGCTCCCAGGCTAGAGGCCCAGGACAGGAGACCAGCTGGCTCACAGTCTGGAATTGGAAAAGGGGTCTGTTGGTTATCTTGACATCTTGGGCTTTTAGTTCCTGTGCTCTAAGATCGCTCTCTGGAATAGGAGAAGGGCATCCCCAAGCCTGAGGGAATGTTTGAAGTGACCAGAGGAGGGTACACAGGGCTAGAGAGAGAGCCAGCTGCAGGTGTGCCCTGTCTTCTGGCACAGCTGGGCCAGGCCCAGCCCTCAGTGGATCCTGGCTCAGCCTTCCCACCACCCCTAGTTATGAACCAGTCTGCCCACGAGGCCTCCCTTCCTCTGTCCTCAGCAGAGTAGAGGATGGATGTTGGCCAAAAGCCTCCCCTCATGGTATTTTTTGCAGCCAGACCAGGACTTAGCAGCATGGTCGCCTGAACCTCTGTCACAATTACCCTGAGCTACAAGGATTCTTTGCCACCCACCCCTCCCACTCCCCAGGAGAAACCCCCTTAGCTCATGTGAAATTGCATTGGGAGCATGACCGGAAAGCATCTAGGAGACAAAGTAAGTAGGTTATGAGATGCCGAGGCCACAGGGCTCCCAAGGCTTGGGCAGGGGTGGGGCTGGGCAGGGGCAACCAGCACAGAGGCAGAGTTGGAAAGACCCCATCTCTGCCAGGCCCCTGGACGGGGTGGGAGTAGAGCTGGGGTGAGCAGTTTTGGTCCCAAGGTATAAAGTGCAAAAGAACAAGACCCTATGAGAGGTGGGGCAAGGTGAGTTTGAAGTGAGCTTTTCAAAAGAGGACCCAGACATGCCCAGCCCCCAGTCACTGGCACATTCACATTATGGCAGGATTAGCTAAAAACGACCTGCCCCTCCAACACTGTGGTACCCCCTCTGCTCTTGTGTCCTCCAAGCCTGTCTCTGCCGTCTCCTTTTCCTGATGGGCAGTGGGTGGGCTGCTCCTTAGGAGAGTGGGGAGCCCTCAGGAAAGCATCCTGCAGAGCTAGCTGGGGGGCACCAGGGCCTGCCTGGGTGGTGAGGGCAGCAGGGGCTTCTGAGGAGTGCATGGTATCAATGCACCTCACAGCTACCCTGCCCTAAAGATGGCAAGAGCCACCCATGGCCACGCCCTTGCCGTCGTGCGATAGCCTTTTCCTGCAAGTGCATGTGTTCATCTCCAGCCAGGTCTCTCCCCAGATGAAGTCGCCAGGGAAGCAGAGGCCCTTTGGCTGCATATCAAGGGCTCCATTCAAGTTGGGGTCAGGTGAGGGATGCATGGAGGCCCAGGCTTCCTCTTTGTTTGGGCCTTTCAGATGGGGGTCAGGGGGCTTATCTTGTTCACCCCCACCTCAGGCCCTGCTTCCTCTGCAAAGCTCCTGTAGCGCTCTCCCCTCTCCTGGCCTGCAAATGAGAGCCAGCAGCAACGGGCCTCGGAGGCCCATGCAGGGTGAGAGGCAGCGGCATGAGCATGTGGGCCTACACTCAGGCCCAGGCACGCACGCTGCCTCTTCCCTCAGACCTGTAAAGTGTTTGGCAAAGGTCAAGTGCTCCAGGAATGTGTGTTCACATACAGAAGGGCGAGGTCCAGGTCCTGAGGCCAACAGCTGGCCATTTCCAAGGGAGCCTGCCCCATTCCCAGTCCAGTGTCCACGCTGGGGATATGCCTGGGATGCCCAGGATCTGAGCAGGACAGGCAAAGACAAAGTCTAGCTGGAAGAGCAGGTGGGAACCCCTCAATCCAGTCCTCTGGTTCCGGACAGGGAGCGGAGACTCAGCGAAGGTAGTGGACACGTCCAAGGTCACACAGCCCATCAGTGCCAGAGCTGGGGACTGCCGTTCCTGGGTTGATGCTCTCAGGCAGATGCCTAGAGATCCGGGCTTTGCACTCTCAGGCACGAGACCCTCCTGCTCAGGAAATGGTGGGCTGGGGCAGGTGGCCCGGTGGCTGGAAAGGACAGCAGTCAGCCTGTGCCTGGAAGGAAGATCTTCCCGCAGAGGGCAGAGGGCAGGCCACGGTTCCCGCCAAGCGTAATTCTTTCTTAGGACTTCCTGCCTGGAGCTGGGGTCATCTCTGGGTCTCAAATGGATCAGGGCTCCGTGGAGGGTGACACCAGCCTCAGTGTGTCACTGGGCTTCATGCAGAGGAACTGGTTCTGTAGGTGTGGCACGAAGGCTGGTCACACTCAGAGCCAGCTGCCCAAGGAATCTTCTAGAGGCCTCCAGTGCCCCTTGGCTTCCTGGGCCACCTCCTGAGGAACTCAGTCACAGCTGGTTCATCCTGTGAAGTGTAGACTGGCTCCCCTCCCCTCCCTAGTCCAGCCCAGCACAGCCCAGCACAGCCCAGGGAGCTATCGGGCCTGGCCACAGTAATATCTTAAATCTACCAGCCAGGCCACCAAGGCCACCAGGCCTACTCCGCCCACCACCTGTTGCATCCGGGCAGCTGCAACCAAGGCTTGATTCTGATAAAAAAGAAAAAGAAAAAAGAAACCAAAGTATAAAAGGATCCTAATCCTACCCCGTGGACACTCTACAATTCTTCAGCTTCACACATAATTGTGCTAAGTAGAGTTCTGACAACCCCACATAAGGCCCAGAAATGCACTTGATTATTTTTCATAGTAAATGTGTCAGAATTCCTGTCCCTTATGTTAAAGTGTGAATAGATTAGTCTCCCTACCACTGTGGGGGGAGGGATCCCGCAGGTAGCCCAGGACTGGGGGGTCAGCTGGCCTCTCCCTGCAGGTGCAGCCCACGGGACTCCTTCTCTGCCCCCAGGCCGGCCGGCCACCGCTCACAGCCCCTTGTTGTACACCACTGTCCGGCTGCTCGTGGCCCGGGCAATCTCAGGCTCT
The DNA here is from genome assembly GCF_005190385.1 of Monodon monoceros. Classification (NCBI taxonomy): domain Eukaryota; kingdom Metazoa; phylum Chordata; class Mammalia; order Artiodactyla; family Monodontidae; genus Monodon; species Monodon monoceros. Next base: position 26,788,068 of record NW_021703775.1, on the reverse strand, counting down.
AGCTGGGTCGTCTCGATCTGAGAAGAGAGTGAGAAGAGAGAGAGGAAAGGTGAGGGGGATGGGAGGGAAGGGGTGAGTGGGGAGCTGGGAGTAGCAGTTAGGACCACCTGGTGCCCACACTCCTCCCCTCTGCCCCCGGCACCCCAGCCAGGGCCCACGTGTGCTGCCTAATGATACATCTTCCTCCTTTACTGCTCTTCGGCCCAGGGGCTCACGATACCCCTTCCAGCCCAGGTCATGCCTCTTACTCTGCCAGCACATCCATGCTGGGGAACGTCCTACCCTCTGAGCTCTCTGTCTCCCTCATCTCCAAGGACCTTGTCCCCGATGCTGCATAGGCCACTCCCAGGACACACCCTGGGCCTGGTCACCCCCAGGGCTGCTCCATCCAGACTCCTTAAATCCAAACCCCGCCCTCTTGGACCCCACCATCCCCTGTCCTTCCAGCACCCCACTCACTCTCCCTATCCATTTTCGGACCACCAAGACCCCAGCCCCAGACTCCCTACGGCTCAGTCTTCACAACCTCCCCCTCCAACCTGGACGCGAAGGGCCAACCACTTCAGCCTCTCCGAGCTGCAAGGCCCTTCTGGCCTGACTGGCAGAAGCCCTGCTTTGGAGGAACCCAGTTATGCATCTACCTCGTCTCCACTTAAACCTGACCACCTAGCAGAGACCACTCAACATTCCCTGCCCCTGACTTTGGCTGGACCCTCACAGTGGCCAGACAATCCCCAGCCCTGGGCCACATGGCCGCTCAACTCCCTCTCCCATTCTCCGCAGAGGCCACCTTAAACCTCCTCTGCTGTCCTCAGCCATCCCCACCCTCAGCTCCGCACTCATCTTCCTACTTCGGAGTGAAAACAGAAGGTATCAGAAGACACCCCTCAGCTTCTCGTCAAACCCACGACCTACCTGTGTCCACACTCTGCTCTGGACCTGCCCTCCAGCTGCCCCGCTGCGGCTATCCCTCCCTCCGAAGACCCCATTCTGGAGACCACCGCTGGACTGCCCTCCCTCCTTCCCACCTTTTCAGCCCACTGCCTCCTGCTCACCAGCAGAGAACCTCCCATCCCATAAAACCTCCCCGTAACCCCATGTTATGCTCCAGCTACCACCGGGTCTCTCTCCCCTCCAATGGCCACATTTTTTCAAGGCGTCGTCCACACTGGCCAGCACCATCTCCTCACCTCCCACTGACTCTCCAACCCACAGCAAATCTGGCCTCTGCTCCTACCACGCTCCACAACAATCTTCCTCTCCAAGGTTACTGCCAGCTCCCTTTGTGTGACACCCACTGGACACTTCTCAGGGTCTCAGGGTTCCTCTTCCCTGCACATAGCCCCACAGGTACTTAAACTCAACCCATCCAGAGCAGAACAGAATTCCTCATCTCCTCCCCCCACCCCGCCCCCTGCTAACCACACCGCCACCCAATGGTGCTCTGGCCAGAGACCCTGGGGCCTCCTGACCTCCACTCTCCTTCCCTCCCCTCAGGTGTCACCCACTCCAGTCCCTCCCCCATCACAGCCATCGGGAGCCTTCTCAGCTGCAAGTCTGGCCATGCCTCTCTTTGTTATGAAATGGCTCATTGGCCCCACTGCCCTCAGGGACCCAGTGGGATCCCTGGATCCCTCAAGATCCAGCCCCTGCCTCCCCCTCACCACCCAGTCCCTTGGAATGGAGACACGGCACACCCACTTATCACCGTGCCTCAGATACACTGGGTTATTCCCACCCCGAGTCTTCGCCGGAGCTGCCCTCTGCCACTTCCTCTCCTCCCCAACCCCAATTCCCTCAGCTTTAGGCATCTTCCCTCATCCCGGCTGGGTACGGCCACCTCTCCAGCCCCACTCTCCCCTGCACTTTGTATAGCCGTTGTAGCATGTGGTTCAAGGCTGCCCGATCACTCATCTCCCGCTTCTCCACGTTAGATCACGAGCTCTATGAGGCAGCAAGTGTGTGATCTTGTTCATCCTGCATCCTCAAGGCCCAGTGCCGGGAAACAGTAGGTGTTCATAAGTGTTGAATCAATGAGCGGAAAGAAGAGAGGCAGAGGGTACTGGGAGGTTGGGGTCCCCCTGGAGGCTGCACAGCCACCCAGATGTTGATCTGCAGCTCCAGGGACTGATCTGGTGGGGACACCTGAGCCCCCAAACCTGAGGGAGCCGGGAGGGAGGCGCTCCCTCTGTGGGGGGCCCCAGCCTGACACCTGCCCTGGACCGAGTCAAGGGAGCACCGGGCCTTTGAAACTCAGCTCGCTGAGCTTGGTCCCAGGTACCTGCTATACATCAAGACGTGGCAACTCTGGGTAGTAGGCGGGAGGTGCCATAGACTGGACGGGCTTTTAGAGAACTCAGTCATGTCCGAGACCAGACAAGAGGGGATTCAGTGTGGGCTACAGCTGGTGGGCCCGGTGAAGTTCCTGGAGAAGGGGGACCCTCTTCCTGTAGTCTCTGGTACCCCAATACCCAGGCCACTTCAGAGGGCCAAAGAGACAAGAGCGAGGCTCAGGGACCTGGCCTCTTCCCCACCCCCTCTCCTGAAATCACCTCCTCCCTCCACACCCCTGCCGGCCTCCGAGTCCCCTCCACCCCACCGGCTCTCCTCGTCCCCATGCTGCCACTGACACAATGCACAGCGCCCACGCTTAAAAATCTAAATGCTTTTGAAAATGTTTAACCTAGTTAGACAAATTAGCAAAAATTTGTGCAAAACAATTTAGGTATTTAAAATATTCAATGTTTTTAAAAAACTGGAAAACTGTTCTTAGCTTTCAGCTGCAAAAACCAACAAAATATAACATCCCAGCAATCTTACCATGAGGTGTAACATAACCCTTCGGGAAAGCTGTTAAACAGCTACTGAGGCATCCTGGGAAATAGCACTTCATTTATTCAAATGCACATATGTCAGGCTTTTGCACCATATGTCACTCCAAGCTATTTACAGTAATAATTAAATCTTAATCAACGTTTAACCTCTGTAAAATGTTTGAAGAATCCTAATCACCCTTCAGACTGCACTAATGAAGGAGAAATATATAAACATAAAAGGAGAATGGTGCATAGACATCACGCTGGAAAGAACCGTAATTGCAAAATTGTATTTCTTTTAAATATAATCAGTAAATGATGTAAAGTAAGCCAAGGAGTATTTTAAGTTAAGACATCTTGGATGTCAGAGGTGTGAGCAGCTAATTTTGTTCTGCTACCCATAACAGATGTAGCATATTTTATTTTAGTGCCATTATTAGCAACTTCCCATGCCGGCTTTCACTGAAGCACTGAGGCCCGCATTAAAATCGGAGAGGCTGCTCACCACCACAGTGGAGGACCACGGGCCAGGGCCACGGCCTGCTCGGCCCATTCCCTGGAGAGCACTGGCCCTGGTGGAGACCAAGGCGTCCCCCTCCCAGCGGGGCTGTTGCAGACCCAGGCTCCCAACTGTGCTGAGGGCAGCAGGTAGGAGGGAAGCAGGGTGGGGAGACGCAGGCAATGGGAAGGCTGCGGGGGAGGGCAGTGGACGAGGCCCTCCACTCAGGAGCAGGCGTTTAGGGACAGAGCTGGCATCTAAGCCTTTTCCTCTCATTTCAATTCCATCGGCCTTCAAGTCACCAGATGTTTATAGCTGCCAACTCCATACACCAGGGCTGGGCACATAGAGGTGGACCAGCGCAGCCCGTGCCCTTGAGAAGCTTCAAGTCTAGGGAAGGAGTCAGAAAGGCAAGCAGATGGATCCCAGAGAGACAAACCAAGTGCCATGGAAACTGGGAGGGGGTGGGGGTTACCATGCATTGATGAAAGAACAAGGAAGGAAGACTTCTCAGAGGAGGGAGGCCAGAAAGAAACAGAAGGTTTTGATAAGAGAGGGCAGGAAAAGCCTGCTGGAGAAGAGAAAAGCATAAGCTGGCCAGCATGGCATGTTTGGTGTGGGCAATGCTGGGCAGGCTGGGAATGTGGCAGGAAATGGAGGTGGGGCTGGGGCAGGCAGGTCCCCGTAGGCCACGTGAAGGTGTCAGCATTTTACTTGAGGGCAATGGGGAGTCACGGAAGGATTCTGAGCAGGGGTGGTCCAAGATCCCTGTCTTGCTGGTGGTGGTGAGCATGGAGGATGGGCTGGAGAGGTGAGTGAGGGGGCAGCTGAGGGAATCAGAGAGAGGTGGCAGGTCCTGCCCTCTGATGCTGCCAGTGGGGGCTGACAGGAGGGTGTGCTGGGGATCCTTTCTAAGATGAAATCCACAGGAGTTGATGACCAATTCCATGTGGGGGTGAGAGGGAGGTGTTGAGGATGACTGTGCGTTGGATGATTCCTAATTCTAGCTCAGGAGCCTGGGTGGCTGGTGACGCCATTCTCAGAGGCAGGGGAATATGGGGGGGGTGGGTCAGGGTGGGAGGGTGGTAGGCCTGGGTCCCCCAGGTTGAGAAGCCAGTGAGGCAGGCAGGTCTTGGGGGAGGAGCTCTGGGCAGGGGCCTGGGCAGAAGAGTGAGCCCTGGATACGTGAGCACAGCCAGAGCCCTGGAGTGGAGGAGTTGCCCAGAAGAGCAGATGGCAGGGGAGGGCGCCAGGCCTGGGGAACAGGCACATTTGAGGGGCGGGTATAGGGAGCAAGCCCGTGATGGCGGCCTTGGGGGACCAGCCCAAGGGGCGGTGGCAGTGACGGAGGGCACCACAGACAACAGGCAGCATGGCAACACCAGGCAAACAGAGTTTCCATGTGGCCCCGGTGAGGGCTGAGAGGCTTTGGTCTTTGGTCTTGGCAGAGGGGTTTTGGTGGGATTTGGTGACCCCCTAGAGTCCAGATTTCCTAACCCTCACTCAGCCTCTCACTTCCATCCTGGGCCAATTCAACTGGTCATTCCTTAAGACCTCTCTAGTTCTCTGACCATAGCTGGGGGTTGAGCCAATGGCTCACCGTCTCGAGGGCTCATGGATGTCGGGACCACTGAGGGTCCTCACCACTGGGCTCAGCGGAGGAAGCTGGGGCAGGGACCCCCATGCTGCCTACCCCATGAAGATCAGCCCTCTGAGGTGTGGGGGGCCTGAGTCCCCTCCACAGAAATCACATCCAGGGCTGTGCTGGTAAATGAATGAGATTCAAGTACTGAGTGAGGGCAACTAACCTGCTTCAGGGTCCCAGAGTTAGGGACAGCGTGTGTGTTCCCTTGGGGTCCCCCTGCTATTTGAGGTAAGGGAAGAAGCAGAAGCCGGCTCCGTGTTCTGTGTCAGCAGCAGAACAAATGGTGTGGTGGCCACAGTGGCTCAGAGGTGGGTTGTGGACAGAGGGAGGTCCCAAGGCCCAGTGAGAGGAGTGGATGCAGCAAGGAGGGGTCATTATCATCAGCCCAGAAAAGACTAGAGCCCCAGGGTAGTAGGCCAAGGGCAGGGGCTTGACCACAGATAAGCTCTGAGGGGCCTCCTCTGGGGAGAAGGTGACAAGGAGAAGGAAGGCTGTGCAAGGAGTGGCCACAGGGAGAAGGGGTGACCCAGTCCAGGCAGCCAGTGGGGGGCCAGCAGGAACCTGTGGGTCCCTCCATTCATCTGGTGAACTCCTCCCCAGGTGCCTGATGGTCAGTCAGCAGGGGCCCTCGAGGGAAGGCGGGGTCTGGTATGGGGGCCAGAGCCCTGGCTGAAGTGATCAATCAGCACTGGTTGATGGTACCGTCCAGCCCCAGAACTGGGGGTGCCCAGAAGACGTGGGCCTGTTGGAAACGGCTCGCTTTGCCATGAGATGAGCAGTATTGCCCTGCTAGCACTCCCTGACTCCCAGGCAGAACCTGCACCCTGGCTCCCAGACAGCTTCACCCTGATGCCCTCCCCTCTCAGACCCTAACCCTAACCCTAACTCTATCAGAGCCCCGAACCCCAGCCTCCAGACCCAGCTCAGAGCCTGCTGCCCCCTGTAGCAGATAGCCCCAGATTTCCGGTTGCATCTAAGGTCAGAGGCAGCAAACATAAAGCACGAGCCTCTCTGGGGCACCCCCAGGCCCAGCTGGCCCCAGAGCCCCCTAGAGCAGCCTGAAGGGCTTCCTTTGTGGCGCTGGAAGGGTTAACCCCGAGCTATTTGCCTCTGTCTCCTGGCTCATCCTGGGTGGGGGGCCAGAGTCAGGAATGCATTTGGGATCACCTCTGCCTCTGCAGCCTCAGAGCACACACACACCTGCAGCCAGCAGCCAGCAGATAGCTTACATATTTGAACCTGGAGCTAAGGTGCCGAGACATAAACAGGAAACTGGATCCCCGGCCTGTGCCCCACTTTCAGGGGCTTTTACCTACTACAAAGAAGTTCCTCCTACTTGCCTTTCTTCTGGTGGCTTTTCTGCCTCCTTTTCAAAGGCATTGGGCTGGGGGGTGGGGTGTTCAGCGTGACCCTGTGACATGGCTCAAAGCGGCCTCCCGCTCCTGGCCAGGGGTCTGGGCCTCTGAGGGTCCGCAGGTGGCGGCGACATTGACACAGGTCCAAAGCCCAGGCCGGCACCTGGCTGACCCTGTGTGCCTGAGGCCTCTGCCAGGTCCGGAACCAACTTGCCTACTGGGCGGCCACATACCACCCTCTGTCACCAGGGCTAGGCGGGCCTCAGGTCCTGCTCAGATACACACGTCCAGGCCTGAGTGTTATCCTGAGTGTCCTTGGAGGACAGGAGTGTTAGGCCGGAGCTGGGGAGCAGCTGAGGCCTGAGCCTAGATCGGTGGGTCAGGCCTCGGGTGCTGGCTCTGGGCTCCCATTGCCTTCCCAGTGAATGTCAGACTCCTTGGCTGGACACTCAAGGTCTTCTGCGACCTTCTCCAGCTTCCTCACCCACTGGCTGCTCTCATGCCCAGTACGTTGTACGTGTAGGCTTTGAGGCCTAATCCTCCAGGAAGCTTCCCCTGATCTTCTCAGACCAAATCCACTGCTGCTTCCTCCGGTGCCCCCGGCCAATTACACCCCCAGAGGCAGGCCAGCTGTGAATACAGGGCCCCCCCCCGCCACCCCACCCCAGCGTGAGCCACTCAGGGGAGCTCAAGTCACCCTGTGCCATGTGCATAGTCGGCCCTCGGTAAAAGTGGAATCAAACTGAACCGCACTCCCCAGGTTCAGGGATCCTTATCTTATACTTTTCCATCCCCCCGTGCGATGCGCACCCACGAACGCTCAGACCACCCCCTCCCCCCATTTTGGAGCTTTGCACTGTTCCTGGGTGCCCTCTGGTGGACCAAACTCAGAATCGTTCTCTGTCCTCCACCTTCTCAAGATCTCAGTTTCCCCACATGTGAGGTGGAAAGATTTTTCTACTCCTGGGGCTGGGATGTGGATATTACCAAGAAATGGATGAGAAGGCCCTTTGGAGGCTTAGAAAACCTGCTAAAGGAAGGCAGGACCCCGTGGCTATCCCACCGCCAGGCCTGGTCTTGCTCGCCTGTGTCTCCTCGTGGCGCACAGGGCCGAGCGCTCGCTGTGGGCCAGGCACGTTCTAAATGCTTCACACATACTGATGCGTTTAATCCTCTCAGCAGAAGCTTTGCACAACCCAGCCTCCTCCCTCCCTGTCCTCTATTCAGCTAGGTGTTTTAGAAGGTCCTAGAAAGAACTGGGGAGGGATGGGCTGAGAGGTGGCCCTGCTGAGGCCTGTCACCGGGGCATGTGTGCGCATGTCCGTGCACGTGCTCACGTGTGGGCCTGCGTGCACGCGCAGGTTTGGGGTGGGGGTGTGTGGAACAGGCAACGTGACAGGTGGCGTTGGCGTTCCTGGGCTCCAAGCGGCTTTGCCATTCCCATCCGTCCCTCCTGGGGGGTCCTGTGGGCAAACTCCAAGAAAGCAGCGGGCAGGGAGGCGGCAGATTTCTGATGGCAAAAATAGCCCGCTTCAGAGTTCAATAGGGACTGGTTAAAGCAGTAAAGGAGAAAAGCCCCAAACAAGCATCTCCAAGCAAAGTAGGAGAAGGATTTGAGATTGGAGGGGAGGAGGCACGTGCTCTGGGAGATGGTGAATCTCCGTGGACTCAAGAGGGACACACTACCCCCTAGACATTGCTTCTGGCCTCATATCAGCCCTGGAAGAGTGGGAGATGCAGGAAGCAATGAAGTCAAGGTGAGCCCAGGTGAGCCACGCTCTGTATTAGGTGTTAATAAATCGTGCCAGTTCTCAGCCTTAGGGACACCCTATGAGTCAAGGACTGTTGTCCTGGGGAGGGAGATGGGATGCAGGAAACGCATGCGACCAGAGTCTACATATGTGGGGAGAGATAGATCCTAGGGGGGCTCATCAGGGAGGACTTCCTGGAGGAGGGACCTCTTCTAGAACAGCTTGAATGTGGACCTGAGCTCATTCCCAACTCTTCCCTGTTCTTGGCCGGGAGTTCAAATGCTTTCTCAGAGAAATGGAGGCAAGCTGGGGGAGACATTTGCTTCTGCTAAGTCACAGCTCCCGGCCAAGCTGGTTCATCAAAACTACCATTTTCTTCAGGGCTGGTGATGGGGAGAGAGATGGTGGAGGTTCTGGTACCCACTGGGGGTACCCACATTCTTTCCCCATACAGGGACGATGTGCCTCTTTGTTTCGTAACTATGGAAGCTGCAAGGGGGAGCTGGAAGAGGTAGTGGGGTGAGCCGGGGCATGGCTGAGCTGGACCTTCAGGTACCTCATCTACAGCATGCGTGTGACCTCTAAGAGCCAACCTCTGGGGCCAAGGTGACTAGTGTGAGGACATAAGGAGGGCCTAGGTTTCTGGCTCTTTGGACCCTCCGGGGCTGAGGTGAGGAGGGGCTGGGCTGAGAGGGAGGGGGTTGGGGGGTCCGCAGGGCTGACAGGGGAGGCTCTGAGCAGCAAGCCCTGGGGGGCTCAGATGCTGCCTTTTCTTCCAGTCAAGGTGTCTGGCAGAAGCTGGAGAGGCAGAGGGAGGGTGGGGAGGGGGTCCTCTGCTGAGGTGTCAGGGAAGGCCAAAGGGCAGGGGCCAGCAAACCAACAGCCGACAATAGACAACTGCAGGGCAACAACCCTTGCTGCCAGTGAACCTGACTCCTTGGCTTCACGTGGACCCCGCAAAACTGGTGCTGGGGGGAGATACACACACACACACACACACACTCGAGGAGCCCCCAGCCCTATGGCAGCAGCCCGGCCCCACCTTGCCTGTGCCCCAACCTCAGCCCCTGTTGCTGCTGGGAGGACAGAGGAGCTGAATGAGGGTCCAGGGGCTAGAAGGCATGTTCCGAGGAAGGTTCTGCCCATTCGGCATTCAGCACCATTCATAACCCACACCTGGCCCGAGAGGGTGGCACAGCCACGCTGCCGGAGAGGCATCCAAGGGTCTGCAGCTGACTTAAGGCCACACAGCCCGCCATCGGCTCTCCCTGCTCTAGTACCAGGGGCCGGTCTCATGGTTTCACTTCCAGAATCCTCATGGGTGGAACCAGGAGAAAGCTTACATACAACACCTTATCTTATGGCAGGGGAAACTGAGGTCCTTAGGGCGAAGACCAAGGTCATACAGAGAGTTGAGGCTGGGGGGTGCCAGCCAGATGGGAGGAGGGCAGACCTGGGGCATGTGTGGCGGCCCCCGGCCTGAGCCCCACCTAGGGACAGGGCGGAGCCCCCAGGGGCTCCCGTACCCACAGCCTCACTCATCCACAGAAAAGCCCCAACTTTTCCTGTGGGCACATTTCAACCTCACCAAATCAGCTAATTATTGACAGTTGGTGAAGAGGAGATTTCACTTTTTCCTCCTGTTAAACTGCTCCTAATTAGTTCCCTGTCACCATGGCTGGCTCGCCCGCCCGCCGTCGGTAATCCCGCTGCACAGTGTCTCATTAACCTTTTGCTCCTCTCCTGCCGCCTGCCAACAAGATGAAGACAAAAACAGATTGTCGAACAATGGCACCGGCTTGTATGTGCAGCCCAGTTCCCCAGCCTCCCCCCCTCCCAGAGCTCCCGGGGGAAATCGCGAGGGAAAGAGAGGGGAACGGGGTGGGGGAGAGCCCAGAGGAATCGAAGGAGAGAGGCACAAAGAGAGAGAGAAACAGGCAGGGCCATGGGCAGGGTACTTGGCCAAGGTACTGCTTCTTGAACCTTAACGAGGTTCATTAAATGGGATTGGAAGCGCTCCCAGGTGGGGAACACCGGCTGTCAGAATTGGAGGGACATTCACCATCCCCAGGTCCAGCCTCTTGTGGCAGCCAAGCCCATGGGCCCAGAGACTGGACCTTGGACATCTCCCTCGAGGAAGCTGAGACACCAGCATACGTATGTGTGTGCATGTGTGTGTGTGTGTGTGTGTGTGTGTGTGTGTGTGCGTGCGCGCATGCATGTGTATGTCTGAGGGAGGACAGAGATGACCACGTTGGCCTGGGGCCCAGAGCCCCAATCTCCAGAGAGGGCAGGGCCAGAAAGGTCACCACAAATCAGGCCCCACATGCCACAGGGAGGCCTCTGCAACCCGCCTGACCCAGCACAGCCCTGGGCAAGCTCCAACACAGCCCTCTCCTTTCCATCATAGCTGCACCATCACCTGACATTCCTTGGTTATTTGGCTTCTGTCTGCACCCCCAGAACAGAGGCTCCCTGAGAGCAGGGGGCTATGACATGGCCCTCCAAGTTACAAGAAAAAGGGGAAATCACCCCAGTATCTGGGTGCAGATGGGCCCATCCATGCTGGGCTGAGCTGGTCTTGGCCAATGCCCTACAGCCTTAATCTGAAGGTCACAGTGTCCACCGGGGCAGACCCCACACTCCCAGCAACAGGACCGGGGCTCAGAAGGGAGGCCAGACCTTGCTCCCCTGTCCTCACACCCAAGTTCCTAAGGAGGCTCCCTACCCAAACTGCTGGCCCATAGACCCCCTACCCCCGCCTCCTGCCTCAGCTCTGGGTTAGAGAGCAAAGGCACAAACACCTGCTTCAGAAGGTCCCTGTGAACCTGAACATGGATTCCCCATGAAGGAGGAGGGCTGGGTGAGGGCACTGGAATGTTCCTACCGATAAGTTAGCAAGGAGCCATCTGGGGCTCAGACTTGGGCCTTTTCATTTTATAGTGAGATGGGGGTGGGCTGAGGAGGGTTATGGAATCCTTTTGTGGGTACAGAGCTTATTCCATCATTACCAACTTTGGACCTTGGGCAAGGTCCTTAACCTTGATGTGCCTCAGTTTTCTCATTTGTAAACGTGGAATAATACTGGTACGAACCTCACAGGACTGTCATGTTCTGGGTCCACATTTTACCACCACAGTCAACCAGGCCCTTGTACTTACTGGACCCCAGGACCTCTTGGAGGCCATGCCTTTCTACCCTGGGCTGTGTGATCTCTTCCCCATCACTGCCTTTTCTCCAGGCCCCCAACCCCCCATCTCACAGAACACCAATGAGTGAAATTATCTTTGCTGTTCTCCAATGGCTTCCCATCCCTGAGTTCATTTCTCTGAACAAAGAGAGAAACCTGACTGCCGTTTTGCCTCCTAGACTGCCTCGCCCAGCCACACCCCCCGATTGTTGTCAACTCCTAGTGCCCTTGGCAGCAGCTCACTTGCAGGGGGCCCCCTCCTCCTCGAAATGCCCTTGTCCTCAGCGTCCATGAAACTGCTCACCGGGGTTCTTCCCTGCCTGCTCCTGCCCTCTTTTAACAGCTTTTCTTCCTTCTACAGAGACCTCAACCCTTCCAGGACTTCAGTCCCCGCCATGCATCAAAGGTTCCCTGTTCCCCAGCCAAAATCTCGCCCCAGAGCCTGAGACACACACATCTAACTGTCTAGGCAACACCCTTTGATAAACAGTAATACCTTGGACTTGAGGGGCATTAGGAAGATTTAATACAAGGCATGCAGAGTTCCCGGCATACTACCTGGCCTAGTAGATGTTTGGCAAATGGTAGGTATTATTATTATTATTTGCAATTTTGATTTTAAAATTAGCACCATTTTAATAGGCAGAAATACTAATTTGAAAAGCATGGACAAAACTCTCTCCCAGGGGGACTTCCCTGGCGGGCCAGTGGTTAAGACTTCGCCTTCCATTGCAGGGGGTGCGGGTTCGATCCCTGGTCGGGGAGCCAAGATCCTACATGCAACACGGCCAAAAAAACCAAAACATAAAACAGAAGCAATATTGTAACAAATCCAATAAAGACTTGAAAAAATGGTCCACATCAAAAAAAAAAAAAAAAATCTTAGAAAACACCCCCAAAACTCTCTCCCAGGGATTGAAGAGAGGATTGAAGTTCTTTCTTCAACCTCTGGGGTTAGTGGGTTGGAAACCCCACACCAGTCACTGCAGGCCAGCCATTCTAGGAACCAGTTCCTAAATTCCATCTCCAAGTCACCTAATTAATTAATTAGCGTTCCAGTGATTACTCCTGTTGACAACCTTGGTGGCTCTTGGCAAGGTTGGGTCAGCCCAAGCAGGTCCAGACTTATTGTGGCAAATCACATTGGCTTCTGGGATGTGAGACATGATCCCCACATGGCAGAAGCAGCACCTCGTTAGAGAGAATTAATTGGGAGGAAGAATGGGGGAACGAGGTCCTCTCAGCCAAACACCCCATTATGCACAGGCCCGCCTGCATCCTGTTGGGGTTGATGCAGGTGAGGAGGGGGCTCTGAAGATCACGTCCCTACCTTCCTTTCCCAGAGAACAGACTTATTACAAAATGACTATATTCTTTCCCACTAGAGGAGGCTTGGGTTGCAATGAGAAGGATTTTGGTTAGACACCCAGAAGAACTAACTTCCATGCCTATTTGTGGCAGACATGGGGGAAGGGAGAAGCCTGGACGTTGACTCACTTAGGCCAGGGCTGCTCACTTAGAACACCTCTCTGCAGCCAGAGCTGGAGGCCCGAGTGGGGGGACTGTGGCCATTTCTCCATTATTTGCCCCAAAGGAACACCCGCCCTTAGACCCATAGCACTCCTAGACTCTTCCCCACCACAGGGAGGCCCCAGCTTCCTCCTCTCTACACTGTCTCAGGGTAGGTGAAGAGAAAAGAGTGAGAAGAGAAAATCCTACAGAACAAGCAGATGCAACATCTCCTGGGAGCTCTGGACTGGGAGTGAGCCTCTGGGGTGTCCTTCCATATTTGCACATGGCTTCTGTGACTTTGGGCCGGGCCCTTGGCTGCTCTGGGTCTCCATTTGCCCCAGCAGAGCCGGGAGGGTGGTAAACTGGATGACCTTGAAAATCCTCCCAGTGGGACAGGCTCATGGAGTTTCTCTGCCCTGGCTCCCTCTCCTGTGCAGGCAGCTAGAGCTATGGGAGCTACTTGAAGCTTCTGAACACAGTGGTGCCTGCAAGCACCTGGGGCACTCTGACTCTTGCCCAGAACTGCAGACTCAGCCCAGCTGTTACAAAGAGATGCCGTCAGTGGCTTTGGGGAGTGGCGGGCCCAGGCCTTCCAGATAGGGATGCCAGGACCGCCGAGAAGTGCCCGCCCTCTCATCTTCAGAGCTTCCAGGCAACCTGGAGCCCCCAGCTCTATTTGGAGTCCCCAAGCATCAGGATATAGCTGTTCAGCTTTTGGGTTGAGGGGAAGGATGGGGAGGCGTATCCCTGCTCCACGGCAAGGCTGGGCCCTGTGGGTATGAGGATACTGCTGAGCTTCCCATCCTGTATGCACTGGCCTGGCCCCCAACATAGGAGCCCCATCCCATTATAGTTTCCTCCTGAAGCTCTGGGGCTCAGTGGAGGCAAGTGACTTCTGTCCTCACCCTCTTCGGGCCCTGGAGGCTGGGTCACTACCTCCTACTCTAAGACCCTGGGTCTCCAGTCCTCACAGTCCCAGTGTAACACCCCAGGACCCTTATTTCCACCTTCCCCAACTCCCCTGGAGGAACCTGCACCCCTCCCGCCCTGCAGGGTCAGTCCTGCGGTCACAGATTCAGAAGCGTCCATCTGCAGCCACAGCCCCCATCTTCCCATGAGTTCTGTAACTCCAAATACCATGGTCATTCTTTGCCCTCCTTGGGTCTGCCTCTGCACCAAACCTTGCTTTTCCCACTCGGCTTGCTCATGCTTCTTCACCCCCACCCAGCTAAGACTCTGGGGTCCTTTGCTCCTCCTGAACTCCTACCAGCCTCCCGAATGCCTCACCCAACCAGACGAAACTGGAGCAGGCCCCGTACCTCTGGGTAGACAGGCCCTGGCCATCCCCACAGACCTGTGTCCACCCCCAGTCGTCCCCTCCTCTGACCCCCAGCACTGCCCACCAGGCTCTCTGACTTCCTTAGTCCGCTGTCTCTCCTGTTCTCCCCTCTGAAGGTCTCCAGCCTTCTCCATGGTCCTCTGACCTTTGACCTCCCCCTTCCCACCCACCTCCTTCCTCTCTGCTCAGTCATGAGAACACAGGAGCTATCAGATCAACTTCCTTAACCTCCCCACCCCCGAACTCCACCCCCCCAACCAACATTTGCCTCCCCCTGCTAAAGTGGGGAGGGGTCTCCCCCACCCAGGCGAATCCTTTGAACCCCTTGTCTGCGTTCTGACTCTCCCACTTCATGGACTTTGCTCTCTGTCCTCCTCCTCCAGTGTCCTTCTCTCCTGGTGCCTTCCCTTTGCATTTACACAAGCTCCAGTCTCTCCCATTTTAAAAGAGTGAAAATAAATAAAAGCCTCTCTTGATCCCACATCTCATTCCAGCTCTGGGTCTGCTTCTCTTTGTTCCCCCGGTACCAAGCCTCTAGACCAAGCGGTCAGCCTGCCAACCCATTTCCTTACCCCCCAGCTGGGCTCCACCCCTCGGGATGGGGTTTCCCTTCACGAACTGAGACACCAATGGACGCTCTCCAACCCCACGGAGCTTGACCTCTCGGGAGGGTCTGACTCTGTGGATGCCCCCCAACTCCAGTCTCACTTGGCTCTGTCCTTACCTCCCTGGCCACTTGTCCTTGGGCAGCTCCCCTCCCCAGGGCCTATTTTCTCCACACGCTCCTGGGTTGATCCCACCCACCATTCTGGCTTCCATCACTGTTTTATGCTGGGGGCTCCTACTTCTGTCCCTCCAGCCCAGGCCTCTCTCCTGGCTTCTAGACCCAAAGCCAGCTTCCACAGGGCACCTCTGTTCACAAGTTCCACAGGT
Organism: Monodon monoceros; assembly: GCF_005190385.1. NCBI lineage: Eukaryota > Metazoa > Chordata > Mammalia > Artiodactyla > Monodontidae > Monodon > Monodon monoceros. The sequence goes on along the minus strand of NW_021703775.1, from coordinate 26,773,028 downwards.
TCTTCAAACCCCACGTGTGCATCCAGCTCTACATGCTGTCCTCCTGCACGCCGGCCCCTCCTCATCTCCGTCTTGCCGGGTTGTTCAAAACCAGAAAGCCGGGCGCACATCCTGCCGGTTCCCTGTCCTCCCACCACACGCAGTTCTTCATCAGATCCTGATGAAGGTGCCTCCAAACTCTCTCTTAAAGGACCCACTTCCCTCCATGCCCGCTGCCAGCAGCCTGGTCCAAGCCGCCATCATCTCTCGCTGGACTCCCGCCACCGCCTCCTGAAGGCTCCTTCTCCAGAGCTCCAACGCAGCCTCACCATACAGCATGGGGACCGTTCAAAATCAGGAATCTGTGGTCCTGCTCTGCCCAGCTCTTCTGGTAACGTTTACCCACTGCGCTGGCTTCCACGTTCCCGGCACCCGCTGACGTCAGGGCCCCGTACCTGGCCCACCTCATCTTTTCCGCTCTCTGCCCAAGAGGCAGGCTTTCCTCAGCTGTGTGCCGCCTCCCTTCACACCAGGTGACCTCAGCCTATGTGTCCCCTCACCTCTTACACACCTGGCCAACTCTAGCCCATCCTTCAGGCCCCCGTGAAATGCCACTTCTCTCTAAGCTCTGTTTGGGCCCCTACTGTCTCCTCCCATGGCCAAACTCCTCCCATCTTAACACTGCTCACCCTTCACTTGCTATTCCGTTTCATCGCTGTGTTCACTGCTTGACCCTTGACCCTGAGAGGTCAGAGCCTGGGCCCGTCTCATTCACCGTCTAACCCCAGTACCTAGCTAGCACAGTGCTAAGGTGTCAGCACCGAGTAGGTATTGGTTCATAAATGACCGAACGGCAACCCTCCCTGTCCTGCCCTTGAGCCCCTCCCTCCACTGACCTCTGACATCTGGGGGAAGAGGCTGATGGCCAGTGGCAGGGCCAGGCCAAAGGCTGCCAGGCACACAAGGCTTTGCACGGGGAGGAGCAGCCGGGGGCGCGCCTGCAGGAGAGCTGTCCTGTTGGGGAGAGAGAAGGGGGGCGCCCATGAGACCCGGAGACAGGGTGAGCTGGCCATTAACCACCATGCCGGGTCCCACTGGGTCTGAGGGCCAGGCCCAGCCCATAGCTAAGTAGCTGTGGAGGAATTCTGTCTTTGGGACCGTCCGCCGGTGGCAGCCCTCTCCCCAGGCCCTGCCCTGAAGGACGTTGCTGCTTAAATTCTCAACCATAAATCATAAATGAGCACCTGTGGGGCACCCACCCCACTGTGCGTCCAGCCCTGCGCAAAGAAGGCCACGTGTGGGGTAGACGATAGAGGAGGCTGTCGGCCCCTGCTCCTGTGCAGGGGGTGGGGGGCCCACGTGGGGACACAGCGGAGGAAGATGGGCCTTGAAGGCAGCACATATTGCAATAGTGAAAAAACCACACACGCATTCACGCACATGCACGCACAAGCATGCATACGCACGCGCGCACAGCCAGGAGAGGATGACCTCTTCTGAGTATGGGAACAGAACACACCCTGCTGACCACCTTGTCACCTTCGATCCAAGAGCCACAGTGACTTGCCCAAGGCCAAGACCAAGTCTGCGGGAGGCAGGCAGGGCTGCTCTGTGGGTTCCTCTGACTCCCTAAAAGTGCTATCACTGAGCTGCTCTGGCTCTTGCCTTAAGGACCCTTTGCCCACTGCATCACCAGTTCACAGTCGGCACCCCTCCCCACGGTGAACAAAAGAGCTGGGATTCTTGGGCAGGAGAGGGGTACGAAAGCCTCCCTCCAGGGCCCTGGGTCCCCCAGCCCCATGACAAAATGGCCTCTCCAGACCGAGTGGAGGGCATAGCAGCTGGCGAGTCCACCTTCACTGCGTTGTCCATCAGAACATTTCGCTCTGTATAATCCACCAGTCATTCTACTTGGGGAGGCCTGAGGTGGCATGTGTCAGCAAGATGGATTATTTGCCAAGGGATGTTGGGTGGGTACACATGCTGCCCTGGGTAAGCGTCAACCTCCACCGGACTGAGACTGGCTCCTGGTGTGAAGAAGCTATAACCAGGGCTCTTGCCCCTCCCCTCCTGGAGCAGCGCTGCTGTGGCCACAGGCAGGGGAGAGGCTCTTCTGGGGGCAGCGCCTCAGTGTCGGGGCAGGCAAACCCCGCACCACCTTCACCTCCTGGCACATGAATCCCAAGAGCAGCTGGCTCTAAGGCGACAGCAAAACTGGGAGCAGCAGTTCTCAAACTTTAGTATCTAGGCAGTGGTTAAAAATGCAGACTCCCCCATGAGATCCTGATTCAGTTGGTACTACACCTGGGAACCTTCCATGAGTCTAAAACAGGTGATCCCCAGACCACACTTCTGGGAAACTCTGGCCCAGGATGTTCCTACTTAGGTACCGATAACAATCCAATTACTTGTAAATTCTATGCAAGTAAAAGACCTGGACACAGTAAGTGCTCAGTGAGGTGTGTTAGTATTGCTGTTGTTACTGCCCTTGTTACCAGCAGGAAGGAGGGAGGATCCTGGTGGCTGGGTTGTCCTCCAGCCCTTCCCACTGGCCCAGACTCCAAGATCTGTCCAGTTGTTGAATTAAGCCTGAACTGAGCTATTGGGGAGGAGAATTTCCACAGGATTAAGAACAGGGGGACAAAGGTGCCCAAATCAAACTCAAGCCCTTCTGGCATCCCCTCTGCCTTGGTCCAGTGCCCCCATCTTCTCCCTCTCTTCCAGGTGAGCCTTACCCCCCTCTTCCCCACGGACTCAGCCTGAGGCCTCCTGGGCTTCCATGGGAGTCATGGAGGGCTGGGATAAGGCTGAGATGGGTCCTGAGATGTTTTCAACTCAGATTAACTTCTCCAGCAGGACCAGAAGGTGGGCACTCTTGCTCCCGTGGCAGCACTGGGACCTCAGTCCCTGAGGGTGGCCAGAGCAGAGGGGAAGGGACAGGAGGGTGTGTGGTCCCTGGAGGCACAGCCCCCGAGGGAGGATCACGGGAGGGAGGTTCCCTCCCTGGCAGGTGAGGGGCAGGACATTGACTCATTCGGTGGGGACACTGGACAGACCCCTTCTACGTGGGGCTGCGACCTTGGTTCCTCTCTCCGGGTGGCTGGCTGAAGTCCCCACTGTGAAAGGGATCCAGAAAGTCCCAGGCCTGTCCTCCCCACTCAGGAAGGAGGAAGGTTCAGACAGCAGCCAACAGGAGCCTCTGAAGTCCCAGCCCAGGCGGGAGAGTGAACACAGCAGGACAGGGGGAGGGGAGGAGGAGAGGGAAATGGCAGGGAGGAATTGGAAAGGCAGCTGGGGGAGTTAAAATATGCAGATGGAGAGATGTGCGAATGCCTGGGAGAGAGGAAAGACCCGGATCCCCGGGAATGAGGGAGGCTGGGGAGCGGCCTCAGGAGCTACCGTGGAGGGTGTGGCCTGAACCCTGACCAAGCTGAGACCCAGCCTGGGAGGGCAGAAAAGTCCAGGCCCGGGCCAGGGCCAGGGATGCACCCCCCACAGCTGCCTCCGAGTTGGGGGGCGGGGCTACTCTCCGGGCCCTGAGTCCAAAACCAGCTTCCTCCCCAGGACAGTGGAGCTGGAGTGGAGCCCTGGGCCTGAGGGAAGGTTCGGTGGAGAGTGAGGGGTGGGGCGTACACCCCTCAGAGAGAGGCCCTGCTCGGCAGAGTGGAGGATTCTCGGCTCCTGACGGGAGACCCTTTTCCTTTCATCTCAGACACAGGGACACCTGAATATGCCGCCCACCTCTGCTATCCCAGCAGGAAAGCCAGGGTCCTCCCAGAGAGGAGAAACTGAGGCCGGGGCCAAGCCAGCCTCGCTGCCACACAACAGCTTGTCTCCCCATTGCCGTGCATTCCCTCAGCACTTGGAGCAGTTTTACTTTTGCGCTCCATTAATTTGCAAGCAGGCTGCTTTGTAAGTGTTCTTTTGTCTTTTTTCCCTGGCTGTCCTGACTCCCTCACCCAACCGGGGGCTCCCGAGGGTCGGGGGGAGGGCTGCCTCCCCTGTCAGCCTCCTCAACAGAGGCCCTTCCATTGGCACCCTGCATGGAAAGGCCGTGGGGCGCTCGGCAGGGGGGCCCCAGCCGAGAGCCAGGGGCCCGCTGGATGGTGCAAAGTGCCAAGCTCTAGTGGACAAGGTGGTGAGGGGGGCAGTGACATCATTCTCCAGGTGGGAAACTGACCAGCCCCCCCCCCCCCGGACTCCTGCCAGGAGTCTCAGTTGGTGCCGGACCTGCCCTGCCCCCCACCTCACAGTCTGGCAGCTCCCACCCCCCCTGCCCCATGTATATGAGGTTAATTATGTCTTTGAGGGTGCAAACTGAGTCTTGTTCGTCTTGATATTCCTGGGGGAACCCAGGCTGGACTCCTTCTCCTCCTCAGAGACCCTCCCACAAGCTTCAGGGAAGGACCAACTAAATACAAGGCTTCCAGGAGACCAATGGCTAACCCTCTTCTACCTACCCGAGGGGCTTCCTTTGACCCTGAGCTGAGCCAGATGCAGGGCACCCGCAGTCCAGGTTGATTCCAGGCTGGGACGGTCAGAACTAGAACAATCCCACCCCACCTCCCAAGCCTCCCAAAGCTAAGTTTAAGCCCCCAACCAATGGGACACTAACCGTCACTCCACTTTCTGCAAACCCAGCTCAGATGGCACCCAGAAGGCATCACAGACCTCATTTTTCCCCAGCAAATTCCAGGTTCAAGATTCAGTAGCCTTGAAGACAGAAGCCCTCCCTTCCTCATTTGCCCAGTGGTGTCCTTGTGTGCACTTGCAGTCGCTGGTATTTGGGGACAGCCTCGGTTCACCAGAGAGCGGCGTATACGAGGTTCAGGGGGACCAAAGGAATCGCTTCCCATGATTTATTTTTGCAACTTCCAGAGGAGATTAATATTCTTAAGTCTCAGTGTTCAACACGCGCCATCCCTTGCTCAGGTAGCCACGCCCACTATGCACCTCCCCCACTCTTCCAGGGGACGAAGAAATCATCCCCTCAGCTGGACACAGGGCCCCTTATCAGCAGGCCCAATGAGAGAGCGTGCTTTGCTTCTGTTGGGTTGGGCTCTTCAAGGTCCACGCAACAGGGTCACACCTTGCCCAGAAAGCCCTCCCTTGCCACCAAAATCCTGTCTTACTCTCAGTGCCAGCTGCAGCCCCTTTCCTCTGGACCAGCCCTCCCCTCAAGGTCACCCTGACCCTGTTCCCACACTGCCGGGTCCCACCTGCAGCTGACCTTTGTGTGGGTCCTGCCCTTATCAAAACACAGGCTTTCTGAGGCCAGTTCCCCAAATCTGCCCCTCTCCTGTCTCCATGCGGGGTCGATTCCAAAGACAGGCTGATTATGTGCTGTGACCCAAAAATCCAAGAAGCAGCCAGTGTGGTAGGAAGAGCCCAGTTTTGCAGCCGTATGCCTGGGCCCTGCCTGGCTCTGCCGTTTCCTAGTGTGTGACTGTAAGCAGATGATACAACCTCTCTTTGCCTTCCTTTCCTTGTCTGTAAAATGGGGACATCATGCTCACCTCTTTGCACTGTTGTGAAGGTTAAATGAGATCATTCATTCATTCAACAAACACTGAGCATGACTATGTGCTAGGAACTCTGCTAGATGCTGTGCGGGGCAGTAAACAAAGGAATTGACCTGCCTCCATGGAGATGACATTCTAATGAAGCAGACAGATAGCATATAACTAGATAAAGAATCTCAGCTATCGATAAGTGCTGTGAGTAAAAATAAGGCAGTGTAGTGGGGGAAGAAGTCCTGGTGGCTGTAATCTCGATGGGGTGGTCAGGGAGGGCCTCGTTGCGGAGATGGCATTTGGGGGGGGACCCGGCTGGGAGAGGACTGGGATGCAGCCAGTGCTTAGCTGTTAAGTGTTAGCTGTTATTGTAATTTGTTTTGTGGGAATACGAAAGTCCCCAAATTGGGGAGAAGCCCCTGATCCAGAGCCCCAGAGGGAGTGCCCCCAAACTCATCCACTGCCTTGAGGTGCCCCTCCCAGGCTGCGCTCCCGGGAAGGAGAAAGCGATCACCTCTTCACTTTTATCTTCACCAGACCTCCAGGCCTTTGCTCATTTGGCTCCCCACACCTGGAACCCTTCCCTGCCCCTTGCCATCCTCCTAGATATTCCCCAACCCTCAGGGCCTGCCCAAACCATCCCTGCTTCCTCCCTCCTCTCCTCAGCCTCTCCTTCCAGCACCATTCCTGCCTTTGTGATTCAATTTCACACTCATTAATTAATAGAATCACTCCATCATTGTTCTTATTATTGTATCTCCTTATTTCTTTATGGTCAGGACAAATGTGTCCTCAGAACGTCCCTCTGAGGGCGGCAGGGAGGTTAGTACAATTATTGTCTAAATGAAGAAACTGAGGCTCAGTGAGGTGGTGACTTGCCTCATGGCAGATGCCGGAAAGGGATGTGCTGGGCCCAAGTCTAGTCTTCCCACCATAGTCCTCAGACTCTCTTCACCACTGGTCCTGTGCTGTGCACTAATAGACCGCGTGCATGCACACACACACACACACACACACACACACACACACACACACACACACAACCTAGAACCGCCAGCTCCAGGGCAGGGCCAGCCATGTCCATCGGGACATCCCTCCTAGAACTTAGCACAGGGTCCTGAGCAGCCAAAGTCCATTAATTCTCACAGGATGATTCCAGCAGCCCTGCCAGGGAGAGTTTGAACAAACCAGGAACCTTGCCCTGGGCCAGCAGGTCCCCCTTCCCCCACCCTCTCCGCCACAGTGGCCTCTGTCCTGGGCCCCAACTCACTTCTCCAGCATGGACATGACGATCGGGGGTAGCACCAGGATGGGCATGGGGAGGACCACCCGCGTCAGCGCCGTCTCCAGCAGGGCCTGAGGGGCAAGCAGAGGCCGTGGTGAGCGGGGCGGGGGTGGGACAGCATCGGAGCAGCAGCCCTGGAGCCCCTAGGTGTATGTACCACTGCTAAGTACATCTGGCTGAACGGAATAATTCATGGAATCCCTCACGAAGCCATATTCCAAAGAACAGAAAAAAGCCAAGCCACCCCCTCTTCCCATAGCAGATCCGCATCACCTGCCACATGTGGGGGAGTGGAGGCAACCCAGAATCGGCCCCAACAAGGGGCCTGCGCCCAGGGAGGTGAACCGGGTGGCGGGGTACAGCGGCTGGGAGGAAACATATGGAGGACCTGAGATGTTCTAAAAACAAAGCAGGCACTGGAAGGGCCAGAACAAACAGCTGTGGCCTGCTGAGCCGCGTTGAGGCTCCTGGTGCCCAAGACGAGGGATTCTGGGATTTACTTTCTTTTCCCTTAAAGACAAAGATTTGGAGGATCTTGCCATTTCCTGGCTCTGGATGAGAGTCTTTCTTAATGACAAGAGGTCAGCTTTGTAAGTGGGGAAAGCTTCTGCTGAGTGTCTGCTGTCCCCATATGGGGTCTGCCTGGGGCCTTGCTCTAGGGGCTCCCTCAGGATTCCTGGGGGGGGGGGCGGCTGGTCAAGGCACAGCTCAGTGGCAGTTCTGCACCCTGATGGTCATTGTGATGAGTTCCTTTAACCCCACGGGCTCCCAGCCCTCAGAGAAGGCTCAAGGAATGCTTGTAACCCACGGGTCCCTGGAGTCCCAAATGGCAAGGGGCTGATATAGCCAGGAGAAGGGAAGCCCAGGGCTGCAGAAGAGCTTGGGGTTCCCTGCTGTTTGGACCACAAGGAGGAGTTATCACAGTTGGCCTCCCTCACAGCAAGTAGGGAAGAGGATAGAGCTGGATAGGAGGTTAGGGTGATGTAGGAAATTGAGGGCAAATCCCCTCTGTTGATGGGCTCAGGGCTAAACATTTCTCCCAGGAACTTGGGTTCTGCATGACCAGCCTCAGGAAGGCCTGGGAGAGGTCCCTCCAGTCTTCTGAACAGGTGTGGGGATGACAGGGGGCCCAGAGCCTGTGCAGGAAGCAGAGGATGCGGTGTTGGCACTGGCACCCCTGAGCCCCTTGCCCCTCACAAGCCTTGGACAGACACTTACTTTCCCTGAGATCAGTCAGTGGGGAGGGAAGGACCAGGATAAGAGAAGGGTCTTCCTACATCAGAGGCTTATGGAGAAGGCCTCAGTGACAGGGTGCGGTGGGGGGGCCATGTGGGAGCTCATAAGGGACAGGGCTGGGGCAGAGGGGACCCAGCACTTGGAGGCCAGAGCAGGACAGGCCACTAACTGCCATTAGGATGAAGGCTGGAAAGCACAGGAAGATATACAAGTGGACAGGAATTTTTTTTTTTTTTTAATTACAATTGCTAGATGGGTGAGGCTGGTGAAACCAGAAGTGAAAGAGGGCCTTCTTGTAACAAAACATTCTTCTCCAAACCACGCCCGTGGCTTCCTGCAAGCCCCAAATCCCTCCGCCTCAACCGCACTCACTCCCTAGTGACCATCACCTGCAGAAGTGCTTATTAGCACAAAACCACAAACCATCAGCTTCTATGCGTCCTCTTGTCACCCGGGAGGATATGAAGGCCCTAGGCCCTAGGTCCTGGGGAAGGGAAAGAAAGCTCTGGGGGGGCCTCCTCTGCCCTTACCAAGTAAGAGGTCAGAGAAAGCACGTCCAGAGGGGCTGGGACAAGAGATGGGGATGTTTCCCAGTAGTGGTGAGGCGACTGGAGAGAAGCAAGGGTGTCTGGTGGGCAGGTGTGGCTGGGGCCAGACCTGAGGCCTGGGGCTCAAACCAATGGGGGGGGGGGGCGGGAGTGGGGTGACGAGGAGAGCTCAAGAGGGCAAGGCAAGGGCGCTGAGGACACAAGCCCCTGGGGAATGAAAGTGTCTAGGGAAAACCAACCACAGCCTCCCTACCAGCCCCCAAGTCCCCAGACGACCCACATGTCTGGCTGCGATCTTGGAGGAGCCCACGAGGTTGCCATCACCATCCAGGACGTCAATCCCCTCCTCCAGCTCGCCGTACCGCATCAGGACCACGTTGCAGATGTTGGCGCTGGCTGGAGAGAGAGGGTGGCAGGGAGCCGGCGTGAGGGGGGCGGATGGCATTCTACCCTGCGCAGATCACTGGGCTCCACCCGCACCAAGCGACAAAGGTTTTGAATAAATGCCACGTCTGTTCAAACAGTGGGCGAAGGTGTGGTTCTGCTGCCTATCAGCCTGGTGAAGGATTTGGGGGCCCTTGGGAACCTGGAGAGCAAAGGTGGAAAATAACCAGTGTTAGGAAGGAAAGGGAAACTATTCAGGGCTTAGAGAGTGGCCAATGATCAAGGACGCTGCTTTCCTGTCCTCAGGCGCAGGCCCCACGGGCAGGCGAAGTGGATGCCCACCTGGGAGGGCTCTCGGGCTTGAAGACGCATCGCCCACGCTGGTGCCTGATGCTCCACCATCAGCACCTCAGTCCCTTGGGCTGCCTTTCCGGGCATCCTCTTGAATTCCAGCCCCCCACGTTTAGCCCCTCGCTCCTCAGAATGAATCAAGTTCCCAGAGATTTGCTTCCCCGACAACAGGTGCCAGAGCAGGCAGGCACCTCAGTGCTAACCCGGCACCGCCCCCTCATCATATGGATGGAAAATTGAGGCTCAGAGATGGGGAGTGACTTATCTGAGGTCACACAACAAAGCGGGACAGAGCTGAAAGGCTACCGTGCCTCATCCTTCGGGTACCCAGGAGATGGAAGGGTTTGGGGCGGGGTGTGGTGGGGGTCAGGCACGGCTAAAGGCATACCTTCTACGTTCCTGCTCCACGTGCTTGGGTTTCCTCCTTTGGCCATGCCTCCCCATGTCAGCTGAGATCACAGGGACCTGGGCTGAGGGGAGGGCTCCTGGCTCCTTAGTTCAGCACTGTGTGTCAGAGTTTGGGTGGTCACCCATCAGCTGGTGACTGGCACAGGGAGCCTCTTTCAGCTCCTCCCCCCCGGGATCCACGTGGCTGGCCCTGGGCTCAGGGCCGGGTGTGGGTGCTGACCTCGCCTGAAATCCTCCGGCCCTGTTCCAGGATGGAAGTGGGGGGACTTGGGGGTGGTGGGAGGGTGGGGAGTTCGGGGGGTGACAAATTTGGAGCCTGCCTGCTCCACTCCTCCCCCAAAAGCGCCTTGCTGTGTTTAAAGTTTTAATTTTTGCTAATTAATGTCAATTAATTTTGTATAATGAGTGTTTAATTTTGGGGAGTGTGTGAGCCTGGGAGCGACTGCAGTTCTGGGCTGTGAACGCTGATTAGCATCAACACCTGCTGCTTCCCCACTCCCTCCAGTGGGGGGGGGGACACCAGGGTTTGGGGAGTTGGAGGGCGGCAGGGCCTAGTGGGCAGGTGGAGGAGGACCACAGATGCTCCTGGTACCCAAGCCAACACTGGGGAGCAGAGCGGTCCAGGGCGCTTGCAGCTGGGGGACAGGATTCTGCAGGTGAGGGGTGGCTTGAGGCCCTGGGGGTCTCTGAGCCTCAATCTCCTGTTTCAGTCAAGTGGGGAGGTGGAATAAACAGAGAGGAAGACTGAGATACTCTGCAGTCTTTGGAGAAGAAAAGCAGGAGACCAAATACAGTTTCGAAATGTATTTACAGCACATATGCCATCTCTGAGTAGCTCGTGTTTCCACACGACACACAGGAGCAGTGGGAACCATGCGCAGACCTTTTCGGCATCAGTTCCTCCTGTCTCCACAGCAGGCGTGCTCTCCTGTCTTACACAGGGGCTCTCAACCGGGGCCATCTTTATGAGACATTTGGCAATATTTGGAGACGTTTTTGATGATCACAGCCTGAGGGACGGGGGGCTGCTACTGGCATCTAGTGTGATCTCTAGAGACCAAAGACGACTAAACATCCTACAATGCACAGGACAGCCCTCAGAACAAAGAATTTTCCAGCCCAATGTGTCAGTAGTGCTGACGTTGAAAAACCCTTGACAGTTAGGAAGGTGAATCTGAGGTAAAGGAAGAGAGAATGGGAGCCTGGGTTTCAGGCCAGCTGGGCTTAGGTTCCAGTCCTGACTCTGCACCTCCCCCTCCCCGCCCTCAGAGGTGAGCTCTTGACAGCCCCAGGGCCCCCAGAGTGGCCTTGGGAAGGGGCACCTGGCCTGGGTGTTAGTGACTCGCCCTCTAGTGGTGGCAGGAATGTACTACATCCATCGCACCCCTGGGACGGCCAGGCCCTCAGTACCCAGGAGACCCAATATTAGTCTCTCTTTGGAGAGAATATTGGGGTTTTCTGCCCTGAAAGGCATCAGTCTCTGCCCTCTGAGAATCCTTTCCACCACCACCACCACCATTCCAGGAAAGGCAAGGCCACAGGAATGTCGTCCAGGGGAGGAGCAACTGCTTAAAGCCAGGAGCCAGTAGCTGACTCTGCAAACCCCACCTGCTGCCCAGCTTCCCAAGTGTAAAAGGAGGAGCTGCATTTGGTGTCTCCACGGGATCTCCGGGTGCTGTCTGAGCTTACAGGATCTCCAGGCAGAGGGAAGCCAGGGGCGGCTGAGGCATATCTAGCCTGACTGTGTGTGTGTGTGTGTGTGTGTGTGTGTATGTGATGGAGACAAAGACAGGAGAGAGCATGGTTTTCGAGGTGATGGAGCTGCCCCAGGCTCATGGTGGCATCTCGCCTGCTCTCTGAAATTTCCGAATGTGTGATGTGGCCTCAGAAGGACAGAGCAGGCCTTTGGTTCAAACACAAAACAGGGGGCTTCCCTGGTGGCGCAGTGGTCGAGAGTCCACCTGCCGATGCAGGGGACACGGGTTCGTGCCCCGGTCTGGGAAGATCCCACATGCCGCGGAGCGGCTGGGCCTGTGAGCCATGGCCACTGAGCCTGCGCGTCCAGAGGCTGTGCTCCGCAATGGGAGAGGCCACAACAGTGAGAGGCCCGCGTACCGCAAAAACAAAACAAAACAAAACACAAAACCACTTGAGATGAAAGACAAAGCATGAAAGGAAGTGAAAACCCAGCCTCCCTCCCCTCCTGGATGCTTTTGGGGATGACAATGTCCCCTCTCATCTGAACTCCCTAGCTGGAAAGAAAGAGAAAACGCTGAAAGCCACCTCAGAAGATGACAACCCCAGGCTCCACCCTTGGAACACCCACAGTTCTAACTGCTTACACAGACAACACATGCCCTGCAATCTCTTCTGTTGACTGTGTACAGTGGTTATCCATTTATTAAGCACTTGCTGTATGCATCGGTTGCTAGCCATCCCTGCCATTGAGCAATGAGAGTGCCAGCCTGTTTTAGTGATTTCATTTCCATGATCTCTTCCAGAACTTTCAGTTCCGCCGTATTGCTTTCAAACCCTCCCAGGTCCTTCTCATCTCACTCCTGGACAGTCCAACTCCAGAGACATAGACACTGAGAGACTAAGTAAATGAAAAGAGAGAGAGAGACCAAACATGGGCTATGGGTCTCCTTTCTAGCACACCAGCAAGATCCATTACCGACAATAGCAGCAGGTTAACTAAGCAGTCTGTTAGTGATAATGCTAAGAAAGCGGGCACATTTTCAACTCAGATTGAGTTCGAGACTCAAGCATAACTGATGTTGGAGCAGTGATGCTAGGAGATGTCAGTGGATGAGAGAGAGAGAGAGAGAGAAGGAGAGAGGGAGAGAAAGAGAGAGAGACAGAGATTGCTTCATGCTGATGGCAAACTCAGTGTCAAGGCCTGAGGAAAATATGCTCTTGCCTGCTGCAGATGCTCTCATCAGACACATCACGATGCAAAATCATGCAGATTGTGAAGAGCTAATGAAGCACCTGTGTGAAAAGTACAGTGTGGGGGGGAAGAAAGAGCAGTAGATAGAAAGACAAGTGTGCAAGTAAGTTCTCAAAAATAGGACTACAGGGGAGCTTACCCCTTGAACTAGCACCGGAACAGAGGCATAGATCAATGGAGTTAATAGTCCAGAAACACCCCCAGCTGTAGGGGAAATGAATTTGTGTTAATGCAGTTGTATCGACTTGCAGGGTAAGGGCCATTTAAATACGGGGTGGAGCAATGGGCTATTCATCTGGGAAAACCAAACACCATAACTCATCTGCTCTAAGAGGCATTTACGCATATTTTAACATTATAAAAATCACCATGTGCCTTACAATGCATGTTGCAGGGGGACCTTACCTGCTCTTCATCACAACTGTCTGTGCATGGGTGAACTTAGCCACGTGTAGAGGTATCTGTTCATGCAACTGTCACCTCAGCTGCCCACAGCAATCCACACAGAATTTGAACTTAAACTTAGATTCCTAATTGTTGCCTAAAACATCTTTTTAAAACTTACACTATAATGGAGCATGGACACGAAAAGTTATTGTACATGCAGAAGATCGTCTGCCAGATACCAGGCAATGCAATTAAAGGCAGCAGAAATTGCCAAACCATAGATAGCTACCCTAAAGAAATGCTTGCCCATATGCACAAAGAGACATTTACAAGGATGTTAATTATAGCACTGTTTGTAACAGCAAATAATTAGAAACAACCTAAATGTCCACCATTAGGGAACTCACGTGGGAAGATCGCCAAAACAAACTTATGTGAACAAAGTTATTGAGTATGTACAGGATCATTTACTGAACGTAAAACCCCACAACCGGTACACACACGTGTGTGCATAAATCCTTGGGTAATGTTCTAGAAGGGTCACACCTCACCGAGTAATCTTCTTGGGGAAGAGAACCAAATTTGGGAATTAGGGGTTATTGAAGAACTTCCACTTTTTTACCCTAAATTTTTCTATACTGTTTGCATTTTTACAATGAGAATGTAACCATGCTTTACTTGTCTAAAAGTTGAAAAGAAAATGCCAATCTTCTTGAGGTAGATCATAAAAATTTTAAAGCCAGGAGGGGTTGGTGTGACCTATTCATGGGTCCTACACTTAGGCATCTGTTTCAGAAACTTCCTGAAGAAGCTGATTAACTTCAAGAATATTTTTTTCCTTCAAGTAAAGAATAAAATGAAACCACAAGTATAACGAAGTAGGAAATGAAAATAATACCAATAATCTTTCATATGTTTTGAAATTATACTGTCAATTTAAAAGGGGCTAAAACAGTCAAGATTATAGGCAGAGATTACGAAAAGCAGTGATGGCCATGATGCTGTGTTTAACAATCAATGTCCAAAAGAGAATTGTAAAATGTGAAAAAGGCTGAGATTCAGAATCTGTGGTATTGAAAAAAGTGACTTGGAGTGAATGTGTAGTGAACATTTGTTTATTCCTTCAAATGAATGTGAAATATAGTCCTCTCCTCTTCTGAAAGGTTATTACATTAATGCCTCATAACTGAGGTATCTTAGAATTGAGAAACATGGCATTTGATACCTATCTATGAACAATATTATAAGAAATGGGAAGCTTTAAAAATATATTTATTATATATGACAAAGGGCTACAAATATTAATCTATGGAGGGTCATGGTGACTGACTCCCAATAGCTATTCTACCCCCAAAAGATTAGTCTAAACTAACTATAATAACCCCTCCCTTGCCAGTGATTGATTTAGGAAGGGACATGTAACTGATCCTAGCCAGTGAGGGATGTCTGCAGGACTTCTGGGAAAAGTCTCCTCCCACTTAAGCAGAGGTGGCAGGCAGAGCCTCCTCTCCTCTGGGCAGTGGTGGGTTTTGATCTGATGTTTGGAATTGAGGCTGCCATCTTACAACCATGAAGGGAGCAAGCCTGAAGATGAAGCCCCTGGCAGAGCATAGAGATGGAAGGAATGGCCCTGGATGCCTCACTGGAGACTTGACCTCTGTAAAGTAATAAGAGAGGCTTTATTATTTAAGCCAGTTTGAGTTTAGGGTTTCTGTTACTTTCAGCCAAAAACAATCATAAAATGCATAAAGAGTTTTAACAATTATTAAGAAAAAGATATAGTGATCAACAGACTTAGAGAACGAACTTATGGTTACTGGGGGGAAGGATGGGGGAAGGGATAGATTGGGAGTTTGGAGTTGACATGTATACACTGCTATATTTAAAATAGATAACCAACACCATTGTAAAGCAATTATACTCCAATAAGGATGTTAAAAAATAAAATAAAATAAAAAAATAAAATAGATAACCAACAAGGACCTACTGTATAACACAGGGAACTCCGTTCAATATTCTGTAATAACCTAAATGGGAAAAGAACTTGAAATAGAATAGATACATGTATATGTATAACTGAATCACTATGCTGTACACCTGAAACTAACACAACATTGTCAATCAACTATACTCCAATATAGAACAAAAATTAAAGAAAAAGATACAGTGATCAAAATCACCAAAAAATATTCAAGTAAAAATTCATAAAAGAAATATTTTAAAATATTCTAAAAATCAATGAACATGAACTTATTAATAGTCAAAGACTGATATTTGAATCTAAGAAAAAAAATCAATCTGCAGGAGTTCTTTATATGTTTTGGAGACTAACCCTTATTGGTTTAATGGTTTACAAATAGCGTGTGGCTTGTTTTCTCACTGTTGGTGATGTCTTCTGTCATACAGTTTAATATACATATATTATCAAGTAAGCAATCCTTTCCTCTCTGGTACATACTTTTTTTGTCATCTATCCCGGGACTTCCCTGGTGGTCCAGTGGGTAAGACTCTGTACTGCCAGTGCAGGAGGCCTGGATTCGATCCCTGGCTGGGGAACTAGATCCCGAATGCATGCCACAAGTAAGAGTCCACACGCCGCACTAAGAAGTCCACATGCTGCAACTAAAGATCCTGCCTGCCGCAATGAAGATTCCACATGCCACAGTTAAGACCCGGCGCAGCCAAAATAAATAAATAAATAATTTTAAAAAAAGAAACTCTATGTTTCTACTCCAGTGTTCATCTATATTTCCTTCTAGAAGCTTTGACATTTTACTTTACACATTTAGGTCTTCAATCTATCTGGAATTTGTTTTTGTGGATGGTATGAAAAGGAATCTATTCTCTCTCTCTCTCTTCTATTTGGAAACCCAAATGCCCAACAAAGTTAAGAAAAGATTCTCAACCATACTGGGAATTGGAAAATGCCAATTAAAAGGAGAAAAGAACCATTTCAGATAGACAAAAATTTTTTAAAGATTGATAATACCAAATGTTGAAGAGGATGTAGGGAAACAAAAATCCAAACCTTGCAGGCAGAGTAAAAGCCAGCATCCTCATTTGGTAAAGGTAGAGATGGGCATTCCAATTGACATGGTCATTCCACTTCTAGGTACAGACCCTAGACTGTTGATTCTCAACACTGGCTGCACAACTGGAACCAAATCTGAGGTAGGACCCAGATGTCTGCATTTCTTTTTAAAGCTCCCCAGGTGGTTGTTTGAAAACCTCTGGCCTGGAGAAGCTCCTACTCATGTGCACATGGACATGTGTATAAGGCTGTCTGGTGCAGTACTACGTATAATAGTGAGAAACTGGAAACAACCTAGATGTCCCCAGTTAGTCTGTGGAAGACTCACGCAGCCTACAGCAGCTGAGATGAATGCATATGTATTAACACACATAAATCTCAAAACTACAATGACGAACAAGTTTTAAAAGGATATGTACAACGCAACACAGTTAATGTAAACTTAACACACAAACAGTACAATTTCTGGTTTGTGGTATATACACATAGTATACGATATAAAAACACAAATGGGGAAGATGCAAGTCAACAGCCTTCCTCAAGAGAGAAGGAGGAAACCAGAATCAAAAAGGCAGAGGGCAAAGAAGGCTTTGGGTACATCTAATAATTTATTCTCTATTTTCTCTAATATTCCATGTGTTTGAAATAATATTTCATAATCTTTAGAAAACAGCCACAGAATGAGTTACTGTGGCTGTTAAAAGGGTAAGTTGGGATTTTATGACTGTCATGGAAAGACATCCAAAATTTACTGTGAGCTTAAAAAGTGATTTACAAACAGTATACACAGTATGATCTCATTTGTATTAGATATATATTTATATAGGCATATTTATATTATAGATAGATACAATAACTAGGCAGAGATTTCTACACTTTTAGATGTTTATTTGAATTTGGAGGGTTATATACCAAACTAATCTCTGGGGAGAGGAGGGCGATTGTTTAACTTATATCACAATCATGTATTATCAGAAAAAAAATAGAATGATTTTTATTAAAACAAAAACAAAAACACTCTAGTGGACCCCAGGAGACCTGAGCTCCCACCTTGCCTCCAGGTTGACTTTGAACAAAGTTCTGCAGACTCCACTTCCTCCCTCTCTTTTATTTTGTAGGTAACAAGTACATCGATAAACAATCCAAATCACATAAAAGGGTAAATAATAAAAAGTAAGGTTAGGATTGGGCTTCCCTGGTGGCGCAGGGGTTAAGAATCCGCCTGCCAATGCAGGGGAAACGGGTTCAAGCCCTGGTCCACAGGAAGATCCCACATGCCTCTGAGCAGCTAAGCCCGTGTGCCACAACTACTGAGGCTGCGCTCTAGAGCCCGCGAGCCACAACTACTGAAGCCCGCGCGCCTGGAGCCCGTGCTTTGCAACAAAAGAAGCCACAGCAATGAGAAGTCCACGCACCGCAACAAAGAGTAGCCCCGCTCACTGCAACTAGAGAAAGCCCACGCGCAGCAACGAAGACCCAATGCAGCCAAAAATAAATAAATAAAATAAATAAATTTATTTTAAAAAAAAGTCTCCTTCCAATTTAGTTTCACTCCCCTTCCCTGAGGCAACCACTCTAGCCAGATTCTCATGTCCCTGCCAGACACAGTCTATGTATTTACAAGCTGACATGTATGTACATCATCACCTTACAGACACACACACACACACACACACACACAAACACACACACACTCGAATCGCACCAGACTATATAGCCCCTCTGTCTTTAGGGACGTGACGGTTATCAGATGGGGATGTACACCTTAATATTTCCTTGATTTCATGATGTTCTCCACCATTCTGCCTGAGAGGCAGTGCTATATGGCACAGATTTTCTTTCAAATAGCTTGAGAATTTGGGGGGAGTTGCACAACCTATACTGAAGTGTCACAAACTCAGGACTGGGAATTTCTGGATTGAAAAATCAGCCTGTAGATTTAGGTATAGGCTGACTCTGAAGTTAGGGATCTCCGAATAAAAGATGCCTGCTAACACATTCATCTTCTGAAAAGCACCCTTCTATCACAGCTACTCCCTAGCTGGAGATTCTTCAATGGTCCCCCATTAATCGTAAGCTAAAGCTCCAACTCCCAGCTGGTATTCGAGGCCCCAACACGCCCTTTCCCCTCCCCCTTCCCCAGCAGGCCTGGCCCACCCCAACCAGGCCTGCTCCTTCCACATTTATAACCCCTCCTCCCCTGCCTCGTGCTTCTCCACCTCCTCTGACTCTGGACTTCTCTGCCTTCTGTATTTCAGGAATTATAAGATATCTGAATTGGAAGGCCATTCATTCAGTAAGCATTCTCTGAGCACCTACCATGTATATGCCAGGTCCTGGGCAAGCTGCCCAGAACAGGTGAGTTGCTCACACATAAGTGCCCCTCTCAGATTTTTGGACCAGGCTACTACTCAGACACTTCCCTAACCCAGGGGTCAGGCAGCTCATTCCATTCACGGACGGTCAGTTTTTCAGAAGATCCTGCTACTCTTGTTTGGCTCCACTTATCAGTGCTAGTCTGGATGTGTGGGATCCAGAACTAAACAGACTCCTTTGTTCTGGCCACTCTATCTTTAATAATGCAGCTGAGGGTCAGAGGGAGCCTCAGAGCCACACACCACACGGCAGACCTATTCCGAGCATACAGCCCACACAATCTCTGGATCGTTATCCTAAGTACTCTGGTCAAATCAGGTCTCAGCACCTCTATACTTTTGCAGCCGCATTTTTTGAACAGCAAGCCTTACATCAAACCTTGTGAGATCTTTTCGGATCCTGGTACTCTTGCCTGTGAATTCATAATCACTACCGGGTTGCTACCCCTGTTCCTTGAGTCTGACCCGTAGGCCTCCTCTGACCAAGGCAGTTGTAAAATAACTGAAGGGGACGAGACTGAAGGCAGAGCCCTACGACACACCCCTGAAGACTTCCCTCTGGTTGACTTGGTCCCACTGGCCCTGTCCACCTGGAGCCTGACACACACCGGGGCCCCAGGCCAGTTCTCGGGCTGCCCCTGATTCTGGCACCCAGTCCAGCCTACCCTTCCAGATCCAACCCAGAAAGGCTGAAGGATGTGCCCAGGATGACCTGGTCATCCACCCTAGGCCTGCTGACTGAGTGAATGACAGTGATAGTGAAAACTTGTATAAGAAAACAGAACATTCAAAGAACAATTAAAAAAAATACCAGAATAAACGTCCAAGCAGCCACAGAATGTGGTCACCAGTGCCATCAGGGTAGGGTGTTACTACGGGACGCCCAATTTCAAACCATTTCTACTAAAGCATTCATTTGTTCACTGAACAAACCCACACTGAACATTGGGTGGCAAGCACAGAGGGGGGTTGGGGGTTGGTGATGAATGAGGTCTAGTCCCTGTCTTGAGGGGTTCAGAATCTGATGAGGGAGGGAGACTTGGAGACAAAATGGGTAGTTCCAGGATAGACATAGGCACACAGGGTGCTGTGGTCTAACCCTGATTGGGGCTACCAGGGAGAGCTTCCTGGAGGAGGTGATGTCTGAAGTGAGAAACGAAGGCCTGGCAGCCAAGAGGAGGCAGAGTGTGGAACTGAGGTAGTGGGGAAGAGCGGGCACTCCAATCAAGCAGGGCCTTGTGCAAAGGCCTGGGGCCCAGCAAGAGGGCAGGAGGGAGGTCACAACGTTGACCATACGACCATAGTGTGATGGGCTATGAGCAAGAGCCAGGCCACGTCCAGGAAGCGGCTTGAGGGCCTCCAGGATGGCCTAAGCGCTGTGGACGCCACATTAAGTACCACTGACCTGGTCAGAAGGAGCATAAATCACGAGGCCCAGGACACAGCAGACACAGGTGCACTCTGCTCTCACAGGTGCACAGGGATGAAGGGTGGAGGAGGCGAGGCCTGGGGACTGACCCTTGAGGCTCAGGCACACTGCCGGGGCCACCTCCCGGGTGAAGAAAGCAGGGTGGATTGAGCACCAGGGGAAGAGTGGTAAAGTGAAGGGGGAATCAATGCCAGGAAGACCCATGGCCTGGGCGTGAAGGGAAGCGTGGAGATGGGGGCAGAGGTGGGGCACACTGGTGTGAACGAGCAGAAGACCTCTCCCAAAGACTGCCCAGACACCCCGAGGAGCAGACTCACTTCTGGACACAGAGACTCCTTCATGGCGATGAAGTGAGCTGTGACATTTAATGTAAGGGACTGCTGCCAACAGCGCAGGGTGAAGTCACTTCCCACAAAGGGATGATGAGGCTGCCATTTCCGGTCCATGAAGGAAGGTTATTCCCTGTGCAAGGAGTTGGCCAGCGGTGCTGAAGCTCAGGCCTCCCCTGCCGGGAGCTCAGGCCCAGATGGGGCCCTTTATTAGCACACACATGGCTTGCCCTCTGCTGCACGTGGATCCAGCCAGGCAGCCTGGGGGCAACCTTCAGAGCTTCCTGTCCGGCCCTCACCGCCACATGCACAGACAGGCCTGGGTACCCAGCCGTGCCCTCAGCTCCAGCTCATAGCCCCCGCCCTGCCCATGCCTCACAAGATAAGTCTGTGCCTCTCCCTGGTGCCCCATCATGGCACCTGGGACCTGCCACTCCATCCTGCCTGCCACTCCTCCAGCTCCCACCTCAAGGCCTCACGAGAAGGCTGTTTGTGGAGCTTGCCTCCCCTGGAATGGACTCCGCTCATGGAGACTGGTGGCTGGACCTGGGGGCAGGGGTATTTTTCCGATGCCTCCTCGATTGACCTTTAATTACACTGTTTGCCCAGCTCCCCAAACCATTAACTTCCACCTCACAGCAACCACACATCAATTAATGGAGGGCCTGCTCGGAGCTCGAACTCCTGAACACAATTAAGCGTGACAGTCCACAAATAAGAAAGAACTGAAGAATTAATTAAGGTCTAAACAGATTAATTACCAGTCCCCAATCAATTCCAATGCCAGCACACATGCTCCTGGGCTCACCGTCTTTCCTAACATCTCCATGTATAAATAGAAACTGAGATTTCCCACATGATTGCTGTTCTAGACCAGGGCACAGCAAGGCTCTGAAACCACCTTGAGGGAGAGAATTGGCTGCAGTGAGCATCCTCGGGGCTTCCCAGGTACTCAGCACACACGCATGCACACATATCAGTCGCACACACGTGCACACAACCCCAGCTGAAAAGCCAGGGGCCGACTGGTGGAGTGCTCCTGGTGGGTGCTGAGCCCCAGCTGCCCCTGGACCACATCCCTCAGCTAGTTTCTCGCTGCAGGGGTGAAGGAGGTATCCAGGTGAACTTGAAGCAGCCCTGGCCTGAGCCTGGGAGGCCTGGGCTTTGGCCAGCTAAGGATAACTTTCAGCAAGCCTGAATTTGTCTATTCTTCTGTAAAACGGGGATGGCTCACTCTGCCAGAGGGTCCTCCCAGAGAGAGAATGAGGAGAACTGAGGGGGAAGAGAGGCCTGCCGGGGGAGACATGGAGAGCCGTGGGCCGCTGACGCACCGGGCTCTGCAAGCCCGCGGGAGGCCCGCAGCCACTCTCACAGAGGCCCCCGTTGGAAAGGGCTGAAACAGGGTCTGGTCTGAGGCCAGAGAGCGGTCGGAGTGGCCAAATCAGGTGCAGGAATCAGGCATCCTGTGCCCGGAAGTCTCGAGCCTCTCTCTTGGGCAGCAGTGGGGCACCTCCCGGACTTCAAGCTAGAGCAGGACAGGACAGAGCAGCGGGAAGAAGTAGCTGACCCCAGGAGCCTCCTTGTTCCCCAGATCCTGAGCGCCAGCCCGCCAAGGGGAGAGGGCGGAGGGGTGTGGCCGCTGAGCACAGGGCACACGGGCCCTTCCAGGACCTGCTCTCCCCTGAACTGAAGACCCCCTTCTGCTCCACCCACCCCCGCCCCCACCCCCAACTACCAGGGCTTCATCTGATCACTTCCACTTGCATCAACCTGCTCCCCGTGTGCACTCAGGGCTCCGTGAGTCCTGTCTCTCCATCAGGCCAGGGGGCCAGAGGGCCAAAGGACCCTCTACAAGGTAAGGCAAGTCCTAAGCAGGCTTCTCAGTGGCCTTAATGGTGGCCTGGTGCAGTCTGGTCTCGCCTGCCATGGGAAGCAGAGGTGGACACCTGGAGGGACCTAGGCCCTGCCAGTGTGCTGTTGGGCCAACAGATGCTCTGTCCGGCTGGAGGCCCTGGGGGATAAGGTGCAGAGAGGCCAAGTGCAGGGACTAGTCAGTGGCCTGAGAGGACCAGGGGGCTTTTAAGCCCCTGGGGGGTGAGATGCATGCCTGTTCCCCCTGTACACCACTGTGTCAGTGTCCAGCCAGGGGGTTGGCAAGTACCCATTTGCAGGTGGGCCTGGGATGGACACTGGGGGCCAGAGAGATGGAAGCCCGCATGTGGAGGAGGAGAGACAGGGGCAGTGTGTAGAAAGCAGGCAGGCACACAGCCAGGACTTGGGCAGTGGGCCTGAGGAAGCAGCCAGAAAGGGCCTACTGCTCTCAGGATCCTGGCGAGCAAGGACTATCAGGGCTGCAAACCACACCATGTATACCCTGAGCAACTGGCTAGGGATATGCAGGATTGCAAGACCCTCCATAATGGCTGGACCAGCGTGAGGGGCTGCAGCTCCTCCCTGACAAGAAAACAGGAGAGGAATCGACTGGAGCCCAAAGAGGGACAGGTCAGAAAGTCTCAGGTGGCGGTGGGGGGGTGGGCAGAATGGGTCAAACCTGAAAGCAGGGGCCCTCCTCCTGAGAGAGCCCCCAGAGAGGTTAAGACCACTTTCAAGGTCACACAGCAAGACGTCTGGCCAAGCAAGGCTGGAATGGTACCCTGGTGGAGTTCTTATCTGAATTTGGTTCAAGGACAGATTACATCTCAGCTGAGACCAAAATCCAGTCCAGTGCAGCTGAGAGCTGCCCCCTCCTCAGGCTGCATCTGACCCTCCAGCTCAGGATGGCTAGGAACGCAAGATCGGCAGCTGTGTTCACTCAATTAGGCCCCTTAACAAAGTCAGATCTAAGGAGTTATTCCATTAATGGCCCACACCAGAAATAGCTGAGAGTTCATTAGAAGTGTGGAGTTGCTATAGCAATTATCTGGGTCGGCTGAGGATCAGCCGGGTGGTTGGTCCTGGGAGTTCATTAGCCTCTGGGCCCACAAGGAGGTGGGGCTGCTCAATAATGATCTCCCACCTACTCACAGGGGCTTTTCAGGTGCTTCAAAGCACTTTCCTATGAATGGAACTGGTCTGTGGTCTCATTTGATCCTCAGCTCAAGGCTGTAGGAAGGCAGGTACTGGTGCCCCCATTTTACAGATGGGGAAGCTGAGCCCTGGAGATGAAGAACAGGGTTGGGACCATGAGCTTGGGTCTCATGCCTGGCTCTTCAGGCTGAGCCTTGGTACCAGGGAGGTAATGGGACCTCATGCCTCTCCTGGGCCTGCTCCAGCTTTGTCTTCTGGCATGAGATGGGGAACTCAGTGTCATGGTTCAAGCACTTGCTTCTCCTTCTCTTTTGATGACTAATGGTGGTCAGCCTTGTGTTTCTTTCAGTGTCAGTGTTGTGTATTTCTTTTTAGTTTTTAAAAAAATTTTCAGGGCTTCCCTCGTGGCGCAGTGGTCGAGAGTCCACCTGCCGATGCAGGGGACATGGGTTCATGCCCCGGTCTGGGAAGATCCCACATGCCGAAGAGCGGCTGGGCCCGTGAGCCATGGCCACTGAGCCTGTGCGTCCGGAGCCTGTGCTCCGCAACAGGAGAGGCCACAACAGCGAGAGGCCCGCGTACCACAAAAAAAAAAAAAAAAAATTTTCACTGTTGTGCCCTTTCTCCAAATAAGGTGTAGGCTTCTTAAGAGCCAGGCTGGGCCTTGTGGGATCTCAGGGCCCAGGCCTGGGGCACCTGTTGTAAGCTCAGGGCTCCAAGACCAGCAAAGACTCTGCTGAAAGCAGGCGAAAGCCCCTACAAACACAAACACAAATGCACACACACACACACACACACACGTGCACGCACAGTTACCTGAATATGATTGGAGGCCCCTGAAACGTAAAGGGCCCACCACACAAGGGCTTGGAGCACCAGACTAGCGGGAGGCTTAAACCTTCCTCTGTGTCAGGAACCCCTGTGACAGGCTGGTGAGGCCTTATGCACCCCTCCCCAAATAATGTCTCTAAGTGCATAAAACAAAATATGTAGGATTACAAAGGGATTATATTGACATAAGTTATCAAAATATGTTTTCAATTGTGATACAGTAATAGATGTGATTTTAAACTAATTAAAAGCCAAGATCTACTGGTGGATCTATGAAATATAATTTTGAATTAGTGTTGCGCATAAATGATATTTTAAGATCTTCGTAACAACTGTAGTGTGGCATGAAGATACCTGTGATTCCTACTGGCGACAGACACAAGTCCTGCTCATTACTGTGATTTGCTGCCTACATTCATGATGGAAGGAAATGTTAAATTTCAGTTAGAGGTTAGTATAAATATTTTCCCCAACCAAGTCCACGAGATCTACTGCATTCTATCTACTGACCCCTTGGGGGTCTAGGGATCCCCGGTTAAGAATCTCTGTGCTAAAAACAGAATCTCAGGCACAGGGTTGGTCCATGGTACCCCAGTCACCCTTTATTCTACCTACACACATTTTGTTCCAGTCGCCCCAGCCAGGAGACACCCCCCACCCAGCGTCAGGAGAGGTGTGGAGGGGCCGTCCAGCTCCTCCAGAGCCCGGCCGCCCCACACGCCCACAGGTGATACACGCATGCCTGTGCACACATGCACAGACACTCCTCACTGTGCAAGGCTTACCTACGGCGGGGAACGGCACAAATCTCTGGACGAGGAGGCGGGTGGCCGGGGTGAACTTGTTGGCTTTCTGAACCAGGACATTAAGGCCCACCTTAGAAAGAGAAAACAGAAAGAGTGTGTGGTGCTGCAGCGGCCCATAGGAGGAAGGGGCAGGCTGGGGGAAGAGCAGAGAGCGAGGGGCACCATCTTGCCTTGGAACTGCGCTCCAGACCCTACATCCTCAGCCTGACCATGCTGCCGAGCCCCAGTGTGGCTCCTTAAAGCATCACTGCCCAGTCGTCCCAGTTAACCGGCCCATGAGAAAGAGGGAGAGGAAAAGCATCAGCTACACACACACACACACACACACACGCACACACACACACACACGCACACGCACACGCACACACGTGCACACCTATTGCCTCTCTGGGGAGAGGAAAAGGGATGGTGTGGAGGTTGCTGTTAGAAGAATCTATAATCTGCAAATAAGTGAAGTATAGAATGCCCCTCATTCCCACCCAGCTTCTTAAGTACCACATTCCTGGTGTCCCAGGCATGGGCCTGGCCAGACAGGGAGGACTCAGCACAGGGGGACTCACAGGTGACTGGAGAGGTAAGCAGAGCCGCCCAGAGCAGGACGGGAGTGCATCGGACATCCTGGGCTCTCTGTCCATCTCCACTCAGACTCCAGCTCCCCTCACCCAGCGCAGGACACCTGGGCCCCCTTGCCTTTGCCATGGGCACTCCCACTCCAGTCCATCCCCCATGCCGACCCTCGTCTTCCTAGAACACAGATCCAATCCTGTCCGCCATGACAGCTCCTCCCCATGGCCTGTGCAAGTAGGTGAGTCTCCTCCATGCAGCAGTTGTGGCCTCCATAACCTCCCTTCCCCACTCCCCCAACACCCACGTTCTCTCTCCGTGAGTTCAGTCAACTGAAACGTTATGTGCATTTCCCACCTCAGGGCCTTTGCCCTTGCTGGTCTCTATGCCCCAAACCCCTTCCTTCCCCTGCTCAGTCTACGCCTTTTCTTTAAGGCCCAGCTCTGAGCGCCACCTCCCAGTGCCTTTAACACTGGGAGTCACTTAACCTTTCTCTGCCTCAGTTTCCTTATCTGTAAAAGGGACAGTAACGTCTACAGCACCCCAGGGCTGTTATAAGAATGTATGTACAGTGCTTAGCATGAGCCTGGCATGTAAGAGGCCTCAATTAATGAATCTATGTAAGAATGACGTCACCTCTCCCAGGCAGAAAGTCCCTCCCTTGCACATCACCAGCCCCTCCTTCCCAGCACTCAGTAGCCTGTTTGTGGGTCTAATGCCCCCGCTGGACTGAGAGGGAGGGACTGGGCCTTCTTCATCTTTGTATGCCTGGCCGTTAGGGCAGGGTATGGCACAGAGTACATGCTCAGTAAAGCAGTGGCTGAGGAATAAATGCAACAAACAACAAAGAAGTGAATGGATGGAGAGATCGGCAAAGTCTGGAAGAGGGGCTTCTTGGAGGAGAGGAAGGTGGAGTTCGGCTGGGGTGAAGGACGTTTCGGTGGGGAAACCGCATGCGCACAGGCACGGGGAGACAAAAGAGGATGTCTGTGGCCAGACCAGAAGATGGGTGTATAGAGGCCTTTGCTCCCCCAAACTGAGGCCAGGGCCAGCCCTCCCCTGTGGGACTGTGGACCTGATGGGGCTGGGGACAGCCTCCTCTCGGCCTGGCACACCTGGTGGTTCAGCAGGCCACCCTGGCTCTAGCCTCAACCTTCTGGGTTGTTGGGGAAGATGAAGAACCTTGGGAAAGCCTCCAGGGCTGCAGGGTGCCCGCAGCAGTCAAATCAGGGCAGGCATGGCACGAATGGCCCAGCCCAGGCCATAAAGTGCCAGCCCGCCATTCCCTGGGCAGTCCAGGACCCCGCAGGGCCAGAGTGCTGCCAGGCAAAGCCGGCCTGGGCCCTCAGGTGCCTGGCCTCCATTTGAAGCCTCAAGCTGGTGGTCAGAGTCAAATTCTTATCCTCTCTGCCTGCTCAAGGGGAGGCAGGGAGGCACAGAGACGTGCGGCAGCTTGGACACACTTCAGTGGAGGGGGTGGGGGCAGGCTGGGGGGTGCTGCCCGCCTACCCTGGGCCCTGTGGCCCTGCTTCCAGGCTGCCCCTGCTGCTCAGATGGAACTCACCAAGGCCAGGTCTCCCCACTTTCAGCAGTAAGTGACTACCTCTGTGACTCAGAAATGGTTCCCCCAACCCCCCAAAATACCAGGGAATATGTTCCTACAAGGTGCCATTGTGGAGGGAGGCCAGAGGACACACAGGCGGGCGTTAGCCGTGAGGAAAAGGAAAGGGGCATGTGGAGATACCAGGCCAAGTGCTGGGCACACCGTGTGAAACATCTTAATTAAATCCCCACTAGCAGGCTTATAGATAGGGCGTGTTGCCCCTTTTAACAGATTCAGAGAAGTTCAGACAGGTTCAGATAGGTTAAGTAACTTTGCCCAAGGACAGACACTATTATGAGGCAGGTGAAACTAGGATTCAAACCCGGAGTCTGCTAATTCCAAAGCCTTGCTCTTAGCCACTGTGCTATTTACTTTCCAACTGTCTTCCATCTCAATGAGGAATGTCTGACAGGCCATTTTTTAAAATTACTACAAGCCATTTAAAACTGGCTGTTTGCAAAGCAAAAGCCTCCCTGAAAAGACCAGCCTGGGGCTGGGGCCCAGAGGCCTGGAAGGCAGCTCCAGGCAGAGAAGATAGGGGTCTTGAGCCACCTCTGCCCTCGGCAGCTAGAATATAGAAGGTCTGGGTTCAAAACCCTCCACATTTGTTTGGAAAGATGCAGGAAGTGCTGGAGGAATGGGAAGCTGGAGGAATGGGAAGCAGGAGTCCTCTGAGAAGCCAGCAGGGAGCTGGAACCCTTCCCTGGCAGCCTCTCGAGGGCAGGCCAGGCTGGAGGGTGGTGGGAGGGCAGGAAGGAATAGTGATCATTGGTTGTAGCAAACACTCAGACATGCCCACTGCCCTCAAGCCTTCCCCTCCTTGGCTGGCTGTTCTTCCCACCGGCTAGGATTGGCACAGCCCAGAGTCATGACCCAGCCTGTCTCCCCCACCCCAGGTGGGAGCCCAGGCTAGGGAGGAGGAAAGAAGAGAAAAACAATTCTTGGGTCCCAGGTCTCTTCTGACCTCCCCTTCCCTGAAGCCACCAGGGTCTTCCCAACATGGACGGGTGAGATTTAGTGAGGCACACACACTTTTCTAAGTGCGCAGCCCACATGCCTGAGCATGTGGGAAGGGGCTGGGACCAGCAAAGTAGGGAGAAGGCCCAGGCACATGTGTGCCTGCAAGCTCGCTAGGAGCCATTGAGGTCACGCTGTCCACTCATCAAGGATGTGCCTGGTGGCAAGAAGGCATGAATGCAGGGGAGGCCCCCAATCCAGACCTTAGTGTCCCAACAGCTAGGATGGCCACAGCCTGGGAAGGAACCAGGGTGGGCTGCTGACTGGGTTGGGAGCCTGTCTGTTCCGGTTCCTTGGGGACCCTTTGGCCTGGAACATTTGGTGGAGCCCATTAAAATTAAAAAGCCAAGTGGCTGGTGGCTCTGAATGCCAGCTCACTTTCCCTGGCATGGTGGGTCCTGTTTAAGGGAACCAGCTGGCATTAATGGCACACAACTCATCACGAACAGCAGCTAGCGATCAGAAAAATCTGAGCTAACAATCGGGTTCAGGAAAGATAATGAGATATGGAACAATCACTGCAGAGGGTCCCCCGGGGTCTGTTTTAACAGCTTCCAGATAAGCCACAAAATAGAAATTAACCAAACAGGGGCTGTATTTTGGTGGAGAGGAACACAAACGGGGTGCAGATTTTTCATAAGAATTCCCCATGTGGCCAGCAGACAGGGGTCCTGGGAGAAGCCAGAGCCCAGGACCCATGGGACATCAGATTTGGCCGGAGGAAGCAGTGGACTTTCTCTGGCTACCTCTCTCCAAGCTCTGGCTCCCAGGTGGGTAAATTTGCCATGGGCAGCTGAGAAGGTCAGAGGAAGAGGAGGGAGGACTGGCTCCCTGGCCATCCGCTTTGGTGGAGATAAGTGCTGACCAGTACCAAGAATTGGGGTGGGGTGGGAGCTCCATGTCACAAGACCTTCAGTGTCATGTGCTACATGGCTGATAACTGTCTCCTTGAGTATGAAGGTCCTTCCAGGCCAACACCAGCCTAGCTTCTGCAGGGCCTGAGAGGAGACCTCAGATGGGATTGGGGCAATGCCTGCATCACGCAGGCTGTGTCCTCCACTCCAGCCCACATATCTGGTCCCCTGCGGGATGCCTCTGTCTCGATGGACTTCAGGCACTCCACCTGCACACACCACACATGAAGGTTATCTTTCTCCTCCTCAACCACACCCGGTCTGCCTCTCCCATTCCCAGCTCAGCTCCTCAAGCCAGAAACCTAGAAGTCTACCTGGACAGGAGTCTCTGCCACCCCACATCCAGCCCACGGGGCAGAGCTCCCTGTTCTATCTGCTCAGTGTCTTGAATGCAGCTACTTCTCTCTCTCTCTGCTCCTACCACTTAGCTTAAGCACCCATCGCTTCTCCCTGGACAGCTACCCACATCCTAACTGGGCTCCCTACTCGCACGCCTGACCCCTCTAATCCCCTGTATAATCCATAGCAGCCAGAGTGGACTTCCAAAACTGGATACCAACGTGCATTAGTCTTTCAGTGGCTTCACTGCACTTAAGACCCGCAGGGCCCTGCATGACCTCCAGGCCGTGCTTGCAAGGCTCCAGCCACCTTGCCGCCGCCCTGCCTCTCCAACAAGCCAGTTCCCTCTCTCCTTCCCTCCCTCCCTCTCTCTCAAGCCCTGCTGTCCCTTGGCTTCCTCACTTTTCAGCTTGAACATCAAGCCCTCAAAGAGGCCTCCTCTTCACTCGGGGCTCTCCTTTTGCAGCCTCTCACAGAACCTGGAACTCTTCCTTCCATGTACCTATTACAGTCCCTAAGTATATTCATTTACTTCTTAAAATGTTGGGAATCAAAGTAACACATGTATATTATGAGAAACAGAATTGCACAGAAGCATTTTTACCTGTGGACTCTTTACTAAATATCCATCTCTCCCAATAGGCTCTAAGTGCTGGGCACAAGGACCGTGTATACTCTCTTATTCCTCATGGAATTTCTGGTGCCTGGTGAAATGAGTAGGTGCCTAATAAATGCTTCTAGATAAATCAAGTGATTGATTGATTTCTGAGGCAGAAAAAGAAGAGCCATGAAGGAGACGCCTTATGCAGCCGCTGCTGTCCACCTCAGCAAGCACAGCTCTCTGGGGCTAGATGCTGCATGCACAGGTCTAAGGTCACCCGAGCGTATGGCTCACCCACTCTGCCAGGAGGAGGGGCCTTGAGGGGGCAGCCCCCAGGGCTGTGAAGGCTTCTGAGATAGGGGATGCCCAACTGAGCCCTAAGGGAGAGTAGGACGCAGCCAGGTAAGAAGGGAGGGGGACTCAGCAGGCTTCAGAAGCATGAAATACCAGGTTGTCTGCAGCTGGCTTTGCAGGCTCTACTGGCACCTGCCATAAGGGGGTCCAAGGGGCCCTGGAGAACGATGGAAGGGGCATGTCTGAAAGGAGGGATGGCATGAGGTCAGAATTTAGGATCTACTCTTGGGTGGTGGATAATATAACTATGTGGTCAGGGATTTTTGTGGGCCCTGGTGGAGCAAGGGCTGGGGCAGGTCAAGGAATCTGTGAGGTACCAAAAATGCCCACCAGAGGGCGTGTGTTGTAGAATAAACTCTTGGTAACAACCAGTGGACCCTGACCCTCTACGGAGGTCAACCGTCCTGCAACCCCAACCAAACTCACCTGGCAACTGGTTCAAGAGCAAAGGGCCAAGGTAGCCAGGACAGAGTTATGCACAGCTCCACACACCACTCAGCTCCAGCTGCAGCTGTGTGGCTTCTCTGCTAGCAATAGTGACCAACACTGACCCCTGAACCATTCCCCATAGGAACCTGCTGGCTACCTGCTAGAAAGCCAATGACATCAGACCCCTTCCATCTAGGAAGGACAACAACTTGTCCTCCCCAGAATAGATGTGAAGCCGATATTTGCATCAGACTTGCCACTGCCAGCATCACCATCTGCAGGCTTTTGGAACAGTTCAGATTCTGACACAG
Source organism: Monodon monoceros (assembly GCF_005190385.1). Taxonomy (NCBI): domain Eukaryota; kingdom Metazoa; phylum Chordata; class Mammalia; order Artiodactyla; family Monodontidae; genus Monodon; species Monodon monoceros. The sequence goes on along the minus strand of NW_021703775.1, from coordinate 26,742,027 downwards.
GGTCCATACCATGGGCCCTCCAACCTGGAAGCCCCACAGAGTGCAAGCAGTGAGACAACAGTCTGGTCTGGATTCTCAGGCTGTTGACCTCCTACCTCCATCAGGCTCAGAGAAGAATAGCTGGGCCTGAGCTACACCCTGGATCAGGGAGGACACCCTGAGCTACACCCTGGACCACGGAGGCACCATGAGCTACACCATGGACCACAGAAGACACCAGGTGAGGACACCAATGAGGACGCTGAGGCACAGAGGTGAAGTCAGTGACAGAGCTGGCTTAATCAGACACTATTCTGCTGACAAAGGACACATTTTTCTTCCTGCTCCCCTGGGGCGTGAGAAGGTGGGAAAAGCCAAGCAGTGTTCTCGGCTTCCGGCTGGAGGAACTGTTACCATGCACTCTGGTAAACAAGTCCCTCCCAGGTACCCTCTTCGGCCAGCGTGGACCTGGCTGAAGGTGAAGCGTCTGAGGGTGCGACTCTCATACTCTGGCTCCACCATCCAGCTCCCGACCGTTCATGTGGGACTTTAGCCCTGAGCCTTCCTCTCCAGCCCCAAGTCCACTCTCATCCAGGACCCCGTGTCCACAAGGGTGGTCCATCTGCTGGGCCAGCCACCCCCCCACGACTTTCCCCCCAGCCCTCTTTGCCTGTACCCCCTGCAACACCCCGGGGTCCCTGAGCCCAGGCAGAGGTTCCTGGCATGGCTCTCCTAACTCCTGACAAGGCACCCGTGATGACTTATGACCAGCCCCCACTACCCCGGCCCCTCCCGCTTCCGCGTCACCCGGTCACCATCACTCCTGGTACGGCAGCCACACTCACTTTCTGACAGCTTCCGGAATCTGTCATGCTCTCCTTTTCCTGCGTGCCTCTTTGTGTGCTGTGCCCTCTTTCTGGAGCACCGGACCCTGCCTTCACTTCTCTCCAGTCTGTCTTCTAAGAGTCAGCCCTGTGTGAATTAGGGGGTGCTCCCCTGAGTCCCCCCTCGCCCAAGTCACCTCATCATAATTCTGGTGACACCACAGAGTTTCCTCAGCTTCCCCTCACGGCATCTTGAAGGACACACCAGTCTGTGCAACCCCCCCCCAGCACCTGCAAAGGGCCCGGCACAGTTGCACCCCTGAAGGGAGAGAATGGGTATCCCTCTGGTAGTCAGGGCTCAGCGGGGTTGACCACAGAAGTGCTCAACACAAAAGCCCGAACTAAAGCACAGCAAGCGCTGACAGAACTTCCTTTGTTAAAAGACAGCAAACTGCTAGATTTCAAAAATAACTTAAGACGAAATTTCTTTTTTATTCCCGAGCAAGAAACCAGACATTGCCAGATCTATTTAGAGGGTTCACCAAAAGGCTGCTAACCCCCTGCCGGTGGTCCTGCCACCAGCATGAGACTGCAGTTAGGGATGCACACTAGGGATCCCTGACTCCTGGGGCTGCTGCCCAAGGTCAGGGGCTCTTCTGAGAGGGGAAAGGGCTCTCCTGGGTCCGGAGAGGAGGCTGGACTCCCAGGGCCTGGCCTCTACTCCAGCGGGTCCTCAATCCCTGAGATCTGCCCTTGGCCTGTCAGCCCCCATCCACGCCGCCTGCTTGTAGGGACTCATTTTAATTAATACCAGAACTGGGCCAACCACTGGGGCCGTGACACTTGTTTGCAGGTCATCTACTCCTAACAGGCTCACCCTGGGGGGGATTTGTCACTAACTGAAGCAGAGATCAGTTAATGAGGCTGCAGGGCCTGGGCTTCCAGAGAACAAGGGAAAGGAAAATAAAATAAAGCCTCTTTCTTTGGAGGTTTTGTGATTTACACGCACAAAAGAAAAGCAAGCAAGCTGCAAATTTTCCAAGTCAGAAACTCCACTCCATCTGCCGGAGTTAGACCCTTACTGTGCGCAGACGTCAGGCAGAGGGACGCAGCCCCTGGCGGATGGAGCACAGAGGGGCCTCCTGAGGCCAGCAATCGATCAGCAACCTAATTAACAAGTATTTATGGAGCAATGCTCCCCACCCTCCTCCGTGGGGGAGAAGACACAGGGCCTGTCCCTGGTTAACTTGAAACCCAGTAGAACAATGAGTGGACAGGACATGGGGCGTAACTGAGTGAGTGCATGAGAAGGACAGAAGCTTCTAAGACTTGGGGCTGGCATGGTTGGGGAAACACCTCCTGGAAGGGCTCTGCAGCTAGGTGGGGAAGGGGAAGGAGGGTGTCCCCAGCAAGGCACACCCTCTGGGGGCCATGACAGCCCAGCGTGAGTCCCCGTCCCTGCGGGTAAGACCGTGGCTCTGAGAGCCCTGGAGGGCCCTCAGCCCCCAGTAACTCTAAAGCTTGGGTATCAGAACCCCCAACCCACAATCTGGGCTGGTTCTGGCCTTATGAAGCAGTTGGGATGGAATGACTGAGGACCTCAAGGGTGGGACGGTGAGGACTGCGGAAGCAGAGAGCCCGGAGCCCTGGGAGGAAGCCGTGTCCCCGCAGCCCCAGGCCTGCAGGAGGAGGATGTCCCAGCAGGACAGTCATCCCCTCCACTCAAGCCTGTCCGAGCCAAGGCCGCTCGGGATTCTCCCCGTGGGCCTTCCCCCTCCCAGCTCCTCTACACGGTCCCTTAAATCTCAAAGAAGGAACACGGGATTTTCAAGCTGCTAAACTAGGCAAAGTGATGGGCTCCTCTTGCCATAAGGAGCAGGAAGGAGGCGACAGAGCCTTTCTCCTCTCTCACAAGAGCCCCTGACGCTGGCCAGCAACCCACCAGAATCAGAGATCCCCAGTTTGTATGACCCTCAAATGAAGTCTCATGCTGGGCTGCAGGACCACCAGGGTGAGGTTAGCAGTCTCTTTTTTTTTTTTTTTTTTTTTTTTGCGGTACACGGGCCTCTCACTGTTGTGGCCTCTCCCGTTGCGGAGCACAGGCTCCGGACGCGCAGGCTCAGCGGCTATGGCTCACGGGCCCAGCCACTCCGCAGCATGTGGGATCTTCCCGGACCGGGGCACGAACCCATGTCCCCTGCATCGGCAGGCGGACTCCCAACCACTGTGCCACCAGGGAAGCCCAGCAGTCTCTTGATGAACGATCTAAATAGATTTGGTAATTCTGGCTTCATGCTTGGGGTAAGACATAAGGATTCAGGGAAGGAGAGTGATCTTGGGCATGAAGTGGGGACCCCCCCACCCACCTAACAGCTGTTTGGAGGTGAACCTGGTCCACATGGGAGCAGAGTAGACGAGGCCATCTCAGAACAGCCCCAAATCCCTGTCTTAGGAGAGCAATGAAATAAATGATGGTACACAGTAGGTACAATGGGTTAGTACACAGGCGTGAACAACTACAACATTTATTTGATGACATGGGAAAGATGAGAAAGTGGGTTTTACAAAAAGATTATTAGATGTGAATTTTTTATTATATGTGAATGTTTTTTTAATTTGTATTTCCTAATTACTTTTCTTACCAATTACATGTATTTATTGTGTAATGAAGTTGTGAGGCGACTTTTGACCTCTGGAGTGGGCTATAGGAGACCACCCAGCCAGGATGGAGAGAGGACCAGATGGAGGTACAGGGTTGGATGAACATGCCAAGGTCTCGGGAGCTTGGGCTTCTATTCTGGCTCTGGCCCAGGCCCCTTGCTGTGTCACCTGGGATACATCCTTACACCCTCACACAGTCAGTCTATAAACCTCCCCTACTTAGTAGCTGCTATATTCTCAAAACCCTGTGGGATTCAAAATGAGCCTATTGCCCCTGTCTTGAGGAATTCACAGGACTCCAGGAAGGCTTAGACCTGTGACCACATGACTGAGGCCACCAAGAGGGGACCCAGGGAACTCAGGCAAAGGGCAAAGGGGAGCTGACATTTGGGCCAACTTTGGGGATGGATCAAAAGCCCCTCCACTCCTGCATCGGCTTCATGAAGACCAGCTCCTCTGAGGAGGGTGTCGGGTAAACACGGGTCCCTCTAGGGCAGACATCCTGCCCCCGGCTGGAGTGTACAGCCCTTCGTGTGGCCCACAGGCACTGCCTCACCTCCCCGCCTGCTCTCCCAAACCTGGAGCACTGGCCTGTGCTCCCCCTCTATGAAAGCGTCACCAGGGTCTACTCTTCTCCGCCTAGGAAGACGGCCCTGATGGCCCCCACCCAGAAACCCTGTCTCCCATGCCCCTTGCCCAGCCCTGACCCTCAGATAAGGTCTGGCCTGAGATGCTGGGTGGGGCAGTCACAGAGCAGCAGGCTGGAGAGGACGCCCAGGGGGCGGGGAGTCTGGGGTCACTCACAGCGATGGAGACGGCACTGATGACAGCTCCCAGGTAGCCCTGGATGAACTTGGATGCAGGTGAAGGCTGGAAGACAGAGACAGAATTTCAGGTCCCCTGGGTGTCCCAAGCTCCCACCCTCCACCCTTGCAAATGGCCCCAAACAGCAAGAGGCAATCCTGCCCCCGAGCCTGGAGGGGCAGGCAAGGAGGAAGGCCTCTGGAAGCCAAAGGGATCCAGGCCTCCCTCAGCGCAGCTCCGCACATGGAAACACAGGGCAGCTATGTCTGGGGAGACGCCAAAGGGCCTTCTGCCCTGCTCTAGAAAGGCCCTTGGCAGACACTGCTGGCTGCGGGTAGAAAATAGCAAGGGCCAAAGTGGGCCGTTTATGGCTGGGGCAAGCAGATCCAGTTTAGGAAGGCTAAATGTTGCAAGTGGGCTGTTTGGCACCCAGAGCATTTTCTCGGGGGACATGGCAGTGTCAAGGTGGCCACAGCCTGGCTGGCTCTCACGGTCCTGGTCAGCCATGCAGGGCTTCCAGGCCAGTAGGAGACAGTTGCTAAATATTTCTATGGGAAAATGGATCCCAAGTTGCAACACAAAAAATTAAGGAAAAGCTGAGGAACTACGACAGCAATTCTGGAGATATTTGGTTTAAGGTGAATGGGAGCCATCTAAGCAGAGATGTCTGTGTGCGAAGCATATGAGCAAGGCATGGGTCGAAGGTTTAGATGGGAGGAGGGGGAAGGTCCTCAGAGTCTCAGGCCCTGAAGTTCCTCCCACCCAGGACAGCTCATAACTCCCCTATCACTCCCCACCAAAGTTATAAATGTCCAGACCCTCTCCTCCCCAAACTGACAGCCCCCCAAGGGGAACTAGATTCCTCTCCTCTGCTGCCTTTGGACGGAAATGTGGGAGAATGGACCAAGGGGAAAGGCAGCCTTGCCAGCGAAGCAGGCGCCCAGCCCCTTCCTAGACAAGAGAAGGGTGGCTGGACCTCCACTGTGAGCTCATCCCAGGAGTGCAGGGGACTTTGGGGAGGACGTGCCAGTCCTCTCAGACCCCTCACCCTCAAGAGCAGCCCTTTAGCCTTGCAGCTGACAATCCTAGGGCACTGAGACAGCTTCCAGGCAAGCTTGGAGGAAGTTTAGAGGAAGTCAGTCCCCACGTGGCTGATGCTGTCCTGATCCAAGATCTGGGTATAAGCGCTGCCCAAGGGGAATTCTGAAGCCAGCGGAGCTCATCCCTTTGGCCGCGCGCGCCACACTCCCACGTTCTGGGCCTTCGTCACTTCACGTGAGCAGCCCCTCCCCAGCAGGGCCCCTCCTGAAGGCCTGGCAGTAAAACCCAGAGGAGAAGCCCTGATGGTGGCATGCCACACTGTAGGGAGGGAGAGGGTCACCCCAGCCTGAAGCCTGACACCAGGTGATGGTCTGCGGTACTCACCTTTGTAGCATTCCGGTTTGCATAGTTGACACAAGCATTGTGGCTCTGGTTCAGCCACTGAAAGGCAATGCGGGGAGAGGAGAAGTCAGGAAAGGTGTGGCCACCTCCCTGGAAGCAGGCCTGGACCTGGGAGGCCACACCCCTCCAGAAAGACAAGGGTGTCTAGTTCACGGTAGTTCCATCCATCCCCTGAGCTAGCATGAGCAACCATCCTGGTTCGCCAGGACAGCGCAGTTTTAGCACTGAAAGGCCCCGGTCCTGGGAAACCCCTCAGTTCCTGGCAAACCAAGACACTGGTCCCACCCAGGCCAGCTATCCATCTCAGTTCAGAGATGGCCACCTCTCCCAAAATTCTGGTGTTCACTGCCCGACATGGGCCCCACTGCCTTTGCCACATCACCCTTTTTATACTAATGACTGGACAGAAGGTGGACACTTAAGCCCCTGGAATGCCCGACAGCTCTGAGCCTCAGTGCCCTACACCACCTGCAGAGCCCAGACACAGACATTATTAGGAGCTTTTCTTTTTTCAGGAAGACTCTGACATTTTCTCCTGAAGACAGACAGGTTTTTCTTCCTGCCCCTCTCTCTCTACACACATACATACTGAGCTTCTACTGTTTTCAGAGAGCCACGCCCCAGACTGTCTCCAAGGGCAGAGACCAGGGTCTGTGATGCTTTTTCACCCACCTCACTACCTTGGAGTTGGGGGTGGATTACCTTCCCCACAGATTTGGGTAAGGCTGATGTCAAAATGAGGCTGTAGGGCTCAAGGTCACTGGCCACGGGACAAGCATCCAGGTGAGGGCACCCGCCAGCCCTCATCACCTCTGTGCAAAAGTCAGAGCACCTATAATGGCCCAAGACTTGGGCTGCGGGCCCGAAGTCCTTGGGGCTTCTCCCAGTGGCTTCTGGGTTAGGGAGGAGTAGGAAGTGGGGTGACTTTCCCCGAGGGGCCTGGATGGAGAGGAGACACTGGGACAGGCTGTTCCAACCAGCACTTGTTGGGTGCCCCCTTCTGCTTGCAGGGAAACTGTTACCTGCCAGAAGACAGTGGATGCCAATGTCTGATTGGGCAAGAGAAGACCAACCACCTATGAGAGAGAGAGAAAAGGCTGAAGAAGGCAAAACAAACGCCCTATGCTTTTGTAAAGAAAAATGACACAGCCACGAACAAAAGTGAGCTGGATCTGTACAAACTGATGTGTATGATAAGTATATTCAAACTACTGCCCACAGTGAGATGATGTACGATGAAAAAACTTGGTTGCAGAATTATATGACAACATAATCCCATTTTTATAAAGAAAAAAAAAAATCTCACCAGATATACCCACATACACAAATACACATACATATACATATGTCCAGGCATGAAAAAATCTGTAGCACAGCAGGTAGACGTCCCTGGAGGTCAGGTTACATGGTACTTTCTCACATTCTTCTTGAATATTTCTGTGTTCTTTTTAACAGCGGACATGCATATTTTTGTAATTGGTGGGCAGGGGAACAATAAAAACAAACCAGCAAACAAAAGGAACGCCTTTACTTCCACCCAGCTAACCTGGCTCCTTCACACCCTAGCCATCCAATAGGATTTTTTTTTTTGCGGGGGGTGGTTCGTGGGCCTCTCACTGTTGTGGCCTCTCCCGTTGTGGAGCACAGGCTCCGGATGCGCAGGCTCAGCGGCCATGGCTCACAGGCCCAGCCGCTCCGCGGCACGTGGGATCTTCCCGGACCAGGGCACGAACCCGTGTCCCCTGCATTGGCAGGCGGACTCTCAACCACTGCGCCACCAGGGAAGCCCTCCAATAGGATTTTTGTGAGGATTCAATAAGAATCATTTCAAAGGCCTTAAGTGCTTTACAAAGACAAGTAGGGAAATTTACATATTATCTCTGGGCCCCCATGAAGCAACACCTACACTATGTTTAAGCTATTGAATAAAACATAGATATCTAATAAGTATTTGTTGAATGTGCGAATGAATGAACAAATACACACATACGACCAAGTCTGGTTACATAAGTGTGGATCCATTAGTCCCAAAGCCCAAATATCACCTAAGACCTAGACTCAGTGACTTTGTTTTTTTTGGTTTAAGTCAAGATTAATTGCCTGATCTTGACACTGACCAAATCTTAGACTTCGGGGATCCATGTGTGTCTCTCAAATTTACCTTTTGAGTGCTTGTGTGCAAAATAACATCTACCAAGTGCTGCTGTATATGGAAAAAATGTGCACAGCCAACCACATATTGACTTATTTATTATTCTTGTAGATAAAATGGCTCTTTGGCAAGAATTTCTGTAAGGAATGTGTAAACATTCAATTCTATGCAGTAAATCAAATTCTAGACATCCTTAGCAGCATTAGTAAATCATGTTTTAAACATTAAAATGTTTTAAAACAGCAAACACGCACACAGTTATATTTATTGGCCCATATCAGTTTGAATAAAATTACATAATGTAAATTAATTCCGTAGTCCAATGAAGAATTACCTTATGATATTTTTCTCCCCAAAATAAGATCCCAACTTGATTTTTCTTTGCAATGACAGCTTAGAGTGCTGGAGTGAGAGTCAGGAGACCTTGGGTCTTAGCCTAGGCTCCATCCCTGTGTGATCTCCAGCAGAAGACATGCCCCTTTGGGGTTCTAGCTTTCTCCCCTATAGAGCGAACAGGTTGACCTTGGAGGTCCTGTCTCAGTTTAAATTCTATTCTCAGGTTCCAGGTAGTAGGTGTGAAGTCAATACAGATGGTCCCATCGTCTTTAAAGGGAATTTTCCCACCAGTCCTGCCAAGAAGTAACCCCAGGGGACCCAGGGCCTCATCCTAGCGCCCCAGTCAGGAGCCAGACCATAGAGAGGAAGCTGAGCCTAGAGAGGCCTAAAGCTGGGAACAGACAGCATGAGCCCGCGAGTGTGTGTGTGTGAATTTGTGTTTGTGCATTCGTATGCATGTGGATGTATGTATAAACATGCGCATGTCTGACTGCCTCACAAAGCCTGAGGATATAAAAGCTGTTTTCCACTGTTGGGAACTCAGCACATCGTTCCCCCTAATCCGTTGGTTTATATAAAACTGGTGTGTTATGAACTACATTGTATTCTCCCCCTCAATCCCCTTTGCACCCCCTGAACTGTGCTTGGCTCACCAGGACCGTCATAAGATGTGGCCCACGGGACTCGTATTTACCCTTCAGCTGTTGTCCAGGACACTCGCTGCTCATTACGTTGGACCCCATTATGAATCCACGTGGAGGAAATTTTTCTGATCTCAGGATCAGAAATTTATACTTCTGAACATCTGGTTTGCATCTGTCTTGCAAACACTGGGCATTCAACTGTGTCCCTCTTTGCACTGACTGTCAAGATGCCCAGGCCAGGTCATCTTACTTGTTTTTTCTTGTGGCATGCATTTTTTTATGTGATATCAAGTTTTTTTCAGAACAAACCATAGCCCTAAACTAAACCAAACTAATACCCAGGCTATGCAATACACACACACACAAAGTGTAACCAGTGAGTTTTTCACCATACTGGCCAACCTGACCAGCCTCCTGTCCCTAACTTCTGCCCAAACACGGGCCTGATGTCCATGCTGGGCACCTCTGACTCTGCATGCTTTCTTAAAGAGATGAATTGATTGATTGATTTTGCTAAGCACTTCTCCTTATGTCATTTGCCATGATCCTTATTATAACTCCAGGGCTGATTCACTTTGTTATAAAGCAGAAACTAACACACCATTGTAAAGCAATTATACTCCAATAAAGATGTTAAAAAAAAAAAAGAAATGATAATGCCCTAAAAGAAATAAAAAATAACTCTGGAGCTCAGACAAAATAGAGATTACTTTCTATATTTTGCAAATGGGGCAACAGAGACTTAGAGAAATTCAGTGATCTGCCCAAGGCTTTAAAGCAAGCTAGAGAAAGAGTCAGGTCTCCTGATTCCTGGCTTGGGGGCCCCAACTCTCTGATTTTAGGGGCTCCTTCTCCAGATCACCCGCCTGAATACAAAAGAAAAGTCACATTCTATGCCCCTTTTTGAGCATCTTCTATGCACTGAGTCCCATACCGCTCCCAGTGGAGATTACCAGAAGAGAGGAATATATAGCATCTAACCACAATAAACACAAGGACCAAACAGGAAAATATATGAGAATGTCCTTTATAACTCCTGGGCATGAAAATGACAAGATGGTTTAAACAGGTATCTGGATGTGTGTCAAACTGATAAATTCTAACATCCAAGCAGGAGTTCAGGAAGGGAGAGGTCTGGCTACCTGCCAAAGGGGGTGACAGGATGGAGCTGAGGTGTGCAAGTGTGTGTTCATGCGAGTAGGAACAGCTGAGAGGCTGGCTTCATTGAAGGAGGATGTTCAGGAAATCAGCAGACGGGAGTCCGGGGAGGGTGAGGCGAGAAGGCAGCGGACCACCATGCCACATTGGCCAAACGGGGTCCCAGGGAGCCATCTGAGGCTGAGGCAAGAGGAACAGGGATCCTGCCTTCCAGGTCCTACAGTCAGGCTGGTGGGGCCACGAGCACGCAGGTGCCAGCCCCATTCCCTATTAGGCAACACGCAGCACCATCTGCACAATCCCAGGAGCAAGAGCAGATATTTTATAATTTCCTTTTTTCTTTTTAAGTCTAAATTAAAAATAAATGTTCCTTCAGTTCTCAGATGTATATCTCTGGTGCAACCTGCCCACATTCCCTCATGCTGCCCTTTCCAGAACATGGCAGGGGAAAGGAGGAAAGAGATGAATAGAGAGAGGGAGCCAGTCCGCCGGCTTCAATGCCAGTGGATTGCACCTCTTCCAAGGAGACACTTCAGGCGTGGCCGCGTGGCGGGTGGAGAGAGCCCAGAAAGCGGCTGGGACCAGGGAACGTAGAAGGAGAGCCAACAGCCAGAATTCCCAGCCCAGCCTGCACCCTATCTTGCTGCAGGACCTCGGCCAAATCGCACATCCTATCTTTGCTCCCATTTATAGTTCATAACACGACTGGGGTCCCCTCCACAGCTCCCACCCCCGGCAGCTGTCCTCTCCGCACATCTGTCTGCCTTTGATTCCCCTTCCCCTTGGGTGGCCGGCCATGGGCCCTGATGATCAACGCTCAGGCTCTGGTGGCGGGAGGAGCTGAACTCAAGTCCTGGTTCTAGTATTTACCGGCTGTGTGACCACACACAAGTTACTTGAGTTCTTTGTGCCTCTGTTTCTTCATCTGTTAAATGGGGACAATCCTGGTACCTCTCTGGATGATCAAGAGAGGAAGTAAGGCGTGGAAAGAATTTGGCACAGTGTCTGGCACGCAGCACGTGCTCACTAGGTGTTAAATGTTAGTATCGTTCCTTTCCTTCTACCTCATTCTTTTCTAGCCTTTGCTGACCTCTCATTTCTCTGAACTCCACAGTCTACATTCACAATTGAGCATCATTTAGCCCCAATCTTGTCTTTGAACACAAGGCTTATCCCATAAAGGATAGTAAGTTCCTGATGGTAGAATTAGGGCTTTTCTCTCTGATGTCCCCCAAAGCACTCAGCACAAAGCTGGGCCCACACCACACACTGGAAGAACATTGCTAATTCATTATTAAGAACATTAATTCATTCTCGGCTAGGGAAAAGATCCATGATGGATTGTGACAATGACCACCATCACCCATCTCTTCCTTAGTCCTTTTATTAAAGTCTGATTGCATGAGGCTATTGGCCTTTGGAGAGGGGGGCAGATTGAGTTTTGGTCCCAATTCTTCACTCCTCCCTGCACCCATATCCATGCCAGGGGAGGAATTTGTTTCCATGCTCTTGGTGTTGCTTGGCCATATAACTTGCTTTGGCCAATGGCATGTGGGAGGAAGTGGCAGTGTGCCAGTTCTAAGACCAGACCTCAGAGGCCTCATATGTTTCTGCTGGCCCTCTGTGCTCCTAACATTGCCAAGAGGAGACATGCCCTGACTAGTGCCCTAATCCGAGGATAAGATGTGAGGAGCAGAGTCCAGCCTGGGTGAGCTGACTCCCAGTTGACCCCAGACCTGCGGTGAGAAGCAAAACTGCCTCGGTCAAGCCCAGTCTAGATCAGCCAAACCCTGGGTAATTGCAGATCCCCAAGAATGAACGCTTATGGCTGCCACTGAAATTTTGTGGATGTTTGTTACACAGCACTATAGTAGCAAGAGGGGATCGATACAGGGAATACTACATATGAAGAGTGAATATGCTATCCTCCCTGAGAAAAATTCTTTACCATTACTAATGCACCTTGAATTATATCTTCCCTAGTGATACTGGTTCCTGAGCAGCCTAGCTTATCTACCCACTCCACCTGGTGACCATTGGCCCAACTCTGCGGCCTCCCTGGCTAGTCCAGGAAGAAGGGAAGTTTGTGTTTGAGCCTCGTCTCAGGACAGAATCAGGAATGGGGCCAGTTGCACCCATATGGCAACTGGCTCACAAGAAAAATCACATCTTCACTTCAGGCCTCCGCAGTCAGCGTGTTCTAACCTCTGCAGAGAGATGAGGTCTCAGCGTGAGAGAGAGGCACCACCAAATATCTCAATCTGCTTGGCCAGAAGTGGGACACGAACAGTTGAAGACAAGGACAGGGAAGCAAGCCCGCTGGTCACAATTCTGTGCACTGTGATATTGGGACTCAGAACTGAGCAACCCCCTACCCCATAAGAAAGTGACTTAAGCGATAAGAAGAAGAAAACTTTTTAAAAGTATTAAAAAAATCCAGAGGGGAAACAGGGTGTGTGCCAAAACAACTGGGTGGTGAAACTTAAGTCAGGGGAAGACCACAGGGCACAGAATCGCCTTGCTTGGCAAGATAACGGCAGAAATAACTGGTCCTCCCACCCTCCACCCCATCTGCATTTGGCTAATCCCTCCTCATCCTCCAGGTTTCAGCTTAGTTGTCACTTCCTCCAGGAAGCCTTCCCTGGCCCTCAACATGATGTTAGATTATATGCTCTCTCAGCACCTTGCCTGCCTTCTTTGCAGTATTCATCTCAGTAGTAAATATCTGTTTAAACTCTATCTTCCTCGAGACCTTCCAGAAGCTTCAGAGGGGTGAGGCCATATGACATTCACTTCTCAAATACCTGGGAGTCCTCGCTGGCAAAGCAGTAGTCCTTTGGCATCATACCCTTTTCCTCCACACTGACTCACTCAATTCTAAACGTTCCTCTTACTTTTCAAAAGACCTTCCATGGGCCCCAGTACTCAACAATTTGCCTGTTTTTTTCCTTCTACTTTGTCTCCACCTTCTGATTTATATAGCTAATGATCTGAAAAGTAACACTTCGGTGCATTAGGGGTGCTGCTATTTAAAGGATCCCAACCGGTTAAAGAAAATATCTTTTGTCAAATGAATGTTTGTCCCTGACTGGTCAATTCCAGCTTAATGAGCAACAACTCTTGGACGGCATAAATTAAGCCAAAATGACTGGTATCCAAGTCTGGGACGAGGAGGGTTGGAAGGTGTCAGAAAGGCCCTGGGACTCAGCCAAATCCTCACATAAGTGAACCCTCCATGGTCCACCCTTCCTCCCCGCAGAGGTGACTTGACCTACACCAGCACTTTTGGAGAAATGGGGTTTCTAAGTCCACACAATCATATGCAGTGTTAAAATGAGAGGGTTCAGAGTAGAGTCCAAGCTCCAAACGTCCCAAGACAGAAATCTGGTTTGGACATAACCCAAGGCCTCTGGACTCACTGACAGGATGCTCCTGGTCTGCCCTCCTCAGTCTCCCAGCTGGATAGCGGGGTTCTGGCCTTAAGTTCTGAGACTTCCAGAATGACAGGGGGAGGGGAGAGGAGGACGGCAGCATCGGGGAGCTCAGGGCTGAGAGGGGAGGCACGATGTCACCTCGGAGAACCTCAGGCCCACAAGAGAAACCCAGCTCCCTGCCCTGAGACATTATGGGAGCCAAGGGTAAAGGCTGGCAGCTGGGGAAATGCAGAGAGGACGGGATGGGGGCCAGGACCCTGGCCCTGCCTCTCCCCAGCCACACATGCCCGGAAAGGACAGGGCTGCACACCTCTCAGTGGAAACATGGGAATTGAGATGCCAATTATAAGAAGTGACCACGGTTGGTGGGGTTCTTCTGGGAAGGTACCTGAAAAGGGGGAGCCATGAACTGCACCAGCCTTGGGAACAGCCTTGGTGGTGCACTGGCTTAGCCGCCATGCTTATGTATAAATTGGGATCTCTTTGCCACACATCAAAGGGGGAAAAGTTTCCATCTTCAAATGTTAAGCTTAAAATAAGACACTACATGGGTGCCAGTAGATCTGTGAAATCTGCTGACTAAACTGGCACCAGCTTCTGGGAAAAAACCAGCTCGTTTCTCCTGAGCTCTGGGAGTGAGCAGGGTAGGGGCGGGGTTACTCTCAGGCAAGGTGACAACAGCGTGGGGGTTCAAGTCAGGGATGCTCACCTGGGCAGGAGGCAGTTTAGATGTTGATTCCAGAAGCATCTTAGTCGAGGCACCTGCCAGCCTTACTCACTCCTTCCCTTTATCACTCAGGGACCCAGTTCTAGCACATTCGCTGGCACCCCATTTCTATTTTGGTAAGCATTTTAGTGGTTTCTGCATGTGTATATTTCTTACCCATTCTATCACGGCAGGGGCTTCCCTAAGGCATGGACTGGAACCTTCACTCGCCTTCAGACCAGGCGTTTGCTGAGATGTTCAGTGCTACCAGGTGACAGCAGGGTCTTAGGGGAGCTGATGTGGCTGGTGGGAGCCAGGCCTCGGGTGGAAGTGCCGGGACAGCCACAGTGCTCCCTCCTTACTGGGCGTGTCAGTGGCCCCGGGAGGGAGTGGAACCAACGAGTCCTCACATTGCTTATCCACGTCAAAGTGCCTGGATGGAAGGCTACAGGTTCTCCACGACCAGTGGCTCCTCTTGGGACCTGGCCTCTGGCCCAGCTGTTCTGAATCCCAGAATACAACTAATCGGGGCTAGGAAGTGAGGCTAGGTAAGCCTGTCATTTTGGCTCTGGCGGCCACTGAGGCCATCCCAGGTCATGCTGCCCACTCGCCTCAGTCAAGTGTTCATACAGGATCTCAGATTCCAGGGATTCCTATTCTCACATCCTACACATTTATCCACAGAGGGATGTTTGCTCCAGGCTGGAAGAGAACTGGTCCTGATAGGACATTCACAGCGTCTACTTCAGCAGTAAAGCCCTGAACAACATGGGAGTGGATCAGCACCCAAGTTCCCATGATGCCTAGAAGGCCATAGTGATCCTGAAGTGATTGATTGGTCTTACGAAGAGGAGAGAGCAGAAAAATATGGGGTGTCCTCAATAACACCTGTGAACTAGACACAGTGCTGGCATCCCTTGGGTTAGCTAGTTTATCACAGCTGATGGCAGCCGTTGATTTTGAAAGGGTCCAGTTGGCCTCTTATGAGGAATAAGCCCCAAACTCAACTTCTCTGGCTTGGGAGAGATGATACTGCCGAAAGATATATCTTTTTATTTTTAAGCATTGATGGAATATTTATTAAAATTACTATGGCAGATTCTTGTTTGCCTACTTATAGCTATTCTTCACTTCTTTCTCACTGACAGAATCCCTATAATTAGGGATTGACTATATATCCAGCTAAGTTCTACATGGAATATAAACAGAACTGTTCTGTGACACTTTGAAGAAGACTACTTGAAGGGAAATGACTCAGCTAGGAGGTACATCTTTTTACTTCTCCCTTCTTTCTCCTCCCTGGGATGTGGCTGTGATGACTGGAACTTCAGCAGCCATTCTGGGCTATGAGGTGACTGACACTAGAAGGCAGCACTGAGAATGGTGTAGAAAAATGGAAGCCTGGATTCCTGATGACTGTGGGGATCTGCCTACCTCCAAAATTCTTTGGTATGAGAGAGAAATAAATTATTTTCTTAAAATTACTGTTATTTTGAACTTTTTGTTATATACAAGTGGTCCTACTCCTAACTGATATAATCATATACTATGCTACAAAGAAAACCATAATAAATCTCAAATGGCAAAATTGTAGCGGTCACTCTCTCTGAAAATGAGATAAACTAGAAAATAATAACAAAAGAATATATCCTTTTAAAACCCAGTCATTTGGAATTTAAAATGCATTCTTCTGACTATCTAACAGACTAAAGAAGATTCAAAGCTATAATTTCAAACTTATTTAGAAAATAAAAACATAGATCACTATATATGAAAACCAAGTATTCGATATACTCAGAAGCAAATTCAGAGCCCTAAACTGCTTCATTAGAAGGAAAGAATGAGAATAAATAAGAATAAATTGAAGGCAAAAGATTAAAAGACCAGTCACAAACAAATCAAAGAGGAAAAGTGGGTATTATAAAAACTAGAGAAAAAATGAATAAATTAGAAAATGAAAACAGAAGAATTGATAGATACATCTAACAGCTGATTCCCAGACACAACTCTCACAAATCTAGTTATTTTAATAAAGGAGATGGAGGTGAGAAGTGGGGACAAGACTCAAAACTCAGTCCAAGGAAAGATCATTATATTTTAAAAATCAATATTTAAAACTTTTCTACAACAAAGACACCAGAGAGTAAAGGAAGAACAGCTGGGAGAGAGATTTGTAATATATATAATTCAAAGGATTAATATCCAAAATATATAAGGAATGCTTACAAATCAATTAGGAAAATACAGCAAATGGAAGAATGGACAAAGGATGTTAACAGCTAATTCACAGAAGAGGAAATGTAAATAGCCAATAAATATATGAAAAGAAGTGAGATCTTTTTGGTGTTTAGGGAAATGTGCATTGCCTTTTACACAGCAAACTCAGTTTCTGGAATGGGCCCTCAAGAAATCATCATACTTGTGCAAAAAGAACTTTATAAGGATTTTCACAGCACTGTTATTTCTAATAGCAAATAATCAGAAACAATCTAAATCCATCACTATGGGAGAGAATGCTACTCAGCAGGAAAAACGAAGAAAGGAGGGGAGGAAGGAAGG
>NW_021703775.1:26721220-26725227 GCF_005190385.1 Monodon monoceros | reverse complement strand
AGGGAGGAAGGGAGGAAGGGAGGAAGGGAGGAAGGAAGGAAGGAAGGAAGGAAGGAAGGAAGGAAGGAAGGAAGGAAGGAAGGAAGGAAGGAAGGGAGGGAGGGGATCCTTATGTAGGCAAACTGCTAAGTGTAATTAAGCTATTTGTAGATAAATAAGTGTATTTTTACTTATAAAACATATCTATCTAAAAACAAATTTTTAGTGATGATTCATATCTTTGCAAATGCCTAGAAAAAAGCCTGAAAGTTCACACCAGACTTCTCAGAGGTTACTTCTGGGAATAGATTTGGAGTTGAGGGTCGTCAGAGGAACTTTTTTTTTTTTTGCATTGTTTGAATTCTGAGCTGAGAGAACATATTCATGTATTACTTGTATAACTTTAAAAATATTCTTGGTGATATTTTTGAATTCCAAAGAACATATTCATGTATTACTTGTATAATTTTATAAAATACATGGAGAAGGTTTTTTTTAATCCTAAGGATATTTCTGCACTCCAAAGATAAAGAGAAAAAATACCAAAAGCTCCCAAAGGGAGTGGGGGAGGTTTACCAATAAAGAAAATGAGAATCAGGCCAACTATTGTTCATGTATAAGAGGGAAAAAACGTCATTTCAGATATGGAAGGACTCAGAAAGTATTGCCCACACACTCAACATTACTCAAAGAAGTACTCTAGCAAAACATAGAGAACACACACACACACACACACACACACACACGAAAAGCCTAAAAAATTGTGAAGTTTAATATAGGTGTTAAGCAAGGATTCAAAAAACTGGTGAGATTCCAGATTATTTCCAAAATCTTGACAGGTGTGTACGGGTGAAATGGTAGAGTAGAGAGTAGGGTAAAACGGTATGCTAAAAGTCTCTTCCTTTATGGGTAGGGTTGGGGAGGTCCTATTTACTATTCAATTATTGATATTGATAAGGTAGATACAGCTAAATCTCTCCATAAAATATTATAGGAGGGGCTTCCCTGGTGGCGCAGTGGTTGAGAGTCCGCCTGCCGATGCAGGGGACACGGGGTTCGTGCCCCGGTCCAGGAAGCTCCCACATGCCGCGGAGCGGCTGGGCCCGTGAGCCATGGCCGCTGAGCCTGCGCGTCCGGAGCCTGTGCTCCGCAATGGGAGAGGCCACAGCAGTGAGAGGCCCGCGTACCGCAAAAAAAAAAAAAAAAAATATATATATATATATATTATAGGAGAATGGTAATTAGAGAGGATTAGGATGCTCCCCTTCCAAACCACTTAAGAAATCAAAAGGACCGATGAAAATTACCACTCTAGTACAAATCAGGAAAATAAATGGAAACAATAACAAACTTGATAAGCAAACCAACAAACAAGCTACTTGATGGCTGGGATAAGTGCTCACAATAACCAGTGGCAGAATAAATATGAATGAGTTCCATTAATTATTAAAGTTAAAGACAGAGTTTCTCAAACTGGGTAAAAAAAAAGTAGAATGCAGCTCAATTTTGTCTAAGAGTGACACATACACAGAAATTAAATATCACTCTGATATAAATGTGTAGGCAATAATTTACAAGGCAACTAAAATGGGAATAGAAATATTAATATGAGATGAAGTAGAATTCAAGACAATATTCAATGAAACAGGGATATTTCGTGTGTGTGTGTGTGTGTGTGTGTGTGTGTGTGAAAGAAAGAAAGTGAGAGAGGTGGGAAGGTGGAGATTATAACATCAAGAAGATAAAAATGTCATGAACACACCAAACCCCACTGCACTGAAATATATACAGCAAAAACTATAAGAAATGCAAGGAAATTAAATGCACACAATTACAGTGGGGAAAACATAATACTTTCTCAGAATATTTCAGAACAATGTAGAAGTTTCAGGGAAACTACAAAAGGATAGTGATGAGAATGATATTCCCTATACATGTTGATATATATTTAAAATATACGTATAAAATGAAACATTGCAAGCATACAAAGAAGTCTAGAGGATACTACAATGAATATCCACATACTGCCAAATCTTATCATTTTGTCAAATTTTTGTGAAAATTTTATCTTTTTAAAAGATGAAACATAACAGATACAAATGAAGCACCTCCTGCTCTGCTAGATTCCATTGCCTTCTCTCTCTCTCCAGAGGTAAGTAGTATCATGAATCTGTTGCTAACTGTTCCCATGAATGTTTTTATGGATCCTTGAAAAATATACCCATAAATATATATATATATATAAAATATTGCTTTGCGTATTAAAACATTATATAAATGACATCAGACAGTATTATTACTCTGCTACTGTTTTTTCATTCATCATTGTTTTTGAGATTTATCAATATTGATAAATGTAGCCCTGTCCTTTATTTTCTTTCCTCTGTTAAGTATTCCATTGCATGACTAAATCATGAATATTTATCCATTCTCTTGATGGACATTTCAGTGGTTTCCTTTCTTTTTGCTATTATAAACAGTGCTGCAAATATTTTCTTTTCATATTTAATGTGTTTTGTGTATGAGGTGAAATCTAATTTTATTTCTTTTTCACATAGGTAGCACCATTTGTTAGATGGTCCAGTCCATCCTTCTTCCGCACTGATTTGTCAAATATCAAGCTTCCATATGGGTATGGGCATGTTTCCAGACTTTCTATTGTGTTGCAATGATCTATTTGCTTATCTCCAAACCAAAACCAAACTGTCTTATACAACTTAGTAGGGTGACTCTCCTCTTACCACCTCATTCTTTTTTTTTTTTTTGGCTGCGTTGGGTTTCCGTTGCAGTGCACGGGCTTCTTATTTTGGTGGCTTCTCTTGTTGCGGAGCACAGGCTGGAGGCGCGCGGGCTTCAGTAGCTGCGGGGCGTGGGCTCAGTAGTTGTGGCATGCGGGCTTCAGAGCGCAGGCTCAGTAGTTGTGGCACACGGGCTTAGTTGCTCCGTGGCATGTGGGATCTTCCCGGAGCAGGGATCGAACGCACTTCCCCTGCATTGGCAGGCGGATTCTTAACCACTGTGCCACCAGGGAAGTCCCACCACCTCATTCTTGAAAATTGTCTTGGCTGTTCTTGGCCCTTAGCTTGTTCATATAATTTTTAGTATCAACTTGTCAAGTTCCATGAAAAATCCTGATGAGATTTTGATTGGAATTTTATTGAATATAATTAAATATAATTTGAAGAAAATGGGTATCTTCATGATAACGAATATTCCCACCCAAGGTGATATATTTCTCCATTTATTTAGATCTCCAATGTCCTTCAATAAAATTTTATAAGTTTTTCCATAAAGATCTTGCACATCCTTTCTTGAATTTATTTTTGGTAACTTATCATTCTAAGTGCTATTATAAATGCTTTCTTTTTTAAAAAAATATCATGTTCTAGATGTTTGTTATAGGTTTATAGGCATACAGCAATTATTTTGTATACTTGTCTTACATCCAGAAATCTTATAAAATAGTAGTTCCAATAGTTTGCCTATTCTCATGAAAAATTTTGTTTCTTCCTTTCCAATCCTAATACTGGTCATTTATTTTTTCATGTCTTATTGTACTTGTTAGTCTCCTAGGAAAATGCTGGATAGAAGCATTACTATCAGGCATTCTTACCCTGTCCCAGGCATTAAGATTTTACATTTATCTGATTCATCTTTAAGAATGGTTCTTGCTATGGGGTTGGGTTTTTTTTTTTTTTTCTGACAGATACTGTATTAAGTTAATGAAGCTCCCTTTTAGACCTAACTAACCTTCTCTTTTACAAAATATTATAAATGGAGTTATGTTTCATCAAATGATTTTTCTGTATCTACTGAGATCATCATGTTTCTCCTTCAATTTGTTAATGTGATGAACTATATTAATACATTCTCTATTACCATTCTTGGTAAATCTTTTTTTTTTTTTTTTTTTGCGGTACGCAGGCCTCTCACTGTTGTGGCCTCTCCCATTGCGGAGCACAGGCTCCGGACGCGCAGGCTCAGCGGCCATGGCTCACGGGCCCAGCCGCTCCGTGGCACGTGGGTTC
>NW_021703775.1:26430634-26721120 GCF_005190385.1 Monodon monoceros | reverse complement strand
ACGCGCAGGCTCAGCGGCCATGGCTCACGGGCCCAGCCGCTCCGTGGCATGTGGGATCTTCCCGAACCAGGGCATGAACCCACGTCCCCTGCATCGGCAGGTGGACTTTCAACCACTGCACCACCAGGGAAGCCCCTTGGTAAATTTTTTTTGATATATTTTAATACAGTGCTGGATTCAACTTGCTATTATTTCATTTAGACTATGTGTAATTTCGTAAGTGATATTGGCCTATAATTTTTCTTTCTCATACTAACTTCTGTGGTATTGGTCTCAAAGTGCCTCATAAATGAATTGGGGAATATTTCCTCTTTTTTATTCTCTTTAAAGAGTTTTGTAAAGATTGAGTTTGGCTATTCCTTTGAGTGTAGTCACCTGAAAGATCATGGGAGCCTAGTGGTAATTTTTGATTTGTTTGTTACTTCTTTGGTGCATATATTTTAAGCAACTGATCTAATTTCTTTCTATTTACAGGTCTTTTCAAATTCTATATTTCCTCTTGCTAGGCAGTTTTTGGTAACCTGTACTTTCTCAGAAATGTATCCATATTTTCCTAGGTCTTCAAATTTCCTGCCCCAGATTGTTCAATGTATTTTGATCATTTAAACTTCTATTATATCTGTAATTATTATACTTTTTAGTCCTAGTATTTTTTATTTGTATCTTCTCTCTTTTTTCTTGCCCAGTATTGCCAGAAATGTCTATTTAATTAGTCCTTACATAGAAGCTAGGAAGTTACCCTCAAGATATATCTCCAACAATATCAAAATACATGCACAAGACTATCTATTCTTGCATTATTCATATTGGCAAAATAATGGAAATAGTCTAAATGTCCATATGTAGGAAAATAGTTGAATAAATTATGGTACTTCCATGTAGTATATTACTACGCAGCTATTTAAAAAAAAAAAGAATGAGGAAGATCACTATAAACTGATACATTTTGATTTCCAGGATATGTCATTAAGCAAAAAAAAAAACATTGCACAAAAGGGTTATATAATATGGTACCTTTTATAGAAAAAAGAAAGGGAAATGTATTTGTATTTGCTTATTTTTACAAAAAGAAATAGGAAGGATAAAATATTTACTTAGAGAGGATGGGTGGGAAGGAGGTAGAAGGGATAGAGAGGGAAATGGGACTTTTATTATGCCTTTTTTACATAGCTTTTGACTTTTGAACTATGTTGACATTTTATATAGTTCCCAAAATAAATCAATAAGAATGGGGAAACATCTGAAATTCAGTGGCAACAGAAATGAATAAACCTAACTGTATATCATATAAATAACATATACACACAGAAGAAAATAATTAATTCAAATAACTTTTGTTTAATTCAAATAACTTTTGAACACAATTCTCTGACTATATACTCTCAGTAGGATCTATTCAACAGACAAAAAGAACTTCAAAGAAATCTCAAGCTTTACTTAATACATTTGGCGGGGGGGGGGATTAATACATGTTTGAGTGGCATTAATGTAGCAATTCTGAAATTCTTTTATTTGTGTATATAAGATTTAGTAACTGAATAAATACATTGTTGTTGTATTCTCATTCAGGGAGAAGGAAGACGTAGATATGGACTGGAAGGAGGGGAAGAACTCTGAGATGTTGGATTGAAATTAGAGGTATTAGTATGTAGTCATGATTTTTAAAAAGTTGTATGTCCTAGCTCTGTCTGCTCAGAGGGCCTAGAAACAATGACACACCAGTAACAGTGAGCACACCTAACTATCCAGATTTTGGTTCCTCAATACCATTCCCCTCTAAAAGGAACCAGGGCTCTTTGGAGAAATGGGGCAGAGAAACTACAAGATGAGTTTGGAATATCCATACATTGTGCCAGAAAGTACTGACGTACATACTCATAGCATAAAAAAGACATGTCAAATGGACCCTGAAATTGCTTTAAAGGGTTTCTATTGGTCAAATTTGGCACAATTTGTATATAAAAATGAATAATGAAAAAAGTAAATTACTATCCACTGAATACAAAAAATATACAAGACCATACTGATAGTTTTAAAAAACAAGAAAATGGGAGGCAGAAGGGAAGACCCTTATTTACAGGAGGCTGCCAATTAATAAACATAGAATGAATGATATTTGAAATATATAGGAAACTTTCAGACTAGGTAAATATCCTGTTCCCTATCAGTTTTTCACTTAGTGGTTTTAACATCTGTTGGTCATTCTTGTCTGTTTCCTGCTTTAGGCTAAGATGAAAAAAAGTTACTATAAACATTTATATATAGATCTTTGTGTGGACATATGTATTCACTTCTCTTGAAGTAAATACCTAAATGTAGGATTGCTGGCTCACATTGTAGTGTACGTTTATAAGAAACTGCAATACCATTTTCCACATACACCTGCCCTGATCCCAATCCCAATTCTAGGATCACATCCCACATTTAGTTGTTATCTCTTTAGCCTCCTCGGTACAATGCAAGAGAAATGAGGATGTGTGTAGGGGTGTGTGTGTGTGCGTGTGTGTGTGTGCGTGTGTGTGTATCTCTATATATATCCTCTAAAAGACTTGTACAATCATGTTCAAAGCATGTTGTTGTAAACTCCAAACTGGCAACAACCCAAATGTCTACCAACAGTAGGATGAATAAAGAAATTTCTATATAGTTATAGCAGTGGAATATTATACAGCCATGAAAAAGAACAAGGTAATACTATATTTAACAGTAAGTCTCATAAACAATTGGGTGAAAGAAGCCAAGTCCCCAAAAAGTACATTTATGTAAGTGATTCCATTTATATAAAGTTCAATAACAGGCAAAATGAGAATATAATGAAGGAAGGAGTCAGAAAAGTGGTTCCCTGTGAGGTTAGTGACTGAGAGGGGTACATAAGAGGTATCTGAGACGCTGGTAATGCACTATATCTTTATCTAAGTGATATTTACTTAGATGAGCTCACTTTGTGAAAACTTATCAAGCTGTACATTTATGACAAATGCACCCTTTCTGTACATTTGTTTTGCTCCAGTATAAAAAGATTAACAGTAAGCTTAATCCTGATTTCAAAACAGAACAAAAATAATGCTGAATTTTCCAGTTTTCAGAAGGCACCCTTACTTTCCGACTTCCCAAGCTTTCTGGGAAAACTTCCCTGTAGTCAAACCAGCATGTCCTAATTAACGACAATACTTGAAATGGGAAATATACAGGGATGCAGGCACTTTGAGGCCCTGTTGGGTGTACATTGGCACACGTTCTATGGAAAGAGGTCTGACAATACACATCAAGAGAATTAAAAAGAAATATATGATATTTTCTCCAGTGAGCCCCCTCCAGGAATTTATCCTAAATCAACAACTCAAATATTTATGAACAGCGATGTAAAGTTATACATTAAAAATTTTTTTTAGAAAAGAAAACCCTTTGAAGGTAATACTTACAATTGGCGTCCCAAAAGGAATGTAACCTGTGAGAGGACAGAGAGAAGAGTCGGGTTTTATAATCCCACCTGACTCTGCCCCACCTGCCTTTCAACTGGGAGGCCAGAGAGACTTCTGGCCTTGGCCTTGGCAGTGGCCCCAGGGAGAGGGCTCAGGTCAGTTAAGCGGGAGGCACCTCTAGCCCCAGACCTTTTCCCAGCCCAGCCCTCCCCAAGACAGAGGGCTCCCCTGTGTCCCCCCAACCTCCTTGTCTCTGTTCCCCTCAGTCCTCACTCGCCCCCAAAGCCAGGGGCCCATTCCTGAAGGAGGCGCCCGCGGCCGGGGCGCCGCCACTCTGCACTTGGTGGTCCTCCCACGATTTCCTCCGGGAGCCACGAAGCCCCGCCAACCTCACCACAATGTCTCCGGAGGCCCTGGGATGTCCTCCTCCTTCCCTCAGCCTGTCTTTCTAAAACACACCCTTACTTTCCCAGCTTCATGACTATTTCTGGAAAGGGCATTCCCTACCACCTGAGATGTGTGCCTCTAAGTGCCAGAGCTCTTTGAATCTCTAGGGCCCTGGCTGGACATCTCAGCAGAGCAGGAAAGGGCTGGCATGAAGTGCAGCTGGGCCCTGGCCGTCTCCCCACGGCTCAGGGCCCCCAGGCTATGGCAAGGCCCCCTCCCCCAGCCTCACTGCTGTAGGTGAGCATCCTCCTGTCCCAGCCACTAACTTACAGCAGCCAGTCAGCTGGTGGCCCAGCAGCAGGGAACCACAATTGCACGGGTTACGTCTAGAGCAAAGGTTGGTATCCTGCGTGTGCATATTTGTACACATGAGCCGCCACTCTCCTACCTGCACCCCTCCAGGGAGAGGCCCAAAGACTGATCAGAGAATCGCAGAATAAGCCAGTCTCGGGGGGAGAGCCTGCTATGGCCCCACGCAGGCACTGGGGAGGACCTACAGCCGCAGCTACGAGAGCCTTCACCGCCTTGGAGTTCCTTACGGCAAAGCAAGGGTCACCGGACACTAACTGCGCGTTTGCACAATGACATCATGTGCTTGTCTGTTCTCTCAGCCCCGTGAGTTCAGGCTCTCTGAGGGGGGGGGACCCTGACTAACCTCCCGGACTGAGAACACCCACTGGTAGGGACCCTTCCTCCAGCCGCCTGAGGGCTTCCCAAGGCAGCAGCCACCAGCCCTCCCACCCGCCCTGTGACTCAGGGGTGGGGGGTACACTCCGTCGCACTGAGAAACGGCACGGAGGAGGCATCAGCACGCTGATGTGAGCCTGACCTCCGCTGTGTGACTCTGGACAAAGCCCTTGGCCTCTCAGAACCGTAGGCAGGACAACCACGCCGGCCCCAGCCAGTGTATGGGCAAGTGCTTTCTAGGCCATTAAGCTCTACATAACAGAGCTGTCCCTCTAGTGACCACAGGGCAGGGACTTCCTGAGGGCAGGGATCTTATACCCATTCTTCCATTACCCTCTCTACCCACTGGTCTCCACAGAACAGGAATCCGCCTCCCTGTGTGTGTAGTGGTACAAATGTAGTGCATACATTCCGAAGGGCAGGCTAAAAGTAGGATCAGAGACAAGGGAGTTAGTCTGGGGGTTAACTGCATGAAAAGGCTGAGTAGGGAGCAGGGCTTGGAAGGAAGGCACTCAGTGTACACAGGTAAGAGAGGAGTGGCTCATGGAAGGCAGGGCTCGCCCTAGAAGGCGTCACCCTGGGGCTGCTGCTGAGTGAATGGGGTGTAACCTGGCATTGGGGGCACCAGATTCACCTGTGGAGGCCTCGATTCTACCCCAACTGCTCAGGCAGAAAAGGCAGACAGGCACATTTTAAAAGCTCCATAGGCTGGCCAGTCCTGTACAGTTGAGCCAAAGTGACCATGCAGGTGCAAGTGTGGTCGTGTGTGTAACAGGCTCTGTACGTCCCTCAGGCCAAGCGCATCTGGACACTCCTGGAGCTGTGACCATTGTAATCGGCCCAGGCTAGGCAGAACCAGAGGTTCCCAAGGGCTTACCTGACATTCTAAAGGGCATGAAGATCTTCTCATTGGTGTCCGGGTGTAGAATAGCCTGGCAAGAGCCGGGAACAGAGCACAGGGTGACAGCTGGGGAGGGAGATGGCACATGGGAGGGGGGAGGGGGAGGACAGCTCCCCCAGGAAGACTTAGGTGGCCAATGGCTGTATCCCACCTTGCCTTGTGGCCAGTCAATCCTTCCCACCACTCGGGGCAAGAGAAAACCAAACATGGGCCATAAACAGAGCTTCTCCTCCTAACTAGTGCTCAAAGCTGAATGCAGCACAGAGCCGACCATGTCTACCTTGCAGGCCCTCTGTCCCCCATGCCACGCACACAACAGGCCCACAATAAGGGTTTTGTGGAAGGAGCCCATGGGGAAGGAGGTCAGGGGGCCCAGGGAAAGGCAGGCTGACCTGAGCTCTAGTCTTCAGAAATTCAGACCCTGGTGCTAGGGAAGAAAGAAGGGGGGTCGGGCTAGGGCAGGGCAGGGCAGGGTCTCTGAGAACAGCAGAAGGGAAGGAAAAGAATCCAAAATTGAATTACCTGCTTGATTTTCTGTGCACTCCAGAGCTGGATGGAAGGAAGGGAAAGAGAGAGAGAAAGGAAAAGAAAAGAAAAAACAAAGATTAAAAGCACGTATCAGTTTAAGGTCTCAAAGCCACATTTTCTAACCAAGAGATCCAGCTGGGGGATCTCACACAGATTATTTAAACCGAGGGTTCTCAATTCTGGCTGTGCCGTAAAATTACTTGAAGAATTCTTCCAGCATTTTCCTAACGCTCCCTAGTTCATTTTAAGGTGTGGCCAGGTAAGAAGCCCTGATTTAAATGAAGATACTTCAGCTGTCTCCCAGAATCACTAGAGGCAGCACAGCATAATTTTTCAGAGCTACACAGACTGCCTGGATCCCTGGATTCGCCACTTCTACCTCTGAGCCTCAATTTCCTCATCTGTAAAATGGGGTTAATAGCTGTGCTCCAACATTGTTGAAGAGGCATATGAAAAGTGCCTGGAGCAGTGCTGAACACATAGTAGGTACTTTACAAGTGCTAAATCTTGTAGATATTATTATTCCTATTTTTGTTATTGTTATAAGAAGGTTGTGTGCTTTCAAATGAATGAGGAGGTTGTCTCTTCCAGCACAGCATGGGGTTGGGCTGGAGAACAATTTGTCAATTCCTTCAAATGATAAAAATACTGCATTTCATTGACTCTAAGACATCGTTGATCCTAAGACATACTATTATGCGCCACTAAGAAAGAAAACTATGGGGCTTCCCTGGTGGCGCAGTGGTTAAGAGTCTGACTGCCAATGCAGGAGACACGGGTTTGAGCCCTGGTCCCGGAAGATCCCACATGCTGTGGAGCAACTAAGCCCATGTGCCACAACTACTGAGCCCGCGCTCTAGAGCCCACGAGCCACAACAACTGAGCCCGCGTGCCATAACTACTGAAGCCCGTGTGCCTAGAGCCCATGCTCCCCAACAAGAGAAGCCACCGCCATGAGAAGCCCCCGCACCGCAACAAAAGAGGAGCCCCCACTCGCCACAACTAGAGAAAAGCCCGCATGCAGCAACGAAAACCCAATGAAGCCATAAATTAATTAATTAAAAAAAAAAAAAAAAAAAGGGCTTCCCTAGTGGCGCAGTGGTTGGGAGTCCGCCTGCCGATGCAGGGGACACGGGTTCGTGCCCCGGTCCGGGAAGATCCCACATGCCGCGGAGCGGCTGGGCCCGTGAGCCATGGCCGCTGAGCCTGCGCGTCCGGAGCCTGTGCTCCGCAACGGGAGAGGCCACAACAGTGAGAGGCCTGCGAACCGCCAAATAAAAAAAAAGAAAACGGTGGCATAACGCCAAGACGTCCATCAGTTAAAAGATTCATCCCATTTAAGAGATGATAAAATGTGATAAAATAGCCTTTTTAGAATCAAGAAAATATACCAAGTAAAATTTTACATTGTGGGCAAACCAAAGGCCAGTGCATTTTTAACAGAGCAAGAAGGGTATGAGGTAAGAGGGGAGAGGTGGTCAGCATTGATGTTTAAAGTTTTATAACGGAATAGTTATGTTTCATTTATACGGCAATGTTGTCATCTGCGATATAAAGTAAGCTGCAGAATGCTACTGGGTAGCAATAATAGAGTTATAAAATTGATATACAGATCTTCTTCAACTTACAGTGGGGTTATGTGCCAATAAACCCATTGTAAGTTGAAATTATTTAACATTCCGAAAGTACCAAACGTCATAGCTTAGCCTGGCCCACCTTGCATGTGCTCAAAACACTTACATTAGCCTACAGTTGGGCAAAGTCATCTAACACAGAGGCTACTTTATAATATAGTACTGAATATCTCATGTAGTTCATTGAATACTGTACTGAAAGTGAAAAACAGACTGGTCGTGTGGGTGCACAATGGTTCTAAGTGTATGGGTGGTTTCCCTCTCGATCTCGCGGCTGACTGGTAAAAAATGCGGCTCGCTGCCTCCCCTGCAGCACGAGAGTATCAGACCACGTAACACCAGCCAGGAAAAGATCAAAATTCACAATTCAAAGTACAGTTTCTACTGAATGCATATCGTTTTCAGACCGTCATAAAGTCTATAAATTGTAAGTTGAGCCATCATAAGTCAAGGACCATCTGTATTAAAGTTTATGCATTTTACTAACAGCAGTCCCTTAAGCCTAATTCACAGCCTAATCACTCTGGTTTTAGATACATTTCAAACATATTTGATTGTCTGCTATTCCAGACCCAGAAAGATTAGAGGCAGTAGATTTTTGTCTTAATTATATTTGAGGAACAGAGGGGACTAAAGAAAGAAAAACCAAATGTAGAATCACTGTTAGCCAAAGACGGTATGTGAGAGCATAACAGCAGAGAGGTAAAAAAAAAATGATAAAAGGTTGATCTTTCTTTGCTCAGAAAGTGCCTTCTGCAGTGCATCCCACCACGTCCCAGCATCATCCCAGGTGTGACCCCAGGCCCTGGGCACAGACTCCTAACACCCGACACTCTCCACCCCAAATCAGAATCTCCTGGGTCCGGGTCCCCTCACCTCGTACAGTCATAGCCCAGCCCCTCAGAGCAGGGGCCTGCCTTTGAGTGCCAGCCCCCACCATCTCCTAGAGCCATGCACACAGCAAATCTAAAGCTATTTATTTTTTAAAAAACTCAAGATCTCTGCATACAATTCTTATAAATAAAGAAAAAAAATCCCCATGATTCTGATGAACAGCCTGGGCTGAAAACACTGATCTAAGACATTAAAGAACAGTGTAAAGAGCAGGTGTTAGGACCAGGCAGCCTGCATTCCAATCACTTACTGGATGTGTGGCCCTGGGCAAATTACTTTGCCTCCATGCCTCAGTTTCTCCATTAGTACAATGGGGTGCTGTAAGGGCAGGGCGGGGACTATGCTTGGTGCTCCTGGCAGCTGGCATTTCACTTTGGGCACACAGCTAAGTCTATGCGTTCCACCCTCCCCCACAGTCAGATGGCCTCACATGGCCGGGTTCTAGCTAATGGACTGTGGGTGGAAGTGGAGTTCACCACTTCCAGGCTTGGCCCCAAAGCCTCCCACAGAGGATCCAGAGGAGGACAATGAGGCCCTAGAAGACAGTAAAGCCAAGAGGTAAAAGGAGCCTGGCTCCTGGACAACGGCATGTGCCAGGTTCCTGAGCTGCACTGGACTCTGACATGAGTGAGTAACAGACCTTACTGTAAAAGTCCCTGAAATCCAGGGGTTGTTTGTTACAAGCACTTGGCTTATACTGACTGATACAGAGGTTCACTGAAACACGCAAAACTGAAATACTTGGCCCCTAGATCATGCTCCATAAATGCCTAACATAGAGGGGAAGTCAGTCAAATTAGCAGTATTTTTTTTTTTTTTTTTTTTTTTGCGGTACGCGGGCCTCTCACTGCTGTGGCCTCTCCCGTTGCGGAGCACAGGCTCCGGACGCGCAGGCTTAGCGGCCATGGCTCATGGGCCCAGCCGCTCCGTGGCATGTGGGATCTTCCTGGACTGGGGCATGAACCCATGTACCCTGCATCGGCAGGCGGACTCTCAACCACTGCGCCACCAGGGAAGCCCGAGCAGTATTTTTTAAAAGGACTTAATTATTTTTCAAAATAACTTCATCTCTATTGTCTTATTCTTACAACATGCCTGTGAGGTGGGTAGACTACTTTCAGACAAAGCAACTCATCTCAGAGAGACTAAGTGACTCAGCCATGGTTCCAGGGGCCTGGTGGCAGGATGGAGATGGGCACCCAAGCCTCCTTGCCTCCAGACTTGTGTCCCCCCTGTTCTCCAGGGGCCCTCTGGAGCACACCGATGTCTGGTCTGGCCAGGGTGACAGCCAGGCCTGAGGCACGAGAAGAGGAAGAAGTTTGGCTGACATCATCTGAGGTCCCAGAACCTCCCTTTGCAGCCGGGCAGCAGACGCTCCTCCCCAGCACCTGTTCCTCCCCTCCCACCCAAGTCCAGTCAAGCAGCCCTTGTAATCCATAGCTGCATCTGTGTCCCTCAGGTTCAAGGGCTGCCTTCTCCGCCCCCACCCAGAGAGCAGTGATGGAGACTCGGGCAGCACCAGCTCAGCAGCAAAGGCAGAAGTTCAGCAGGGGTGTGAGCAGGCAAGGCCAGAAGCCCAGAGCTCACAGGCGTGCTCTCCAACTGCGATGACACCTCCACACACGGCCCAGGCAGGCTAGTGTCACAGATAAGTGGCAATGGTCCCATTAACTATTTGAGTCTCACACTCAGAAATCTGTTTCCATAGGACGGATGAGAAAAGTAAAGCTCAGAGCTACGCCCAGGGTCTCGGAGGTGGAGCCAGAACTACAGCTCGTGACCTGGGACGCAGACTCATTCAGTCACATTTAGTGAATAAGTGCTATGTGTCAGACACCTTTCTCAGGGCTTTGTACATATTAACTTATTAATCTCCTCAACAACCCTATGAGGCAGGGACCAGTATATCTCCCATTTTATAGATGTGGAAACCGAGGCACTGAGATATTTAGTGATTTGCCCACAATCCCATGGCAGCACTGGGATTTGAACCCGAGCAGTCTGGTTCCATAACCCCCGCTCTTGAATCCCCATGTGCCATCTCTAAATGCTAGCATACCAGTGCACACTGTTCTGTCCCTTTAGGCATCTAGTATATATATGTGGAGATCTTTCCACATCAGAGCATGGAGAGCAGCCTTATTCTTCCTAACAGAAACGTTGAATGAATATATTGTAAACTGCACCCTATTGGTGGACTTTTAAGCTACTTCTCATATTTTCCTTATTGTGGTAAAATGTAAATAACATAAAATTTACCATTTAACCATTTTTAAGTGGCAGTTCGGTAGCATTAAGTACATTCACATTGTTGTACACCACCAACCATCTCCAGAATTTTTTCATCTTCCCCAACTGAAATGCTGTACCCAGTAAGTACTAACACCCCAGTACTCCTTCCCTCAGCTCCTGGCAACTACCATTCTACTTTATGTCTCTGTGAATTTGACCACTCTAGATATTTCATATAAGTAGAATCATACAATATTTGTCCTTTTGTCACTGTCCCATTTCTTGCTATTACAACCATGCTCCACTGAATGTCCCTGGAGTTATCACTATTATATCAT
The DNA here is from genome assembly GCF_005190385.1 of Monodon monoceros. Taxonomy (NCBI): domain Eukaryota; kingdom Metazoa; phylum Chordata; class Mammalia; order Artiodactyla; family Monodontidae; genus Monodon; species Monodon monoceros. Next base: position 26,710,037 of record NW_021703775.1, on the reverse strand, counting down.
TAGCACTTAAAGGAAAAGGACAAATGTATGCAGATATCTCTGGCAGGATACAGAAGAAACTGATGGTTACTCTAGGGAGAAGTGGGAAACGGGGAGACAGGGAAAGGGAAACATTTTTTTTTAACATCTTTATGGGGTATAATTGCTTTACAATGGTGTGTTAGCTTCTGCTTTATAACAAAGTGAATCAGTTATACATATACATATGTCCCTGTATCTCTTCCCTCTCGCGGAAACTTATTTTTTATTCTATACTTTTTTGATAGCTTTAGAATTCCGTAGATTGTTCACGTGTTACCTACTCAAAAATGATTGTTAAAAATTTAAGAGTAACCACTAGAAAAAGAGAAATAGCAGGCACAACTTCCAAGCCCCTTACTGACCTCTATGGCATAGACTGTTAACTTTCCGACAAAACCTATGCCCCTTCGTCCACAGTAATAGAAAGGTAGCGGGCAGGTGGCTGACCTGCTGCACTACATTTCCCAGCCTCCTTTGCAGTTCGGCTTATCCATGTGACTGAGTCCTCCAGTGGCATCCGAGGGGAAGTGAGATGTGCCTTAGCCTGGCTAGCACCTCCCAGCCTATACTTGCTGTCACCTGCCTGTGAGCCAGAGCAAGGATGTGGCTGCAGTGCAGCCTGGGCTGTGCAGAGAGGAGGACCCAAGGAGATGGTGGAGAAACATGATGGAAGGAGCCTGGGTTCCTGAATGGTCCTGTGGAGCAGAGCCACCTGCCCACCTGGAACTCAAACTATTACATGGGAGAGAGATAAACGTCTATCTTATTTGAGCTGGTGTGTTTTGAGATCATTTCATTATAGCAGTTAGTATAGCCCTAACTAAGGTAACCCATTTGGGGTTTTGGGAAACTGTTTCCCATGATGTCAGAGAAGCCTTTCCAGTGGAGGGAGGAAGGAATGAGCACTAAGTAGTGTTGAGGCTCTTCTCATGGCATCTGGCATTGCTCCCACCTCAGGAGGTTTTGGGGTGAGGTGGGAGGGACAGCTCCATTTTAAACTAAACTGCCTAGTCACGACCTGATCTCATTTGGGTTCATCCCATCTCCAGGCTGCAGCAACAACAGTCAGGGTCGCAGATTTGGGGCCTGGCTTAGCCGCTAACTCACATGGTCTTCCTGTGCGAGTCACCTCACTCCTTAGACTTACATTGTTTTTTTTGAATTAATCATACAGGAGGTGGAAGCTAGTCCCTCCAGGGTCCCTTCTCATCTGATGATGCCAGGCCCAGCTTACAGAGAGCACAGGACAAGGACTCGGGTCTGACTCTTCGGGTCTGGGCTTTTCCCTGGGACCTGCTGGACCCATGGGTCAGATGCTGGATGCAGAAATGGTAGCAGATACCACCCACAAGCCAAGAGCTGGTTGCTAGTTTGCAGTTGAATGAGCCAGCCCTGCAAACAGGTTACAAGCAAGGATAGTCCTGGAATGTAAAGCATTTGATGAGAGGCCAAAGGAGATGCAATGGACAGTCCATCCACATTGAGAATCTAGGACAGGGAGGCCCCCGTGTCTTCTGTCAGCCCACCAAAGCAGCTCCACTTTAAAGTACAATTCCTCAGTGTGACCTGATCTCCTTTGGGCTCAGCCATCTCTCTCTGTGCCTCTGGCTGAACATTAAAAAGTGCAACCCTGATCCCTTAGAACTTACTGGCTACAGCAACAAACCACTGTGGATGTGAGACTTTGGACCTTTCTTGATTTCTCAACTTGGAGAATGAGGACACAGAAGGTGTGGGGAAACAGTTGGGTGAAAGGTTGCTGGAACAATGCAGAAGTTTGCTGATTTCAGAAATGGCCTAAGTCTCAGCTGAGCTGCCATCTGAACCTATTAGAAACCCAGTGTAGAAGCCAAGGGAGGGGTAGAGAGTGGGCCCCAAACAAGCTTCAGGAGGAGAAGCCCTGCCTTCTCAGGGCAGAGACCTCTAGTGCCCAGACCCCAGATGGAGGAGTCACTGCCCAGGCCCTGTCCCCAGTCTGGCTCCTTCCCCTCCCCAGTCTGGTTCCTTCCAAGCTGCTTCTCCAAACCTCTGAAGCAGCAAAGACAGAGCCTATTTAAAACAACCTCCAGAAGGTAATTAAACAGAGCCTGAAGGGGATCCTTCTGTAAGGCAGAGGATGCCTCCATAAAACAACAAGAAATCTTCTTAATTTATCATTTGGGCCAATCCCATTATTCCTCACCATTAATTTTGTTGCCATGGTTACTCCCAGGTAATAGATACAAATGCATATCTATGTGGGGCAAAGGTACTCCCCAGTTCTACAGATGAAAGGAGAAGGAACATCCCCGCTCATTCTGCTACATAACACACATTAGCAGTCGCGAATTTCATGTACACACAGCTTCTGTCTCTTAAGAGGCCAGACCCTGCAGTCAAACCATTTTCTGGGAATTGGAATTCCAGATCTCCTACTTGTGATTTGGGGCAATTTACTTAATCTTTCTGAGCCTCCATTTCCTCATTTGTGATATAGGAATATGAATACTTACTTTCAAGGTTCTTGTGACGATTAAAGAAAATTCATTTATCCAACAAATATTTATTGAGCACCTGTTATTTGCTGGGCACTGCTCTAGGCACTAAGAATATATCAGTGAAAAAAGAGACCAAAAATCTCTGCTTCTGTAGAGCTCACATGCTTGTGTGGACAAACAAAAAAATAATAAAAAGTAAATTTTCTCATATGTTAGAAGGATGAGGGCTTCAAGAAACATGGGAAAGTAGGACAGGGTAAGGATAGGGAGTGTGTACTAGCAGCAAGGATGGATTTTTTAAAAAATTTATTGCAGTAGGGTCCTCGCAAAAGGAGGGATGAAGGATGGGGAATACTTAGGGGACACAGGAACACAGTGACATGACCAGGGCCACAGCTCCTGTCATAGGGGAGAGGGGTGAAAAGACCAGGGCTGGAGCTGGGGTGGTAGAGGGAAGGGTGAGACACTGAGGTTGCATTCCCCCACCCCCAGAAGCGCCTCTAGTCCCTGGATCCCCCCCACTGGCCATGGACCCCCAAAATTCCATCTCTTGTCCTGCCTCTGACCCTAGTGGCTCCTTCTTTTGCTTCCCTTGACTTTTCTTTCCCCGGAGAAATTCTCAAGTAGGATGATGTATAGTAAGGTGGTCAGGGTAGTTTTCATTGAGGTGACTTTGGAGGAAATACCTGAAGGAGGGAGTGAGGCCATGCAGATATCTGGTTGGAGGTTATTCTGTCCAGCAGAACAGCCAGTGCAAAGGCCCTGAGGCAGAGTGGGCCTCCCCAGCATGTTTGAGGGACATCAAGGAGGCCAGTGTGACTGAAGTGGACTGAATAAGGGAAAGAGTAGTAGGAGACAAAATCAGAGAGGAATTGGGGTGTTGCAGCTTGTGCTAAGGACTGTGGCTTTTACTCTGAGTTTTTACTAGAGCTGTGGTTCTTAACAGGAGGGCAATTTTTCACCAGGGGCCATCTGGCAATGTCGGGCTGTCATTAATTGGTACCCAGTGGGTAGAAGCCAGGGGTGTTGCTAAATGTCCTACAGTGCACAGGACAGCCCCCACGACAAAGAACCATCCAGCCCCAAATGCCAATCGTGCTGAGGCCGAGAAACCCTGGAGCAGAGAACCGTGTAATGTATATTCTCACAGATCACTCTGAGTACTATATTGGGAATGAGCAGAGGGGGCCCAGGTAGAATGGGGAGACCACCCAGGAGGCCACCACAATGACCCAGCCAAGAGATGAGTCTACAGCACCCAGTACAACTCCTAGCACATCATACGTATGCTTCAGCTAATACTGATCACTTGCCTATTTTGTGCTAACGATAAGGGCCAACACGTAGCTGCCCCAGGGGGGCTGGGCGCTGATCAGGACCCCAGAAGTTTCTGGCTAGGGGTCAGGGTAAGAGGGGGATGTCAGCCAAGCTTCTGACAATCCTGCTGATACCCAGAGAAGATTCAGGGTGCAAGTATTTTTAACTCTCCAGTATCTTCTCTTCTATTTTCAGCAAAGCCCAAACACAGCTGACCCCATTTCTGCTCTGCCAGGGGAGGAGACTGGCAGTATCTCTTACATCTCTGCTGCCCTTTCTTGGCGGGTTGCAGGCAGAATCCATCCTACATGGGGCCTCTGAGCAACCAATGGGTGCTGCGTAGGCTCGGAGTAAGGTGGGCGGGTTCCCAGCCTCTGGGGAATGTGTAATGATGGGCCAGAACAGCCACTCAGAAGCCTACGGTGGCTCCCAGAGACCTGCCCCCCTCACTCCTGACCACCCCAGTCGCTCCCAAGCTGGTTTCCTTATCGGCAATTACCCGTCCCCATCTACCTGGTACAGAATGATCCGATCACAGTTCCACTGTCCTGCATCTCCCTTGCTGCAGTACAACACAGCCAGCATCTCTCTGGGTTTCAAAAACTTTCACAACCTGGCCCGAAACTTCCCAGCTTCCTCTCTCAACTTCTCTCCCTCTCTCTCTCTTTCTCTCATCACGCTCTCTCTCTCTCTCTCCACTCTACTTCTCGGCCTTTGTCTGTGACTTACGGGGACGTCCCTCCCAGGCCTTGGGTCTCTCCCTACGTTCTACATCCAACCACTTGCGTTCCCCTGCATGAAGCCCTTCCTCAGCACCTACGTTCTCAGGAGTCTCTCACCACTGAACTCCTTCTACCGTAGCGTGCTCCAAACTGCCTCGCCACCAGCCTACCTCCAGGCGCCTGCTTACCTGTGCACCTGCGCGGGAGCTGGCTGCGTGAGGGCAGGAACCTGCCCCGCGCCCACCTGCTGCAGCGCCTTTCACGTACCGGGTGCCCCGCAGATGCCCATGACCTGGCCTGGCAGGGTTAACCGCACAGTGTGACTAGGGCTGTGAGACGTGCACACACACCAAGCTCCTCTGACAGCACCCCCCTACCCCCCGCACTCACTCTGCCCCGTGTTAGCATACACATTCCACTCCAGAGTATCACCTTCCCTTCCAAATCCACCTTCAGATAGTGGGTGAGAGATGGGCATTGGATCTTCCAGGCCCAGCGTTCCTGTCCCACCACATACTAGTTATGTGACCTGAGGTAAGTAATATAATCTCTCTGAGCCTCACTTTTCTTACCTTTAAAATGGGGTTAATATAGGCATCTACCAAACAGCGTTTCTGTGAAGATTAATTGAGTTAATACTTGTAAAGTGCAAATATTAGCATGGCTCCTGGCCCTTGGTGAGCTCACAGTGAGTGGTGCCTCATTACCACGGGGGAGCGTTCCATATTGAACCCCACCCATCTCCATCCATGTCAAACCATTCCAGCAAGGCCCTGGCATATAAAATGCACACAGCACAGCTAACATCCAGAAACTTAGCTGCCTGGGCTTACGTTTTTGCTCTCATCTATGGCTTTGTTGTTTAACTGATAGCTGCAGTCCTTATTAGGGTTCCTAGCCCATCAAATTTCTACCTGTCAAGCCCAAAGAGTAAATTATACTTATTTTTATTTTATCCTCAGGACTAATTTTTCATCGGTACAGCAACTTTTCAACAAGTTAACAGTCTCTGGAGGAGATATCAGTCACCTGCTAACCAAGGCCATCAGGGGGGAATAAACTATCAATCTGCTTGCACAAACCCCCTGGTGGGATGTTGTAACTGGAGGGCAGGTTAGATAACAAAATAGTGCATAGGATACCCAGTGGTGCCCGTGACATCAGGACAGGCCCACAGGCATCAAGACACAGCCAGGGGCTTCTGACTCACACACCTGCAAAAGGACATCAGGGTAGGCACAGAGCCCAAGAACACAAAAGGCCACCCTCCACAATGAAGTCAAGAACCATCCCCATCTACCTGGCACAGAATGATCTGATCTGTGCTCTTCAGACAGCACAGGCATGACCCTTGAGCAGGGCCAGCCTGAACCAGGAATGGAGACTTCATGAATTCCTGACCACTGAGGCTTCCCCAGATCCTGAGCTGGTATGTCACCACCCATCCTTTCTTCCTGTGGCTCTGGAAGCCAGAGGGGTTGTGGCTCTGCAGATGAGGCCCAGGGAGGGAAGCACTGTGAGATCTGCAGCAGAGCCCAATCCCAATGCTCTGGGGAGCCAGGAGGGCGGGGGACGGGCAATCTGTTTACTGGGGGACTGAACAGCAGGCTCACACCTAGAGCACTGTGCTACCCAGCCTCCAGATGGACACTGCAGGCATTACCGACGTGAGCCAGAACCAGGAAGTACAGCTAGTGCCAGGGCCCCCCCACCCTCTCCCCTCCTCCCAGCTCCCTGGAGGCACATGGGGGCTTTCAGGATAGAAAACAAAGGAGGCCCAGAAAACGAGACAGGCAGCTTTAAGCTACTGAAGGGAGCAAAGAGGGGAAACATGGCCTCATTCCCCAAACTCTGAAAGCAGGAAGGAGTCCCAAGGGGTGAAGACAGCTAGAGGGGAGCTTGGGCTGGGAGCAGACACAGGATCAGGAAGGACCTGGAGGCTGGACCACCCCTGACAGGTCCACGAGGAACTGCCACAGTCTGAGGACTGCTCTGGCCTAGAGAGGGGCGTGTCAGGTCACACCACCCAGGCTCCTCAGTGCCCATGGCCAGAGGGCAGCACCACGCTCAGGAATGGGGAGATCCCAGCCTGCCCTCCCTGCTGACGGCTGCCCCCAACTCAGCAGGCAACACAGACACCTGAAGATGGACCCTGCCTTACCAGCACTGCAGCAGCTCACGTCACTTCCAGGGCCCCGCACAAGGACATCGGCCAAGGGGCTGCCTCTATTGGCACCTCTGCCCTCCCTCCACGTTGTGGGCTGCAGTCCAGCACATTCGCCTGTCCCTTCCTCTCTAGAGGCCCCATCCTCTCTGTGTCCATGATGTGCTTCCTCGCCTGGACTCCTCCTATCCACCATCTCCTCCTCACCAGACCCTACTCATCCCTCAAGTCTCAGGCTGGCTAAAAATCTCTTCCAGACTCCCCTAGTCTGGGCAGGTTACTCCTCCCTCTGCCCTCCCACAGCATCATGTGTTTTCACTGTCATTGCCTAGATTCTGGGGAGTCCACGAGGCAGGACCCTCCTCTAGCTTTTCCCCTCCTCTCTCCCCAGGCCCTAGCACCAACACTGGCCTGCAGGTGCTCCATAAATACATAGTGAAACAAACTGGACTGGGGAGGGCTGATGGCTTAGCTACCCACCCTATGGAACACCCCACCAGGTACTAGTGTGTCATGTGGCAGCACAGGGCCTCAGCTTGGGCTTTGTACCTAAAGGTGCTAGAAGGCAGGGGCGGTGTCTCACAGAGTCACCAACGGAACAGAAGAGAAGACAACAACAGCGGAGGGACAGCAACATGTTTTGGATGGAGAATGAGTAGAGTTTTAGTAACTGATCCAGCAGAGAGGAGGAAGCCTCCCCTCAATGCCCGCAGAAGGCACACTTAAGAAGCTGGGCCATGGGACTTCCCATGGTTAAGACTTTACGTTCCAATGCAGGGGGTGGTGGGTTTGATCCCTGGTCGGGGAGCTAAGATCCCACATGCCTCGCGGCCAAAAAAACAAAACATAAAAACAGAAGCAATATTGTAAGAAATTCAATAAAGACTTTAAAAATGGTCCACATCAAAAAAAAAAAATCTTAAAATAAAAAGAAGCCAGGCCACCACCCCCAGGGCACCAGCAAAGTTCAGGACTTGGAGGGACCAAGCACCCCAGGAACAAAGAGTTAATCATAGGGCTAAACACAGGGATTTGGTTGAAAATCTGTATTCAAAGCAGTAGAACCCCTCGGCCTTCCCCACACAGCTAGGTGACTCTTACCGCCCTCACCTGTATCCCCCAGACAATGGAAGTTCATCAACCTTCTAGAGAAACTGAATCCAAGTGACTCCAGACTTGGGAACACTAGCCCAGTGGAGAGCGGGAGCAGGTGAGGCTAAAAGCAGGGAAATTAATGAAAATCTGCAAAGTGAATATTGGGACTCCAGCCTCCTTCCCCTACTTGGCTTCCAGAATGCAGACCAACGAGAGGATACTGTATTTACAAAACAGGAAGAGGATCCTGTTAAGAAGAACCAAGAAAAGAAACAATCAAATAGCTCTCAGAAATTAAAATTATACTAGCTGAAGTTAGAAATTCAATAGACATGTTGAATATAGACTCAAGGAAATTTCCTGTAAAGCCAAGCAGAGGGACAAAGTGAAGGAATAGGAGAGAAAAAAAGGAAAAGAAAATCTGAGTGTTAATCTAAGATGTTGAATATTTGACTAACAGGAATTCCAGAATGAGAAGAAATTATCAAAGAAACAGTATAAGAAAAGTTGCCAGAACTGAGAGATGGGAGTCTTCAGATTGAAAGAGGTCACCAGGAACCCAAAATAATGAATTTTAAAAGAGATGGCATTGTGGAATTTTAGAAATAAACTGTATAGATAAAGAGAAGATCCTAAACATTCCCAAAGAGAGAAAACAGGTCACTTGCAAAGAATCAGGAATAAAATAGCATTGGCTTTTTCAACAGCTAGACCCGAAGCCAGAAGAGCAATGTCTTCAAAATTCTGAAGGAAAATGATTATCAACCTAAAAATTGGAATCTTCTCCTCAAACTGTCAGTTAAAGCTGAGTGCAGAATTACAATTACAAATTACCTTTTTTTCAGATCTAAAAGGATTCAAAATTTTCTTCCCATTTGCCTTGTCTTCAGGAAGCCACCAGAAGAGGTGTTCCACCAAAATGAAGGTGTACACCAAGAGGAAGGCCTGGAGGGACGTGGTCTCCAGAAATGAAAGTTTCAGAGAAAAATAATGGAACTGAAGGACAGGAGTCTTCAGATTGAAAGGAGGCACTGAAAATATCAAAAGGCTGCTACAGGGTGAAGTAAGAATTTCAGATGGTACAAGGAAAACTATGTTAATGAGAAAAAATGAGGCAATTATTAAATCCAGGTAAAACATAAAGTCGAAAAGGAGAGGAAACATAATCATGTACAACAAAGTTGTAATATTATTCATATAATTGTAATAATGTGAATATTGAATATCCATAAACCCCAAAACTATGATAACTATTTGGGGAGGGTGATGAGGGTAGGGGAGAGAAATGTGTTTATGGGAGTGAATAATAAGAGAGCTGAATCCTCAACTACCGTAACAGATAATACAAAAGAACTACTTGAGAAATAGCGGTATAGATAAGCATGTTAGTTTGAAATATAGGTTTCTAACTGAAGAAACAGCTAACAGTATTTGCTTCTGGGGAATAGAAATGGGAATTGAGGAGGGATGGGGCAACATACTATTTTTCCTTACAAGTGTTTTAGTACTTTTTGACTTTTTGAACTATGCACATAGATTACTTTGAAAAAAACTGTGAAATTAATTTTTAATAGATTTTAAAATAAAGCTTATGAACGAAAAGAAAAACTTCAGCACATCAACCATCTGTCTCTACAGTCACTAGAGCTCTAGAGCTGCACTCTAAACTACATCTCCCTACCCTTCCCCCAAACTAAACAAAACCATCAACATTTCAATTAGTTCTAATTCAAGTTCCTACAGGATATAAAAAAATGAAATTGGGCTTCCCTGGTGGCTCAGTGGTTGGGAGTCCACCTGCCGATGCAGGGGACATGGGTTCAAGCCCTGGTCCAGGAAGATCCCACGTGCCGTGGAGCAGCTAAGCCTGTGCACCACAACTACTGAGCCCGCGTGCCTGGAGTCCATGCTCTGCAACAAGAGAAGCCACCACAATGAGAGGCCAGTGCACCACAGCAAAGGGTAGGCCCCGCTCGCCACAACTAGATAAAGCCCATGTGCAGCAAGGAAGATGCAACGCAACCAAAAATAAATAAATTAAATAAATAAAATTTTTTTTAAAATGAAATTACAGTGTTTTAGCCTCATCCCCACCATCCTCCCCCATCTTTCTGAACACCCTCAATCTGAACTTTTGGGTAGTGGTATGCTGGTAAATGTTTAATACTTGATTCTTTGAGAAAAAAGTCCTGATTTATAGTATTTGCCAGTTTCCATGGTGTAAATTCTCCTATTGTGGATGATTTCAAGCCATCACTATGATGTCACTGAATGTGGAATTGGGAAAAGATGCACACGTTAGCTCCAGCAAACTACTGCCTTAGGCCTCTCTAGCCTTATCAGCCTCCCTACCAGACCCAGGTTACAGGAGAGGCTTGAATATCCCTTCCAAAAAGCCAGAAGTCCACAAGGGATGTAGCAGCAGTAGAAGTGGATTCTGAAGGGAAGAGAAGTGGTTCTGGCTGCAGGGAGGGGGTGGTGAATTTGCCACCTTCCTTTCCCTCCCCACCTCTAGCAGAGTTACCTGCTCATTAGTAACCCCCGGACGCAGGGTCCCATGCTTGTAGTCTTCCAGCAGCTGCACAGCCTCTCTGAGACGTCTCTGCAGGCAAAGAAAAGGGACATTGAGGGACACACATCCAGGGCTCCGGCAACCCTCTCCGTGAAGGGGTGCATCAGTACTGATCAAGCACTGACTATATTTACAGTGTACAAGGCCTGCCCTCCAGTTCATGGGACTCACGCAAAACGTTAAAGAAGGCTACAGCCTAAATATCCTTTCATAGGGAAATGGCTAAATGGCAGTGGCATAATAATACTATGGAACATTATTCAGCAGTTTAAAAGTAAAGTAGATCTACATGGCCATATCTCCAAGATATTTTCTTAAGTGAGAGAGCAAGTTGCAGAGCTGTATGATGCCGTTCGTTGTACCAAACAAACAAAACACACACACATAGAAAATAATATTTCCTACGAGAGTATTTATGTGAGAAGATGCATCAAAAATGCTCTAGAAGGAGACCCACCAAACTGGTGACAGGGGTTACCTCGGGGTAGGAGGAAAGGGCTCAAACTTGGCAAGCGGTGTTGGGAGGAACTTTAATCTTAATTGTGATATTGAATGTTTTTATAAAGAGAACATATTTATGAAATACTTATATAATTTCTTCCCAACATTTAAAAAACACTAGCAGAGATTTACATACTAAAATACATATGGCCACAGTAACTGATGCGGAAAGAAAAAAATAAAAGGATAGAATTGCTATGATTTTTAAAATCTTAAAAGCTAAAGAGACAGCAACAGTGAGAGAAGGCAGCCCTTATCCACCGAAAGACCTGTATAAGAATATTCATAGTGACACTCTTCAAACAGCCCCAAACTGCAAACAATTCAAATGTCAGTAATAGATTAGATAAGTAAACTGTGGTATATGCACACAATGAAATATTATACCTCATTTAAAAAAGCAAACTACAAATATATGTTATAATGTGGATGAATCTTCCCCAGATTGGCACCCCAATATCTCTCATCCCCCATGTTCTTCTAGAACTTTCCCACATGCCCCATCCAGAGATACAGTCTATGTCCCCTCCCCTTGATCGTGAGCAGGCCTTTATGACTGCCTCAACAATAGAGTAGAGCCAAGGCGAGGCTATGTGACCTCTGAGGCTAGGTATGCAAGGCTAAAAATGCCTTGCACTTCCACCTTGTTCTCTTGGGATGCTCACTCTCTTGGAACTCAGCCATCATAGTGTAAGGAAGCCCAAGAGACCCATGTGGATAAGAACTGAGGGCCTGGGGCTCCAGTTAAGCCACCAGCTAATGGTCAGCACCAACTTGCCTGCCATGAAAGTGAGCCATCTTGAAATGGACCTTCCCCAGTCAAGCTGCCCTAGCCGAAGCTGCATGGAGCAGAGACAAACCATCCCCTCTAAGCCCTGCCCAAACGAAGATCAGTGAGCAAAAGAATTGCTTTTTGTTGTTTCAAGCCACTAAATATTGGGGTGATTTGTTACATAATAATAGAAGGCTGATACACATAATGATAAGCAAAAGAAGGCAAACACAGAAGAGTATATATAAAATTCATGGGACTTCCCTGGTGGTCCAGTGGGTAAGACTCCACGCTCCCAGTGCAGGGGGCCAGGGTTCGATCCCTGGTTGGTGAACTAGATCCCACACGCATGCCTCAATGCAACTAAAGATCTTGCATGCCGCAACTAAACATGCCACTATGAAGATCCCACGTGCCGCAACTAAGACCCAGAGCAGCCTAAATAAATAAATAAATAAAGTATATATAAAATTCAAAAACAGGCAAAATGCACCTATGGTGGTAGAGGTCATTACAGTGTTACCTTGGGGCAGGGTGGGGTGGTGGTGGTACTGACTTGGAAAGGGCATGAGGGAACCCTCTGGAATTATGGAAATGTTCAATGTCTTGATCTGACCGGTGGTTACATGGTATAAACATATGTCAAAATCCATTAGGCCATACACTTAAGATTTGTGCATTTTCCTGTATGTATGTTATACCTCAAAAAATCAACAATAAACAGTGACAACAGTCAGAGAAGTCAGCCTATGTCAAGGTCAGATGAGGAACCCAGGCAACAGGGATGCTCATCGTGGGGGAAGAAACCCAGGGAAGCCACCGTGTTCCCCTTTGACGAAGGGACAAACCTGGCTAAGGACGGGAGTACAGAGAGACCTCAACAGAAGCCCCTAGTCTAAAGGCAGCATGCAGCCCCAGGGAGGGCACCCCGTGGGGCATTTGCTGAGCAGGCTGACAGTGGTCACATAGGATGGGAAATGAACAGCCACCTCCTGTACTGACAAGCCAGCCGGGCTGTCAGGGGGCCAGGAAAATGTCTCACTTGGGTGTAGCCTGACTGCTAGAAAGCACTGCCTCTCCCCTTTCAAATATATGCATATCAATCCCTGAATTCCAGAGTCCTTTCCCAGAATCTGTTTGTTTCCAAAGTACAGATAGCTTTGTGTTTTTTGTTTTTGTTTTGCCAGTTATACTAGTAATCCATGCTGTTTAGAGAAAATGGCAGAAAAATTGAAAGCACACAAAAAATTTTTAATCACCTGTAAACATACCACTTGCAAAGTGATGATTTTCCTTCTAGACTTAATACATTTGTTTTTCATGTTGATTGTTGGTTTTAACTTGCTTAAGGTCACACAGAAAGTGAGCGGTTTAGTATTCGAGCCCAGAGTTTAGTCAGACCCTTGCTGTCCCTGCAACCCCCCAAAACTTCCTAGTGATGCGGCCAGCTCCCCACCCCAAGCCTGCTTCCTCCCAGCCTCAGCCTCTGCCCCGACAATGAATGCTCTACTTTCCACCCTGAATGGTGAATGGCCCCGCTTTCTCATTATTTTCCCACTCCAGGGATTCTCCTGAGTTCCTCTAAGAACCTGGCCAGATTCCATCTCATTTGACATGGTCATCAAAGGGAGGCCTCTTGTCTCAGGAGTAAGTTCCAAAGAGCCCTGATCTTGGCATGCACTGAGAAAGAACCAAATCCAAAGTTTCTCAGGACAAGTCTGCGAATGCAGGACTGGGGAAAGCTACAATGTGCTTTTCTGCCTCTGGGCCTTGCTAAGCCTCAGCTTGGCCCCCCAGGTCAGAGGCTGAGGGGTCGGGGCTCCTAGCGTCTCTGTGGGACAGGCAAGGCCCCAGGCCACTTGTCTTGAGAGGTCCCTGAGGGCTGGCTGTCCTGGGAGCTGGACTCCTCACAGCAGAGAAGGGGATGGTTTTCAGGGAGACTTGAGGGATAGGTTTGCTTTAAACCCTCCTCCCACCCCAGTGCATCGTGATGCTTGAGAGGGATGGGGAAAGCTGGGGGTCAATGGCAGGGTGAGCTTTGTAGGAGGTCTTTTCAACCAGGAACAAACAGGCAGCTAGGCCCTCAATGCAAAGATGGTGAGGGGCCCAGCTGGCTTGGAGACAAGGCTGCAGGCCCTTCTCTGGAGCCCTGGGCTGGGGGAGGGATGGCCCAATGGTGCTTCCCAGACTCCATCACCAGACTGCCAGAAAGTGTCACAGCACGTGTATTTGATGGGGCATGGTCTCCGGAAACTCCCTCAGGAAACAGGCACCTGGGAGGTCTGTTTCAGGGCAGAGAATTCGAACAGAGGTCCCACCCCAAGGCCCTGAGGGGAAGAAGGAAGCAAAAGGGCAGGCATGGAGCGTTAGGGTGGTGGCAGAGAGGCAGGGGACCCTACCGGACAGGAATGGGGATGGTGGGACACAGGAAGGAAAGGCACAAAAAAGAAAGATGAGGACAGTCATCAGAAGCAAAGCTAATCTTTTTTTGAGGGAAGGGGGTACCCTGTAGCCCATGCCCAAGCTTAATGCAGACTGAGTATAATCCATGCTTGTCTAGGGAGGATGTCAAAATGATTTAAATATTTATTATAATATTTAATATGTTAAAATATAGGATGGGAGTGACAGCACCTGGTCAGGATGTGAGGAACACCCAGAAACATTTCACCCCACTTCTGATAAAGGACCCACCCACTCCCCAGGTGGTACCTGCAGGTTCCCACCTCCTGATCTTGCCCACACTGTTCCCACCGCCACCCATCCCCATCCCCAACCATCCTTCAAGGCTCAGGGCCACCTTCTCCAGGAATCTTCCAGAAATGTTCTCTCCATCCTCTGAACAGCGAGAGAGCATTTGGTTTGTACCTCTCGGAGGTCCCCGACCACTTACCAGCATGTGCGCGTGTTATCTGTCAGAGACTGCAAGGTGCAGGGAGCAAGGGACTGGTTTTAGGTATCTTTGCAGAACTGCAGGACACACCTACTCCAGCCCATCACCAACACAGGGCCACACATAATGAGCATTTAACAAAAATGAATGACTGAGACTGCTGGGGGGGGAGAAGTGAAGGGTATGGTCAGGGTTAGGGATCCAGGTTCCAAAGCAGCAGGCCAGAGTCCCTCAATGATGATGCTGGTTTTACAGAATCCTGGGATTCCAAGAGGCCATGCATGCCCAGTTCACACAGGATGTGAATGAGAATACCCCTGTGTGTGAATATTACAGAACCACGTAGGCATTCCTTTCTCTGAGACATTTGGGGCCCGAGCGGGAAGGGCATTTTGGCACCCAGGGTCACAGAGTGGGTGTGTGGCACCTAGGAACACCAAGTCCCCTCAATCCCAGCTCTGGGCCATTTCTATGAGACACGAACACAGAAGAGCCTCCTGTCCTCATGACAGTCGGTAACTGAGAGGGGTGGTCTCCCAGAGAAACCACAGCAACGCCTGCATCCTGAAAAGCTGATGCCTACTGGGGCCAGGCACCCCAGATAAGAAAGGGAAGGAGAAATTGCACACAGAGAAATTGCAGAGCATGTTTAGCGAAAGTGGTGCAGTTGAAACATGGGCATTTCAGGCAGTCAGAAGTTTGGGAGTCTCAAAGCTTGCAGAACTTTAAAAAAAAAAAAAGGGGGGAGGAGGGAAGGAGGAAGGAAGGAAGGGGAGTGTCAATGGTCAGGGGAGAATGAATTGGCAGCGGGGGCGGGGGGCGGGGCCTGCAGACCGCCTCCCGTCCTGCCCTGATCGCTGAGTATTTGATTGCTCTCACCTGGGCCAGTCTTGCACCTGACAAGGGCAGGGCCGCGCATGCTTACCTTGTCTGCAACCACAGCTTAAACCATTTCTTTGTGGCTCCCAAGCAGTGGGATTTGGGGGCCAAAGCTAATAATTTCTGTGCAGGCAGAGTCTCAAGCCCTTCTCTCATCTTCCCTCCCAGCGGTCCGGGGACCCACGGGGTTATCTGTGCTGAGATTGGTTCTTGGCTCACGCCAACCATGAGCTACCCTCTGGGAGGCCCAAGGGAAGGGGAAACCAGGGACACATGGGGAGAGCTCTGTTTCCCTGTGGCAGACCTCTGATCACCTTCAGGACACCGATGTAAGGTAAACCCATATAATTCTGGCAGCGTGACAGGTGGTACAGGCCTTTAGAAAATAAATCTGTCCAGCTACCCCAAGAACTATAAAAACAATCATGGTCTCCAGCCTGGATACCCTACTCTTGGGAATTTTTTTCTAAAAATTAAATTTAGCAGAAATGAAAAATGATTTGCCGGAGACTATTTTTTGCAGGAAAGCAAAAATGGTAGGAAACAACCTACCTGTTAGACCTAAAAGTCTAACAGGGATGGTTATTTATACTATAAGACATGATTTCCCAAAATTATAAAGGCCTGGAAATTGATGATAAAAGCAAATAAAAAGTCTGTGTTCGATGTAATAAGTATGCCAAAAACGGATACAGATGGGCAAAAACCTGAAGTGTATAAGGGTACTGACATTTGGAAATTTTTAAATTAAAAATTCCATTAAAATTTTTAAAATTAGACTATCTGATGCTGTCTAGAATGCATTTAAGTGGACATCCTCACTTACTGCTACTGAGAGCATAAACTGATATAATCTTGGTACAGGTTGGTACCACTTACACGGCAATTTGGTAATATATATCAAAAGCCTTAAAATGCCTTTCATTCAGAAATTCTACTTTCAGGAGTTTATCCAAAGGAAGTAAAGAGAAATATGGGGAGATTTACGTACAAAGGATATTTATTGCAATATTATTTACGATGGCAAAAGACTTGAAACTACCCAAATGGTCAATTGAGAAAATGATTACGTTAGAGAATAGCCACACGATGGATTACTATACAGTTATTAAACACATTTTGAAACAGCATTTGATGACAAGGAAAAATGCTCATGATATGCTACATGGAAAAAAAAAATGTATCATGTATACATATATCACATATGATTTTAAATATATATATATTTATGTATGTATACATATATATACATAATACACACACAGATCTTCCTTGACTCATGATGGGGTTCATCCCGAGAAATCCACTATAAGTGAAAATATCATCTCGAACCTGTGCCCCCTGCAGTGGTAGCACGGAGTCCTAACCACTGGACCACCAGGGAATTCCTGAAAATATCATATCTGAAGTTGAAAAAGCGTTTAATACATCTAGCCCACCGAACATCATAGCTTAGCCTGGCCTACCTTACACATGCTCAGAACACTTACATTAGCCTACAGTTGGGAAAAATCATCTGACACAGAGGCTATTTTATAATGAAATGTTGACTATCTCATGTAATTCACTGAATACTGTAATAAAAGTGAAAAACAGAATGGTTGTGTGGGTACAGAATGGTTCTAAGTGTATCGGTGGTTTCGCCTCGTGATCACGCGGCTGACTGGGACCTGTGGCTTCCACGGCCCAACAACATGAGAGAGTATTGTACCCACTAGCCCAGGATATGATCAAAATTCACAATTCGAAGTATGATTTCTACTGAATGTGTATCGCTTTCATACCATCATAAAGTCCATCTTAAGTTGGGGACTGTCTGTACAGAGATAGAGTGAGATACAGATACATATATATCTATATCTATATACACATTATACAAACCATCCTAATTTTGTACATATACATATACCAGAATGTTAATTGTGATCATTTCTTGCAGGTGAGATAATGAGCAGTTTTTATTTTCTTCTTTAGACTTTAATATTTAGAGATTACTACCCACGTCACATCAAGAGGCCCACAATATCAGCTGTTCTCATGGTTAGTGATGCCGCCTCGTAACCTGGTTGAAGGGGTGTCCTCCAAGCTCTCCACTGTAAAGGTACCTTTTCCCCTTAGTAATTGCTAAATAATATTTGGAGGAGGTGATACTTACCTGAAAGCATAAGAATATCCTGTTTCCCAACAACTTTTACTCTATGAAAATAGCATCCATTAATGATCCTTGTCAAAATCAGTTATTTTGTTGAGGATTACACAATGTTTATTTCCTTCTACATTTATTAGCTGACATTCTTCTGTGAATATGAGCTTCCCTCTTTCACAGTTTTAGTTTTACTATGGACTCATGGATTCTTCTTATTATTATTCAATGTATTATAATCCATTGTTTTTCTTTTTCTTAATGTTTGAATTGTCCCAAATGTGGCTAGTGGGATGCAGCCACTTCCTGTTCCTGTGTCTCCATCAGTCTATGAACAATTTCTTACTTTCTGCAGCAAGTCTCTTTGCCTTGGGTGTGGATTTGGCCATCTCTCCAAGAAGCCCTGGGTCCTTTTTGTAAGTAATGGTATTTAGAAACCAAGATCTGAGTGCTAAGTGTGTTCATTGTTACTGGGGTATCGTGGACCTTTCAGTGAACAGAGCCAGGAAACTGAGAAATATAAATGTAAGTGTGTGTGTGTGTGTGTGTGTGTGTGTGTGTGTAAATCATAAGTTCATATTGATACCTCCAATTCAAATACAACATCACATAGTTTTTGTCTTTTCCCCTACTCCATATTTGTATCTCCCTACTCCCATGGTGAGAACCCTGGTTCCCAACATCAGTATAACGATTTATTCTGTCCTACAATACACCCAAAATAGTTTCAGATTACCACACGAGTACTAATAATGAGTTGGTGTTATTAAAACTGTTTCAGTTGGTTTTCTATGCCCTTCAGAATGATAATCTGCCAACCATTCATTCTCTTAAATAATTATTGAATTCAGAATAGCAGACCCCTTTCATCTTCAGTTCATAATTTAAAGTAACTTAGATGTCAGCTGGTATAGCCTTGCCCTTAGGGATCTAAATCTAATTCCATGACCTATGTGGAAGGACAAAGCTAGGGCTTCTGCCAGGTGCCGGTGGTTTCCTTCCTCAGGCCCAGTCCTGCACACACGGCACCCTGGCAGTAGACTCACAGCCCCTCAAGATCCCTCCAAAGAATTTACTCTTGCTGGACTTTAGGAACCAGGCAGATTTTATGACAATATCACAGGAATGATGGTGGAGGGGACAGCAACTTTCACAAGCATGTATGAACAATCTCAAAAGGGCCCGCAGACACTAGCCTTCCAGTTCATCGTGGTTCCTCGCTCTCCTTCCCACTGTTTTTCCCTCTTGTTCCTTCTCTCTCCTCTCTTTGGGAGGATCAAAAAGCACAATTCTTCCTCCTCTGTCAAGCAGGCCAACCTCCTCCCTTTCTGAAGCCTTGCTCAAGACATTCTTAGAACAATGACAGCCTTCTTCCTAAGAGAAATTATGGTGAATAAAATTTGCTCCACCTCATTACACATACAAGGGTTGGAATCTTTTTAAAGCTTGGTCTGTTATAAATTGCAAACAAGTAGCTGCAAAACTCTCTCAAGATGAGTCTATCCATTGACTCAGCTAATGCCCCTCAGAACCGGGTCACCAGAAGGCTCAAGCTGCCCAGGATCTTTCCACCTCAGGACACTCTGGCTTCCAGAGCCACCTCCTCATGTTCTCCACTCTCCTCCCATCCTCACAGATGAACAGGCCTGTCTAGATCTCCTCCCCCTGGGCAGTCACCAACCCACGCTCCCTCCCAGGACACCAGCCAAGGGCCCTGGGAGAGAAACAGTGCTCTGAAGACATAAGCCATGGTCTGTGGACTGAGCCCAGCAGAAGGGGGAACTGGCCCTCCTGGTAGCACCATAGTTTTGGGGGGAGGGGCTCAGGTAAGAGATTCTTTCCTCTTGGTGCCTCTAATTTCTCATTGTTTCCATGCAAGTGGCTTTGCTAAGCAACCTGCCTCGACTAGAACCAGGGAGGGCATGAAGGGCCCACTCATGGATGGCCCTTCCAGATTTTTTAGGGCCTAGAAGATCTTCTGTGGGCAGAAAATTTCCAAAAGGCCAGCAAGTAGTATTGGAAACAGTTCCCAGCTGGGATGCAGGAGGGAGAGGTCTAGTTCTTTCCAGGAAGCCTATCAGAATCTTTGATAAGGGGAAGAAACATGTGAAATTTGAAAACTATTCTAAAATTTCTGTTGCACTGGTTATTTCCTAGTCAGTAAATAGTTAAGTTTCCTTGACATTTCAATTAATAGTAAAAAAAAAAAAAATGTATGAGATTTTTAAATTTACCAATGGGGAAATAGGGAAAAGATGGTTTAGTGATATACAAGAATGCTGGGACCTTTCAAAATGCAAGAGTTGAAGATAAAAATGTGGTACAGGAAGAGAGCAGTAAAATGAAATGGTCTGGGAATGAGAGGAGGGTGGACTGGAGAGGTGCCTGTGAACAGCGCAGGCGGCGTGCTGCTCTGCAGCTGCCCATCCATCCCCAAAGTCCCTGCCTGCTTCTGTTAATCAGGGGAGCCCTGAAGAACCTCCGGACCTCCCAAGGCTCCCTCCACCATCTCTCAACGTGCCTCGAAGTCCACCCTTAATAAGCACTGGCCTTTACTGCCTCCTCCATCAAGCAGCTGGCATTTATGTCGGGATTTGTGTTGCAACTCTATCTAGCTGTGCACCGTTTGGGAGCTTTCAAGAAAGACACATAACCTAGGCTAGGTAAGTAGTTTCTCTAGTTGGGTGCTCTTCCAAATTTTTATGGAATCACTGTGATTACTCCTTAGGAGAATCTAGACAGGGCCCAGAAGTACAACAGCCTTGCCCTTAAGAGGCAGTACATCCAAGAGGTAAGGTCAGCCAGTTAAATACTTGAGTCCTTCATCCTTCCTGAGATACAGGAGGAAATCACGTATCAGGGTAATTCCCACATTGCCTATTACTGGGCTGCTCTCCCAGGAACAATGGGAATGGTTCTAGGTCCAGGTACCTAGCAGGCCGTGTGCTTCTTTTCCCTCCAAGAGTTGAAGCAAGCCAATGCTCAGCACAGAGAAGGTGAGCAGAGGAGTGCTGTCTACTCAGGAGGGCTATAACTCAGAGGCTCAATGACTTGCCTCAGGGTATGTGGGCCTTCTTCCAGCTGAGTAATCTTAGGGGGGGTTCCCTAAACTTGAGTTACCTGAACAGGAATGCAAAGGGTTCTGGAGACAAGCATACCTGCGTTCATACCCTGGCTCCATCACTGGCCAGCACCATGTGCATGAGACTTAACTTCTGTCTGTCTGTTTCCTCATCTGTAAAATGGAACTTAGAATAGAATCTACCTCATAGGGTTGCTTTGAGTTAATCTGACGCGCTTCTACATGTAAAGTGCTTATGACACTGCCTTGCTCACAGAAAATGCTTAATAAATATGTGCTGCTTTACATGTGTATGCATTCCTGTGCACATCTGTAAATACAATACAAAGGATATAAAGACACACTTCTTGGGATGGCTCAAGTAAATCTGACAATACATTTAAACTTGATAGTATCAAGGACTGGTGGAGCAACTAGAACACTGTAGATGAGAATGTAAAATGTACAGCAATTTTTAAATGACAGTTTGGCAGTTTCCTACGAAGTTAAACATTTACGTACCACACTTACCGTATGAGCCAGCAATCCGAGTCCTAGTTATTCACACAAGAGAAATGAAAGCATACGTCCACACAAAGAATGCTCAGAGCAACTTTATGGACAATAATCAGAAAATGGGAGCAGCCCAGGTGTTCATCAGCAAGTGGGTGGATAAACAAATTCTGGAACATCCTCTCAATGGAATGCTGCTCAGTGGTCAGGAGGGATGAAGTACTGATACATGCAACAACACAGATGAATCTCAAAAGCACCATGCTAAGGGAAAGAAGCCAGACACACAAGACTACATACTGTAGGATTTCACTTATATGACATTCTAGAAACAGCAAAACAGCAGGGACAGAAAACAGATGAATGGTTGCCAGGGGCTCAGCATGGGGTGTGGGAGATGGATTATAAACGGGCATGAGGAATGTGCTAGGGTGACAGAAACGTTGTACATCTTCATCGTGGTGTGGACACGACTCAATATGTTTGTCAAAACTCATAGGATGGTTCACACATAAAAGGTAAACTATACCTTATACTCAGCCTTACCTATCCGAGGAGGGAACTGTGTAGGGAGAGGGTATGAGGGATCCTTTTTTGTTCTACTTAAATGCATCTGAACTGCATGAACTTTTGTAATATAATCCATGTACTCGGTAATAATTTTACTGAAGTTTGAAATAATAATAATGACATATATCTACCTTGAAGGGATGTGGTGAGATTCAGATGAAATGAGATAATGTGTATAAGGCAAACACACAGATGACCTATGGACCTTCCAAAGTCACAAGGTATAAAGGCCAAGGGGTCTCCATCGAGAGTGACAGCCATGACTCACCTCAGTGACAAAGAGTGTGCGAGGGTCGATGATGTCCAAGAAGTGCCTGAAGCGACCGTAGAAGGATGTCTGGAGAAGGGGTGGGAGAGGAGACTGGATGAGTTTCTGTACTCCGTCCTCCAGACAATGGGGAACACTGCCCACAGCTCATCCTTACTGCCAGTGTCCCACAGTCCCCAGGACTCCCCAAGCCGGTGAGGAACACCAATGAGGCCTTGCTTCTCAGTGACCTGAGGGCAGCTTTCCCAGGTCTGAGGGCTTTCTAAAGTCAACTCAGAAAGACCATTAAGACACTCAGTGACTGTCCCAATGTCTCTTCCACGTGCCTCCCATTCTGCTCCCAATGCCCTGAGATCTACGCCAAGCGTTTCAGCAGCTCCCAGGCACCACTGAGCATGCAGACTGGAGGGGAGGTCTGGTGCCCAGCCCTCTCCCAGTCTCTCCTGCCCAGCACAGCCTCTCTGCCTTACTTAGGACCCTCGAGTGAGGTAGGGTCCCTCCCCAAAGTCCAGCACAGGCACTGCCCCCAGGGAAAGCTCCCCACAGGTGGAACTCAAACAGGGTGGTGCCCAGCTCGCAGCCCTCAGGCCTTCCTTCCCCCATAGCCCCATTGCTGCTGTGAGGCCCAGGACCAGGGGCCAGCTCCCCTATCCTTGCCCCAGAGCAGGGGCCTTGGAAAAGTAGGGCTTTGTGCTAAACAGGCCACAGGCATTAGAGCACAATGAAAAGAAACCAAGCAACGCTGCTGCTGGGCCTTCTGCCCTCAGGACAGGGCCAGCTTGGCAAAGCCAAGCTCAAGGGGAGGAGAGAGGGCACCGAGCTAGGGGACAAAGGGGAAAGCTGCAAGCGCCGGGGGTTCATGCCTCACTACACTCAGGCTGTGTCCCAAATCCTCCCTGGAGCCCCACAGCTCTCCAAGCTCATCCTCCGCTCAGTGCAGGAAGAAGCCTCCACACTCTTTTCCCTTCTCACTAGGGCACCAGACCCTGCAGCCGATTTCTGCTCCTCCCGCTTCCCAGTAAAGACCACAGAAGGACCCGGGTCACCAAAAGGTCCCCCGCACACACCAGGCCCCATGCCACCTCCATCTCTCTGCTCACCATGGCACCCCCTGCGTGGAGCAGCCTTTCCACCCCCAGCCTTTCACAGACGCATCAAGCTTCCACACCATTCCTAACTAAAACAGTTGCTTCTCTAACCTCTTATAACTCAAATGGCCTAAACGATTTCCCAATTTATACATGATGCTCAATCAGAGACGTTCAGAGGTGTGGTCAGGGGTATATGCTGAGGACACTCACTGCTGCATTATTTATAAAGGCAGATTGTTAAAATGACGATCCAGGTACATGATCGAACACTACACAGCCCTTTAGAATCATGTTTTCAGACAATGTTTATGACATGCAAAAATGCTTATGATTTGTGAAATGCATGTAAAATGCATGATTCCAACCTAATAGACAGGAGATAAGTAGAGCTAGATGGATATTAAATGGATAGCAAAGAGACGGGATGACATCCACTAGAATAAACCAGGGTTCTTTAGAGAAGTGGCTGATGCCAGGGTTGGGGCAGGGAAGGTACACGATGAGACTGGCACATATTGTTGTGCTAGAAAGTAATGAAGTGCCACACCCCGAAATGATGGGACATGTTCAAAGGACCAGCAAGAGGCAAATGGACGTTGTGTGCCTCCGAGAGGTTCCCAATAGCGCTCACATAGTATTCTGAAGGGACTGAGTCTAATCATGTGAAGACATCAGACAGACCCAAACTGAGGAGCATTCCATAAAACAACTGGCCTTGTTCACCAAATACGTCAATGTCGTAAAGACAAAGAAAGACTGAAGAACTGCCCCCACATTAAAGGAAACTAAAGAGGCAAGACAACTGAATGCAACGCATGATTTTCGACTGAATCCTGGACTAGAGGGGGAAATGCGCTCAAGGACATTGCTAAGAAAACTGACAAAATTGGAATAGGATTATAGATTAATAAAAGTAGTGTACTCAAATTAAATTTCCTGAATAACTGTACTGTGGTTATTGCTATAGACCGAGTATTAGTGTCCCCTCAAAATTCATATGTTAGGGCTTCCCTGGTGGCACAGTGGTTAAAAATCCACCTGCCAAGGCAGGGGACATGGGTTTGAGCCCTGGTCCAGGAAGATCCCACATGCCTTGGAGCAACTAAGCCTGTGTACCACAACTACTGAGCCTGCACTCTAGAGCCCGTGAGCCACAACTACTGAGCTCTTGTGCCACAACTACTGAAGCCCACATGCCTAGAGCCCGTGTTCCTCAACAAGAGGAGCCACAGCGATGAAAAGCTCACGCACCGCAATGAAGAGTAGCGCCCGCTAGCTGCAACTAGAGAAAAGCCTGCGCAGCAACGAAGACCCAATGCAGCCAAAAATAAATAAATAAATAAATAAAAATAAAGTTCCCTTAAAAAAAAAAAAAACTCATATGTTAAATCCTAAGTCCCTAGGTGATGGTATTTGGAGATGAGGCCTTTGGGAGCCCTCATGAATGGCATTAATGCTGTTATATTGACTCCAGAGAAATCCTTTGCCCCTTCCACCGTGTAAGAGCACAGTGAGCTGTCTATGACCAGGGATCAGGCCCTCACCAGATACTGAATCTGCCAGTGCCTTAGTCATGGGCTTCCCAGACTTCAGAACTGGGAGAAATTAATTTCTGTTGTTTATAAGGCACCCAGTCTATGGTATTTTTATTATAACAGCCCAAACAGACTAAGAGATGTAAGAGAATGTCCTTGTTCTTAAGGATACACTGAAGTATTAAGGGATAAATGAATATAATCTCCTCTCAAATGGTTGAGAAAAAATAACATGTATAGGAACTTCCCTGGTGGTCCAGTGGATAAGACTCCGCGCTCCCAATGCAGGGGGCCCAGGTTCGATCCCAGTTCCCACATGCATGTCACAACTAAGAAGTCCACATGCCGCAACTAAAGATCCCACGTGCTGCAACTAAGACTCAGTGCAGCCAAAATAAATAAATAAATAAATATTAAAATAAATAACGTGTAAATATACAGGGTGGTAATAAAATCTGGAAATGTAGGCATTATTATTCTGTTTACAGATTGAAGATGTTCTTGGTAACATGTATATTTGCTATGTTTCTGGACTTTATGATCATCTGTAGACAAAGAATAATAAAGGAAATGTGACAAAATGTTAAAAACTAGTGGATCTAAGCAAAGGGTATATGGAATTTCTCTATATTCTTCTTGCAACTTTTCTGTAAGACTGAAACTGTTTCAAAATTAGGATTTCAAAATCACATTATTTAAAAAGCTAGATGAAAATATATTAAAATGTTAACAGAGATCGCCTCTCTGTAATAGGATTTTTATTTCCATATCTTTTACATTGCTTCTAAAATGAAAAAAAAATCAGTATTATGTATAATATAAATGATATTCTATTTTTAAAATATATATTTAAATTAAAATACAAACTGGTCTATTACTCGATTATAAGCTCCTGAAGGATGTGGGCTATTGGATATTCCTTCTGTATTATCTTCCTTGGCTCCTGGTCTTGTGTTACACACCTAGAAGAGGCTCCACAAACACACTGGCCACAGGAATGAATGAGTGGGCCGGTGAACAGCCAATGCCCTGGAGGCTTCCTGGAGTGATGGAGGCCCAGCTGAGCTTTGAAGGGAGGGTAGGATTTGAAAGGGACAAGAGTATGGCAGCTAGCAGCCCAAGGAGGGAAGAGGATCAGCAGGGGCAGAGGTGAGGGCCTGAAGGAGAACGGCCTGAGGGAAGCAGCTTCTTGAAGATGATCCAGTGCAAACATCCAGCCTCTGACTTGCCCTGTGGTCTGTCACTGCCTTCATCCTGTCCCGGCCCTGCTAGCCCTCTCGTATTACTCTCCACCACTGCCACTGGGAGAGAGTCCTAAGTAAAACATTCTGCTCCATTGATACCTACAAACCCATACTGGACTAGCTGAGAGAACACCACGACGAACAAGCCCGCAAGGAGCCGAGACCATCAAGAGAGACAAACAAGTAAACAGATAACTATAAAACACTGTGATCCCTAGGGCTTCCCTGGTGGCGCAGTGGTTGAGAATCTGCCTGCCAATGCAGGGGACACGGGTTCGAGCCCTGGTCTAGAAGGATCCCACATGCCATGGAGCAACTAGGCCCGTGAGCCACAACTGCTGAGCCTGCGCGTCTGGAGCCTGTGCTCCGCAACAAGAGAGGCCGCCATAGTGAGGCCCGCGCACCGCGATGAAAACTGGCCCCCACTTGCCACAACTAGAGAAAGCCCTCGCACAGAAACGAAGATGCAACACAGCAAAAATAAATTAATTAATTAATAAACTCCTACCCTCAACATCTTCTAAAAAAACAAACAAAAAAAACCAACACTGTGATCCCTGCCTAAATGAGGCATCATTATGGGCACAGGAGACACAGTTTATTCCTCCCTAGTGAGTCAGGAAGCTTCCCAGAGGAGCTGGGATGAGTGGATGGATGAGTTTACCTAGCAGAGAAGGGTATCAGCAAGAGCTCAAAGGCATGCAGGCTCGGGTCAGAAACTGCACCAGGCCCCTGTGGTTTTTTCAGTCATTCACCAAATAGCTATTGAAGACCTACTGTGTGCCTAAGACTGTGCTAGGTCCTGGGAGTAGAGCAAGGTTAACTGACTAGGGGAATGAGGAATAACACAGTCATGGTAATGCCTAGATCTCTAGTCAGACACTAACGCTTATTAACCAGGATAAGGAAAGCAAGAAGCATACTGATTTAGTGGAGAGGAAGATTGGCCACGTAAACTTGTGATACTTAAAGGGCCTTCCAGATGTAACCTCTCAACAAACACTTAAACATATAGGCCTGAGATTCAAGAAAGGGGTTCTGAGTTGGAAATGCTAGGCATACATGTCCTAACCCAATCAGACTAACCTCCCCCACTACCCTGGGAAAAAGTCAGGCTTACTGACTCACTGCAATGAGGGAGGCCACAAAGTAGAGGAACTATAAGGCATTTTGTCAAACAAAGGGAAAAAATTGAGTTAGTGCAGAATTCTGGGGAAAGGTAGAGTAAAATTTAAATGAAGCAGTACATTAACAGGCTGGAAGCAAACAGGGCTGTGGGGAAGGGGGTCCACATAGGTCTGGACTGAGAAGTAGACATAGGGTTTTGTTTTTTTTTTGAAAACTATAAAATTAAAGCTCCTTATTTGAAGCTCTGCACTTGCGTTGATTCTCTGAGTCAAAGTGCCATAGGCCCACCAATCAAAAGGGGGATGTGTCATTCCTAATGTCACCTGGTTCTACAAGGATTGAGCCATTAGCCACTGCAGTCTCTAACCTTCAAGACACCCTGAAAGGAGTTCAGGGCAGAGTTCAGGGCAGAGATCAGGAAGGAGGCTCTCTGTGCTCTGGGAAAATTGGCAGAACAGGCCTTCAGAGTTAAATATTTTCAGGACAAATCTTTTATGAACATGGATTCTTCCATCTTCCCATACTTAGAAAAGCACTAAAACCATTAACTAAGATATCTGTTCCTCATGCGTGGCAGCAACCTTCTCCTGAGATGTGTGCTTGATTACAAGTACCCTTCGCCAAAATCATATACATGCTGACCTCCCCCTTCACCTCTTCAGAGCAGTTTCTCAGAGCTCTGTGAGAGGGTGTCTTCCAGACTATAGTCCTCAGTAAGACACTAAATAAACTCAACTCACAGTTCTTTATGTTCTGTGTTTTTGTGGGGTTTTTTTGTTTGTTTTTACATCTTTATTGGAGTATAATTGCTTTACAATGGTGTGTTAGTTTCTGCTTTATAACAAAGTGAATCAGTTATACATAAACATATGTTCCCATATCTCTTCCCTCTTGCGTCTCCCTCCCTCCCACCCTCCCTATCCCACCCCTCTAGGTGGTCACAAAGCACCGAGCTGATCTCCCTGTGCTATGCGGCTGCTTCCCACTAGCTAGCTATTTTACGTTTGGTAGTGTATATATGTCTATGCCACTCTCTCACTTTGTCACACTTACCCTTCCCCCTCCCCATATCTTCAAGTCCATTCTCTAGTAGGTCTGTGTCTCATAGTTTTGGAAGTTTTAGCCACAGCAATCAGAGAAGAAAAGGAAATAAAAGGAATCCAAATCGGAAAAGAAGAAGTAAAGCTGTCACTGTTTGCAGATGACATGATACTCTACATAGAGAATCCTAAAGATGCTACCAGAAAACTACTAGAGCTAATCAATGAATTTGGTAAAGTAGCAGGATACAAAATTAATGCACAGAAATCTCTGGCATTCCTATACACTAATGATGAAAAATCTGAAAGTGAAATTAAGAAAACACTCCCATTTACCATTGCAACAAAAAGAATAAAATATCTAGGAATAAACCTACCTAAGGAGACAAAAGACCTGTATGCAGAAAATTATAAGACACTGATGAAAGAAATTAAAGATGATACAAATATATGGAGAGATATACCATGTTCTTGGATTGGAAGAATCAACACTGTGAAAATGACTCTACTACCCAAAGCAATCTACAGATTCAATGTAATCCCTATCAAACTACCAGTGGCATTTTTCACAGAACTAGAACAAAAGAATCAACGTTGTGTTTGCTTTTTTCTAAGTCGACACTACTGATACATTTTAAACAGCAAAGTTTCTGGCAATCTATGACCTTGGAGAATGTGATTTCTCAGTGAGTATGAAAGAGTGGCTCCCCAAAGAAGGAGGTGGCTGGGATACCTCAGGGCTGAGCAGGCCCTAGTCAGAAGCACTCTTCTTCATAGCTGCCTTTATGTGTCTGTCCTCCCAGCCTGATGCAGGACACAGCAGGGAAGGTTTCTACCTTCTCGGCCTAATTAGTTTTTATTACTTTCTCAATAGTTTAATATGTATGACATTTTTTTGCCCTCCAAAATTCAGACCCCACTTTTACCCCATCAGATAATCAGTGGATGTCTTTCCTTCCCTTTTGCTTCACTGGAAAAATGAGTCAGCCAAGTAATTCATTCCGTTTCCCTGCACAAGAAAGGTGAGTCAGCTAATTCTCAGCAGGGGCTCGAGGCCTGCTGCCTTCCTAACTCTAGCGCCTGGCCCAGGAGAGCAGAGCCAGAGAGCTGCCTCGGGAGCAGCAGCTGTGGGCAAAGGCCTGAGAAGAAACTGACAGCCCGCCTGCACCCAGACCTCTAAATCACTGAACCTGCAGCCCAAAGGCGGAAAGGCTGGACCAGCTCAGTAGTCTTTAACCAGGCTACACACTGAATCACCTGGGTTTTCTAAAATCCAGGCTGTACACCCAGGGATTCGAACGCTATTGGCCTGGGGTGGGCTCCAGGCATCGGTGTCTGTTTAGAAACCTGCCCAGGTGATTACTGTGCAGCAGGGGTTGAGAGCCACTGGACTGGAAGGTGTTGACCGTGTCCACAGCACAAACAAGCCCCAGGACCAACCCTGGGAAACAGTCGCTCTCTAGCCTATAGAACGTAAATGTATAACTACCTGCAAGGCATTTTCACTTTAGAACTTATTTCAGGCAAACTATATGAGAAGCTCCCCCATTGCCTCCTGACTCTCAGCCCACACAAACCTCTCCATCTTGAAGTGAAGAGTGCGTTTTCCTGCCCACAAGCTCCCTGGACCCCAGAGGGAGCCCTATGCAACCCACCTACTCTGCTACCGTAGGCCTTGGTGGATTTTGGACCCAGGACACACACAGCACACCCATACCCCCAGTCGTCATAGCAGATAAGTGAGATTTCAGAAGAAACAAGGAAGTTTAAAAAAAAAAAATAAAGCAAACTTATTTCTGGATAGACTGAATCACAAATGGGAAGAATCATGTGTGTTTGTTTCCTGTCCTGGGGCCCCAAATTGCCAAAAACGGTGTCAGGACTGAAGGAAGAAAAGAGTGGGTTCAGGAAAGGAAATGAGCAGAAAAGGAGGAGGAAAGGGAGCAGTCAGTTCACAGAGCTCCCCCAGGCACTCCTGCCATCTTCCCTTCACCTGGCAATATGGGGCAGTGGTTAAAAGTATGGACTTAAGGGCTTCCCTGGTGGCGAAGTGGGAGAGTCCGCCTGCCGATGCGGGGGACGCGGGTTCGTGCCCTGGTCCAGGAGGATCCCACATGCCGCAGAGCGGCTGGGCCTGTGAGCCGTGGCCGCTGAGCCTGCGCGTCCGGAGCCTGTGCTCCGCAACGGGAGAGGCCACAACAGTGAGAGGCCCGCATACCGCAAAAAAAAAAAAAAAAAAAAAAAGTATGGACCTGAAGTTTACAGGTACAACAGGGGACAGAGGAACATCTTAACTTATACCACAGAGATACCTTCAGTCACATTCAGAATAGGGAAATTGTACAGGACAAACAACGCAGTTTCTTCAACAAATAGAAAGAAAGAAAGAGGGAAGAACCAATAGATCAGAAGAGATGAAAGGAACCTATCAGTCAAATATGATGTGTGGGCCTTGTGGGATCCTGAATGAAACAAATCAATTATTTTTAAAATGATGTGACAATCAGGGAAATGTGAATAGTGCAATGGACTGAATGCTTGTCCCCACCCCACCCCCAAAGTCATATGTTGAAATCCTAACCTCCAAGGTGACTGTTTTAGGAATTGGGGTCTTTGGGAAGTGATGAGGTTACCCTAATGATTAGGACTAGTGCCCTTATAAAAGAGACCCCGGAAAGATCCCTCCTCCCTTCTGCCATGGGAGATTACAGCTAGAAGATGTTATCTGTGAAAAAGAAAGCTGACTCTCATCAGACAGTGGATCTGCCAGTGCCTTGATCTTGGACTTCCAGCTTCGAGAACTGTGAAAAACAAATTTCTGTTGTTTATATGCTACCCAATCTATGGTATTTTGTTACAGCACCCCAAACAGACTAAGACAAATAATGACTGGTTTGATGACATTAAGAAATAATTATTTTAGGTGTGTTAGTGGTATGATGGTTATGTTAAAACTAATCAAAAAACCCTCTGATACCATGTGAAAAAGAAGGCACTTCACCTCTGTGACATTCTCCCCCTAAAACCCATAACCATCTAACCATGAGAAAGGCACTAGACAAACCCAAGTTGAGGGACCTTCTATAAAATATCTGACCAGTACTTCTCAGAACTGTCAAGGTCATCAAACACAAGGTAAGTCTGAGAAACTGTCATAGATCCGAGGGGAGACTGAGGAAACATGACGACCAAATGGAATGTGGGATCCTGGAACAGAAAGATAACATTAGTGTAAAAGACAGTGAAATCCAACAAAGTCTGGAGTGTAGTTAATAGTAATGTTCCAATGTTGGTTTCTTAGTTCTAACAAATGTACCGTGGTAATCTGAGATGATGACATTAGGGGAAACTTGGGTGAAGGTTATACAGGAATTCTGCTACTTGACTTCTGTACACACAAAATTATTTCAAAAATTTTAAAGTTTATTTAGAAAAGCTAACCAAAAAAGTCTTTACTTTTGAGAGATACCTACAGCACGTACAATGAAATAATGGGCTTTGCTTTAAAATAATTCATTGGTTGGGGTGGGGGCATATAGGTGAAACGAGGTGGGCCTCACACTGGCAACTGTTGAAACTGAGTGACGGGTGCACAGGAGTTCATTGTCAATTGCCTCCACTTTTGCGTGTTTGAAAGCCTGCATAATAAAAAAGTTGACAATAAACAGACAAACGTAGACTCTGGAGCCAGACTGCCTAGGAAGTAACTGAATCTGTTTGTGTGCCGGTCTTCTCACCTATAATACATGGGATAAGTGTACCTGTCTCACACGGTCGTTATGAAAATCAAATAGGTCAATGCACAAAAAGGTTAGAACGATGCTTGGCTAGCATTATCATCTTATGGGGAGAAAGACGGTAACAGACCAAAGCCCATCGAGGCAAGCTATCTTCCTCCACCCTCTGACACTGCTCAGTGGCCCTCCTCCCCCTACCCTCTTCACAGAGGGATCCTTGAGGAATGAAAGGAAGAAGGGTTCTGGGGGGACTCCAGGGAGTAAGGAAAGATCCTGCCTAGTCTTGCAGAAAGCGGTGATACTGGTTGGGGGTTGAGAGAGGTGTCCCTGGATTGGGCTCTGGGACTGAGCCCTGGATTATGAACCACTCAGGGTTCAAGGGGCTGAAAGTAGCCAGTGTGGTGGGAAGCAGGATTCAAGGGGATGCGTGGGGTTTCCACTGGAGCAAGAAGAGGCCGGCAGGGGTGGGCTATGCAGGCCTTTGGGGCCTTCCAAACAGAGGTCTTTATCTCAGAAGCAGGGGAAGCCACTGGAAGGTGTTTAAGAACATATGTGTTGGGCGAGAGGGTGGGGCGTCACCTGATCAGACCTGCATTGTTGGGACTCTGCCATGCGGAAGAGGAAGGGATTGGAAGGGGGCCAGAGAGCAAGTAGGGAGCCCTGTTAGGAGGCTTCTGCAGCGGCTCAGGAGATAGATGATGGGGGCTCAGTCTAGGATTCCAGCAGTGGAGATAAGCGGATTTGAGGGCTATCTGAGATGAGAACCCTGGGCCTCTGGTTGCATTTAGAGGGTGAAGGAGAGGAAGGCAAGTATACAGGTGACTCCCAGTTTCTTGAGAGTCATCTGGGTGGCAGGTTGGGCTGCTTGCACAACCAGGGAATCGTGTGGAGGAGCAGATCTGGAGGAAAGGGAAGTTCCTTAACATGAATGAATATCACACTCACTGTGCTTTACGCAGGTCACTATGCTTGGGGAGAGGTGCTTCAAAAGCAAATACAACAAACACTAGCTGCCCTCAGGAGTGGTGCCAAAAAGAGGTACCAGCAATGGCTGCCTGAACAGCAGCCTCAAGTGTGCATTTATGGCTCCAGCGGTGATCACAGCAAAGGGCTCAGTCATTAAAGCCACTAGGAGGTTCTCAAATATCTGTTGTGTGACTGAATGTCCCAGGACAGGTACTGGGAAAAAATGAACCCACAAATCTTTATTCAGCACATTACTACGTGCCAAGCCCCACCTCAGGGTAGGATGGAGACAAGGGAAGGGCAAGATCAGCCCCTCCTCTCAAAAGGTGTTCACAAGTGTCGAGGAGACCAAGTAATCACACAGAGAACCACAGGGCAGACTGTTGTAAAGGCTGACCTTTGAGGATCCCACTTGGGGTGGCCAAAGAGGCAGGCAGGAGGGAGTCTGAGACCTGGGCCCACCAGGGGGTAAGGGGAAGAAGGGAGGAAGTGTTTAGGGGAGGAGGCCGGCCTGAGTCTTGAAGGACTAGTACAACAGAATGTGTGTGGAGGGCGGAGAAGGGGGTCAGCTAATGAAGTGTCACTCAAGTCCAGGCAGAGGAACCCCTGACAGGCAGTTCCAGGTGGCACCCTGCACTGACAGGATGACACCAGTCTCGCCTCAGATACCTACATGCTGAGATGGTTTATTTTTTAAAGGAATTAAAGTCCTGTTTAAAAACAGTGGGGACATTTTCTCAAAAGGCTCGTAAGCGCAACTCCTTAATATCAGCAAAGCTCAGTGCACCACTTTGCTGGAACGAGTCCCCTCTCCCACCATCATGAAAACAACCAACCAATCAACCACTGCACCGACCTTTGTACAATTTCCTTTCTTCCTGCAAACTTCTTTCCGTCCGCCTCCACTGCCCCCCACCCCCGGCAAGCCTGGTTCACTTCAGCCGAGTCTCTTTGCCCCTTTTCCTAACCAAGTCCATTTCCTCATCGCTGGAGGCAGCGGGGACCCGGGAATGCGGCGTGGGAACGGCCCTTCCCAGCCTCCAGCCCGGGCCGCACGTCCCGGCTGCGGACTCTATCCCCGTCTCCTGGGCCGAGGGCGAGTTAGAGACGCCCTGTCTGGGGTTCCGAAGGAAAAGGACGACCGTCACAGTGCCCCGAAGAGCCATATCGGGTCGGACAGAGAAGAGCGCTCCGTGGAGGTCGCAGCGGGGTAGGGGGTTGGGGCAGGCTCCCGGGGACGCGGACCCTCCGAGCGGCCGGCGGTCCCCTGGGATGACACAGCGTTTCCTCCGCACCCCGGCTCTCCCCGAACGTCCTCGCTCCATCTCCGGCAGGGCACCAGCCGGCCGACTCGCTACGTCAGTGAATCCCCCGCCGGAGGGGAGAGGGGTCGCCGGGCGGCGGGTACCCCTCGGCTCGCGGCCCTCACCCATCCCCACCGCGGACCCTGCTTGGGGTGGAGGGCTGGGAGCGGGGCCGCGGGGCACGGATGCTGCCCAGAGGCTCCGCGGGCAGCTCAGAAAGAATGTCTGTCGGTCACCACCTGGGGAATAAGTTAGAAGGCATCTCGGCCACACCAACTTCTCACCCAGGGCCGGACTCGAACTTTCCGCCTGAAGCGGACGGCTGCCCTGCCCAAGAGACCCTGCAGAAGCGGCTCGGACCCGGGAGCTCGGATCCCGGGCCGCGGCGGGCAGTGGCCAATCACAGAGAGCCTCGGGCGGGAAGGACTGGAGGGCACGGGCGGATGGGGAGTGACGGCGCCGATGGCCAATAGGGAGCCAAGGTGGGAGCCCTCGCCCACCCCGCTGACCAATGGGAAAAAGGCGGCTGTGGCCGAGGTTCCCCCAGGCAGTAGCTGCAGGCTCCCTGGTGGCCGCGGGTCGGAGACCCTAGGGCTAAAGAGGATTTTGGAGAGGAGTTTGCTCGCCCTCCCTATGCTACCCACCGACCCTCAAGCCACAGCCCGGTCCTCACCTGCTGGAAGCGGGGTTTGCCCAGCTGGAAAGGCGGTGCATCGGTCGAGGCGTTAGCGGCACTAGCCGCCGCCGCCGATGCTGCAGTCGCTGTATCCGCCATGGCCACTGACGCCCGCAATCTCCGGCCCTTTTAAAATGTCCCTCCTCGGCCCCCGCCACAGCTGCCTCTCCCGATTGGCCGTAAGCAACCGCAGCAAGCCGGAGGCGCAAGGGGTTGTGGGGAGTGTAGTTTTTCTTGTCACGGAGCTTGACAACCCTAGACTGCGGAGAGTTGCACCGACTCAGACCGGGTCTCGGTTCCCGCCGCTAATTTTGCAGGCGTCGGCAGTCCGGGAGGAGTGTGCGTGTACGACTCTTAAGGTCTCGATAGGGGGCCATCGAGCGACCCCTCGCTGGTTACCTGCCCCTAGAAGTTTGAGTTGCTGCGGTGGGCGTCGCTCCTGGAGCTGCAGCCCAGAAGAGCCCTACTGAAGTGGGTCCGACCCTTGGACCAGATGGGCAAGGACTCCAGACAATAGGGTAATCCTGGAAAACTTTGTACAAAGAATTGCACTGCAGAATCTTCATGCAGGTCCTGCCGTCGCCACCCTGCCCCTCGTCCCTTGCTCTCCAACTCAGTTCCTGGCGCATGCTGGGCGCTTGCCGCGCCATTGACCCGAAAGACCTTAACTTTTTAATCTTAGCCTGATGCTGACTCTTTCTGGTCTCAGCCTAAATATTGCATTTGCCAATCCTCGCCCTGCTTCCGCAAAATCCACTACATATTCCTATAGCAGCCAGCACTTTCCTTTCGCAAGCCCTTGCAATTTATAATTATTTGTGGTTTTGACTATCTGCCTTTCCTACTGTGAGGTCCACAGAGCAGTTGTGACTTTTGGATTCACTGCTAAGTCCTTAGTGCTAGCTGAGAGGGCTCACAGCAGAAACTCAAGTATTTGTTGCTGTACGAGTTAAACAGCAAGGACTTAAGAGCCTTGGCAGCCTTCACTTCCTCTGGCCAACCGGAGATCTCTCCCGGGCCCAGTTCCCGGGCTGGGGGGAGGGGGAGGGGGTTGCAGAAGTGCTTAACAAGCACCAGCTACAAGGACTTTAGGTAAGGGGGGAAGTACTGCAGATTGTAGAGCAAGGCACTAGCAGGGATAATAAACACCCATGCAGATTAGAGTAGCAGATTCCTAGCTGAAATATCTGGTCAGTGAGCCAGACTGGGGGGAAGGGCTACGGGAATGACTGAGGGACAGCTGCCTGTTTTGCCCAAGAGGACAGTAGAAATGTTTGGTTTTTGACCTTAGGAAACTAACCACCCCCCCACCCCTCCCCCCACGCCCGCACTTTGAATCTCCTTAGGCTTATGGGGAAGTGCTGGGTTGGCTCATGCCTTCTGGACACTGCATGATCTGTAGCAGTCAGTTCCTCTTCCATGTCGAACCACAAGAAATGGACTTTTCCTAGCTGGAGAAAGTCTAGCTGGCCGTGAAGAAACCATTTGTATCTTGGATTTGTATCTCATCTTTCCCTACTAGACTAAGTGGCTTGAGAGTAGGAATCAAGTCTTTTAAAATCCCTCTGTATGCCCCACATCACTCGGTACACGTGGGTTTCCCGGGAATGAGAAAAGACAGAGCCCGGCCCGCTCAGCAACACTGTGCTGCTGCCCCTGAGGTTAGGGCAGGGGCGGTTATCATCCAAGAACCGCATCATCTTGATTTAAGGCTGCTTTCTCCCCCAGGGAAGCCTCCTTCATACACTTATCAACAACAGAGCCACCTGCAGTATGTTAATTTTTTATTCTTCATAAAGTGCTCAAAACATAAAGAACAAGCTCTTTATAAACAGGCGTTACAACTAGGAAGACAAACAGCAAAGCAGAACTGTGCCTGCTCCCTGCCCACCCCACCTGCAGCTCTCCTCCAAGTTATGGCTAGGAGCAAAAACAGCCACAAGAACCCCGGGCTTCAGCTCAAAACTCTTCTGAAGACATCCCTGCCCTGGGCATTTTGGAGGCCCATAATCAAGGGCGAGTGGAAGACCAGGATCAGGACTGAGACTGAATAGAGCCCAGAGGAACACCTAGTGGAGGAGTGATCCCCTTCCTCCTGAAGAGACACCCATCCAACCCCCAATGACCCTCCCAAAACATGATCAAAGTCTTGAGCACCTGTGAACACTCCTCAGCTCTGACGAGTGATTCTTAAGGTAGATAACATGCCAGGGGCTTTCCCCCGCGTGTGGGACTCCTCGGCTTCATCCTGGCAGAAGGAAGACATGACCCAGAGAGCACATCCCTTTTTCCACGGCTGTCCGAGT
Source organism: Monodon monoceros (assembly GCF_005190385.1). Lineage (NCBI taxonomy): Eukaryota > Metazoa > Chordata > Mammalia > Artiodactyla > Monodontidae > Monodon > Monodon monoceros. Next base: position 26,673,042 of record NW_021703775.1, on the reverse strand, counting down.
GACTCCACAGGCCGTCTCATGAAGAAGAGGTAGTCACAGAGGAGCTCTCACCTTCTCGGTGGGCCAAAAGCATCCCCCTTCAGCACCTCCTCACCCCACAATGCTAAGGCAGAGTACCCCCAGCCACCAAAGATTCCCTGCAGATACCATGGGCAAGTCTGTCATGTTTTCTGCAAGCAAACCAGGGGCCGGGCCAAAGGACAGACGCTTTGTTTCAAAGTGCACTGCAGCCAAGCCAGGCAAGGACATGGAGCAGACCCCTCTGGTCTGGTCAGCAGCTCGTGGGTGAATGGGAGGGCAAGAAAGGCTTTTTCCTACGTATAGGCAGAGGGGGACCTCCCACTCCCAGAATGTAGTTTTTATCCTAGGACCCTCCTCAATGTGTGTTGAGGGAGGAGGAGAGGATGGCAGGGATGCTGAGGGAGCAGCAGCAGCCTGGCCGGAACCTTAGCTGAAATTAACTCTAGGGGAGGGGCAGAGCATGCAGCAGGGCTGCCCCCGCCCTCCTGTCCCATCCCCAGGGCCCCAAAAGATCCAACCCCATGTGCTCAACAGGAGGGGAGGGGGACGCCAACTAGGGGGAGAGGTCTACATCCGGAGGCTTTTGACCCTACCCACAAAAGGCACATTTTAATTGGTTTCCAAAAGTTCAAACCCTGCAGCAGCACAGAGTTTTGGCATCTGGACAGGCAATGAGAACAGAGCTGGAGGCTTCATCCCCAAACATAAGCAGCCCAAAGCCTGGAGGTGGGTGAGAAGGTGCTCTCCCCACTCCTGTCCCAGCTCTCCATGCATTCACACATGACACTCAATGCAAAAGTCAGCAGACGAGGGTGGGGAGCGGCCCCCATCATCTCCCGCCATCCACGCTGCACTCGCTCGGCAAACAGCTGAAAGCAGTCAGACTTGGGACACGGCAGACTAGACCATACAGGCTCCCTGCTCCCAGGGGAATTGGACGTGAGGCTGAAGAATAGGTGCCCTGGTCGCCCATAACTCACAGAGAACTGGGCGCTTGGTCCCTGCCACAGCCCCAGTACTACCAGGAGACCTCCAGAGGCTGGAGGGAGGTGGGAGGACAAGGGTTTAGCCGTGGAAGAGATGCGGGTAATAAAGTATGTCCCAGATACCACCACATCGCATTGCAGCTCACCCCTGCTCCCTCTTGAGGGCGAAATTCTTTGCTCCAATTCCCTGGAGCCCCCAAAGCTAAGGGGTATGAAAATAGGCAGATGGGAAAGACTCAGGGCTCCCAAAGACACAAGTTGTACACAGAACTTGATGGCGCCAATGGGAGTCCAAAGGGCTCCCCTGCCAGCAGCCCCAGTTGAGGCAGGAGAGAGGGGGAACAAGGGGTGACAACAGAGGACAGGCTGCACCCAGACCCAGGTGAGAGTTCAGCGGGAGGGAGGGAGGGAGGGAGGGAGGGCGCGAGCCCTGCTGGGTAGTGGGTCTGCGCCAAGCCTCTGGGGATGGGGGTGAAGAGGGCTACTTGGGGGGAGCAGGGGGAATCTGCAGCAGTGTGGGCGAGGTCTCCATGATCCGCACCAGCAGCCGGTCGATGTAGCTCTCTAGCTCCTGCACGTGCTCGTCGCGCTGGCTCAGCTCCCGCTCCCGCTGCAGGAGCAGACCGATGAGCTCGTCGTGGGTCAGGTGGTAGTATTTGGCCGACTGGTCCAGCACACCAGAGTCCTGAGGCCAGAGGGAGTAAGAGTGAGCAGGACAGCCTCAGGCCCACCCGCACCCCAGTTTCCCCACACAGGCCCTAGGAGCTGCCTCTGTCCCAATGCCAGGGACAGCCTAACTGGCTTCAAGGCTCTGGTGAGGGGGGCCAGGACTGCTCCCTGCTCCACCCTGCCCAGCACCCGGCCCCTGAACTCGAGACACCTGACGTCTCTTCACAGCACCAAACGTCAGCTCTGACGTCCCAGACACCCTGCTGGGCCTCACCTTCAGCCTCTTGGCGTCCACAATCTGGCCAACCTGGGGGGCCGGAGCCACAGGCTGAATGCTGCCAGATGTGACTGTCTTGAGCTTCTCCAGCCCGCTGCTCAGGGCTGTACTCAGACTAGAGCGGGGCTGCTTCCTGTCAGGGCTGCCCTCCACTGGGGCAGCACTGAGGGGCTTCACAGGGTGGGGACTGCGAAGACAGAAAGGAGATGCGTTATGGGGAGGGATGGGTGGCACAAGGAAAAGAGGGGCCACCTTCTCTGTGGGGCCAGCAGGTCTCACCGCCGGGCGGTGACTGCCCCCCCCCACGCCCCTGCCCTCACTGCTCTCCTCACCCCACCACCTGCCCCTCCCCGCTTCACTCCCTTGGGTCGCGCCCCACACCCGCTTCACAGGGACAGCAGAGGCCGTCCTGCAGACTTCTCTGTACCTAATCCCAGTCTTTGCCAGAGCCACCCCCTCCAGCCGGCCCCCCTCCCTCCTCTTCTCTACTGTAACGTTTCTCTAGGGGGATGATCAATCCTCCCAGTTTCCTAATTTTCCCAGGACCGGGGATGCCTAGGATGTGGGACTTCCAGTGCTGCTAAAGCCAAGGAAGACCTGGGCAAACTGGGGTGCTTGGTCACTCGCCCACCTCTACCAGTTGCTTGCCATCGGCATTGACAGAGGCCTGAGAAACACTCCCTTGGCCTTGTCTTCGCCTAGCCCTCACCCTCAATCATCCCCACCTCTTCTTCCTTCTCACCCAGCCTCTCCAGAGCATGTGGACCACATTCTGTCTCTACAAGTTCCCACCTTTCGTTGACTCCTCAACCCTTTAGGACAGTGGCCCCCACCGGCCCGTCACAAGTGTTCCTGCTGAGGCCACCAACCCCTCAGTTCTCACCTCACTGACCTCTCTGCAGAACTGACCCTTGGACTGCTCACTCGCTCTTTCCTTTGGACTGCTCTCCTCCCTGGTTTTCCCCAAGACCTCCGTCTGGTTTCCTGACACCTGACATCCTTCCCAGGCTCAACTGAGGGTCTGCCCCTGGGTTCTCTCCCCTCCACCTCTAATCTCCATCTCCAGCCCAGACCTCACCCCTGAGCTCTAGACCTAGGCAGACAGTTGCAGGCTGGCTCCAGAGGAATCCACACTCCCCTCCAGCCTGCCTGCCCTTTCCTACGCTCCCTCACGGTGAGTGCCAGGCACCATTAGCCTCTTACGGCTCTAGTCAGAAACCTGGGAACCCCTCGGAACGCCCCCCACTCCCACCTCAGCCTTGACAAACATCAAGCCCTTCTCACCTTCTCTCACACTATCCCCCCCTCTCCAAGCCAGTGTTGAGTAAACCTTTTTCCAGCCACACCCAACTGCTAAATCAGCTCCCCCGGGGCAATCTTGCCCACCTCCAACCACTCCTCCATTCTGTGTGTGTGGGATAAGGGTCTCGCCTCCCCAGTGGCTCCCTATCAAGGTAAGAAAACACAATCTCTAACACAGCCTGGCCCCTGCCCTTTCTTCCTGACCCCCCTACTCCCTCATTCACTCCAGCCAGAGGAAAACGTGCTCTCTCTCATCTTTAGGTTCTTGTAAAAGCTGCTGCTCTGTCTGGAACACTGCCCCTCTGCCTGCTGGCCTGCTAACGCCTCCTCATGTTTCAAAGCTGTGCAAGTCCATTTCCTCCAGGAAACCTTCCTGATTCCCCCACGCTGACTAAGGCGACTCTCCTCTGGGATCCGCCAGCACCTTGTACCTGTCACGGGTACCCAAACTGTATGCACCAGCTCCCACACCAGCTTAACCTGCCTCTGGGGCCTCCTAAATTTACACCTACTTCACAGAGGAAGTGCACCATGCAGGAGGAGGAAGGCCCCCGAACACCACTGAAGGGAGGCCCACCCAGACCCAGAGGAGCCAGCTCTGATACTCAGGACAGGGCTGTGGGTTCAGGGTCACAGCCCGGGAGGAGAGGCAGAGAGCCAGGCGGGAGCAGACGGTAGGGAAAAGAACACATCCCAGCCCCTCCCGCCCATCTAGGAGTTTACATTAAGGGTGAGGATGTAAAGGCAGCTCTCATGCCACCTTTGGGCTGTGCTGAGGGAGGGCAGGAATACCAGTGCGGCATAAAAACCCCCTGAATGGGGGGCCAGGAGTCTTGGGCTCTCAGTCTGACTGCCCCCCCCCCACTACATCTGAGGGACCCTGGACCCTGCAGCTCTCATAGACTCCATTTCCTCATCTGATAAATGGGGACAGCTCTACCTGGCCCATCAACGTCATGATGGAAGGAACATGCCAAGTACAGATGTGACGCCAACTCTGAGGAGAATAAAACTTCCAGAAAGTGGTGAGTGTAATTAGAAGTGGTGCTGGAACGTGGCAGGGCCAACTGAGGATGCTGTCATCAGAGCAAGGAAGCCCTAACCACCTCCTCTCTCTCACCTCTGGGATCAGCATCACCACCTCCCACTGGAACAGCAGTCGGGAGCAGCCCAGACTCCTTCCCACCCACTTTTCGCCTATCAGCACTGGCGCCCTGGGGTTTCCCTTCCCCGGTTCACTTTTATCTTCCCCTCTGGATTGGGAACTCCTTGGGAATACGGTGGGAACCGTGTCTTTCATCTCTGTTCAGGGCCTGTCACACAGTCGACACTCAGTGAATCCGGATGACCAAAGGTATGAGTTGGTGGGCTGGGGGCCTCCCAGAGGCTGGCCAGTGCTGGAGCCTGTGCCCCTCTGCTCCTCCCCACACCCCACTTCTTCACTCAGGTCTCCTGAAGTGCTAGACTCCCTCTGGACTTTGCTGCCCCGGCTAAGTCGTACGCCATTCCCCACAGTGACCTGTCTCTCCGGGCCTCAGCTCTGGTCACCCCTCACCAGCCACCCGGTGAGGTCACGGCCTCATAATTCTTCCAAAAGAGACCAATGCCACAGTGACCACAGTCACACAGGCACCCACTGTCCACTCAGCACAGTCCTAAGCCCGTCAGGACCACCCCCTGAAAGGCACAAATGCAAACCGATGAGGCACCTGCTGGGGTCAGAAAAAAACATTTTTCTGAGGGTCATGTATGTGGGGAGCATCTTAGCTTTTCTTTTGTCCTCTAAAGGTATCTTGGCTCTCCTCTCTGACCTCAGGACCAGTCCCTCCCCTCTGGCTCTCTGCCTTCCACAGTCTGCTCCCCCAAGGGCCGCCATTTGACAAGCTGCACTGCCCTAGCCCCTCCTGTGCTGAGAACCCGAGCTCACATCCCCCTTTCCCTGCTGGCCCATATCACTTCTCCCCACCTCATTCCTCACCCCCTACACCTCATCATCATCCCCCAAACCCCCGGCTTACGGGGACACCTGCTGGTCCGAGGTCCCAAGAGGAAGCGGCTTCAGAGACAGTACCACGGAAGGCTCACGTCTCCAAAGCTTCCGCCGTCCTGCCTTGGGGTGAAGGAGCCCCTCACCGACCCCTGGAGGAGCTGAAGCTGGAATGTGAACACCTCAGCCCTTGGGCTGCTCTGCGCCCCCCTTCCTCCTAGAGACTGGTTTCTGGGTGCCCGCTCACCTGGCACTGGGCTGTGGCTCCTCAGCTGGTCGTGTCTCCAAGGGCAGAAGCGCAAGCGGGGAGGCTGGGGTGACTGCAGCGTGGTCCTCCCCAAGTGGAGGGGGGGAGCTCCCAGTGGGGGAGGCTGGCTCCCCGGGGGGCGGGGAGGAAGAGGTCAGGGGCCAGGCTCCAGGCAGGGGTGAGCACGGAGGGCTGGGCCCCCCGTGGTGGCGGCTGGCCCAGGGTGGGAGAGGGGGCCGCGGAAAGGCAGGTTCTGCCGGGGTGGGCAGCTCTTCGGGACCACAGTGGACGGAAGGGTCCCTGGACCCTGGAAGGGATGTGGACGGGAGGCTGGGGGGATCTTGGCTCCCCTGAGGCAAGAAGGGGTTCAAGGCATCCTCTTCCGAAACCCACAAGTCAGCCTGCTGGGAGCTGCCTGACAGGAACCCACGTGCCTCTCCTACTGGTTCCTGGCTCTGGGCCTCAGGAGCCTCAGGGCCTCCTCCTCTCTCTGGAGCCGCCCAGATCTGCTGACTCTGAAGAGCCAAGGTCTTTGAGGGTGTAGGGGCAGGACCCTGAGGACAGCTGGTGGGCCGAGATAGGCAGGGCCCAGACACAGGAGGGCTGGCATCCTCTGCTAGATCTTCCAGGCCTGGCCCACCCAGCGTGGCTCCAGAGTGGCTGTCAGACTCTGACTCCGGTTTCTCGCCGCCCTCCTCCTCCTCGGCCGCCTGGGGACCAGCAATCAACGCACTTGGGAAGACATCTTCTCCTCCCATCTCTGACCCCCTGCTACCCAGCCCCCCTGCCGCTTTCTCCTCCTCTTCCTCCACCGCTGCCTCCTTCTCCTGGGAATCTGAGGGTATGAGGAGACGCGGTGGCTTGGGCGGTGCTGTGTTGGGCTGCAGCCCCTCGTTCGACACCCACTCAGGTTCGGGCTCTGACTCCGGCTCCAGTGGGGGAAGCCCCTCACTCCTCTTGGGGCTCACAGGTTCTGGCGACTCTGGCTGCATCTGGGGAGTGGGCGGCTCATCAGACTCTCCCCGCAGGACTGGTGAGGAAGCCTCAGCTGCGGGAGAAACGGTGACCACATCCCACGGCCAGGGATCGTCAACTATGTCGAGCTCATGGAAAAGCTGGCTGCCATCTCGGGAGGCCTCCTCGTCCTGGCCCTCAGGGGCACTGTGTGGCCCAGGCAGCCTCTCCCACACACTGATCACTTCTGGGGAGCTAAACAGAGACGTCGCACTGTCTGCCAGACTCTGCCCTGCTTCCCCTCCTGGGGCGGGCAACTCCCTGTCTGCTTCAGAGTCTGAGGCTCTCGGGTGCAGCTGGGCTGACGCGGAGGGCAGGCAGGCCCCTTCCGCCCCGAGGGGCCCCGGGTCAACCACACTCATGCTCTGAAGGTCCAGTCCCAAGTCCAGAGGAACTCTGGGCTCCAGCCACACGCTGCTCCCACCTCTTTCTCCTCCCCCAGGGTCCCCCTGGGGCTCAGCTGCTTTCATTGTCACGGCCCCAGGGCCTGGGTCTTGCTGCCCAGTCACCTCCAGCCCCACTCCTGCTGGGGCCAGGATCTCACTCCTGGCCTCTGGACGCAGCCTGCTGGCAGCAAAGATGTTGAAGGTGTCGTCCCACTCAGGCGGGGCTTTCCCAGGGGAGGCCAGGGGAGTGGGGCTGGCCCTCGAGGCACTGGGGAGAGAGGGAGCAGGTGAAGGAGAGTTTAGTGCTATGTCGGCTATGAGCTCCTCGAAGAAAGGGTTGCTCTGCAGGGAGGAGAGGAACGGGTTGGTAAGACCCAAGAATCCCCATGGGTGGCTTCAGGGATGGCGGTGGCAACGGCAGCAGCGGCAACAGCGGGGGAGGTGGCTGCAAAAAGGTTAGTGCTTAGCATAGGAGCAGAGGTGGGAGCAGGAGTGGGGGGGCCGGAGCACAGGGGGAGCAGGGGACATGGTGAGGAAGAGCAGCTGGGTCAGATTCTACCTGAGGAGACACGTCCAGGCTGTGGAGGGAGACAAAACCGTGAGCCTCCTGGTTAATGCCAAGACTGGAAACTCCCCTGCTGAACACCACACCCCTGCCCCCCACCTGCCTGGGGAAGAGGTGCCACAGTGCTCCCCGAGCTGGGCTCGGGCACGTGGGCCAGGGGACGGAGGGAAGACCCCGACATGTACATGACGAGGCATCACCCAAGGATGAAGATTCTAGACAGAGCTCATCTGGTCCTCACACCAACCCCGAGGAGCAAGAATCCCACTTAACAGGAGTGATCCCAACTACTACCCCATGCTGACGACTACTCGAGGCCAGACTGACACCTGAAGAACCAACCAGAAAGCACCTGACATCCGTTTATGGACTGAGACAGAGGAAAGAAAATACCAGCTGGCTTGGACAGGATAAAGAGACCAGAGAAAAGCAAGGCCCAGGTATTTGGCTGGATGAAGCCAGCACTAACAGAACCCAGCCGGTGCCCGACATTCTGACTCCTGAAACAGCCTGGGTTCTCCTGAACCCTTGCACAAATGAGAGGTAGTGATGGGGCTGTTAACAGGCAGGACAAGGTGTCAGCTGGAGAGGACGTGGCCTTTTCGCTTCGGGAAGGGTACCATAACCGGCCAAGGAGGACAAGACACTGCTGAGGATGTCTGCTGTCAGGCATCCACCTGGCCTGGCACGTGGCAGGCAGCCTCCCTCACCAAGGGCACCCACGGGCCAGCCTTGGAAGCAACGCTGCTGGGGAGACAGAGGCTGGGATGTGGCAGCAGAGGCAGCAGCAGCAACTCTGGATGTCACCAGGGGCCTCCCAGGGTCCCCCGCACAGATCCCTGGCCCCCCTGGGAAATCCACTCCTTGATAATACACTCACACTCCCCAAGATACGTGCTGGCCTTCAGGTGTCCCCTCCAGGGTCTTCTTGGAGGGGGCATATCCTGCACTTGTACCTTATCTACAGCATGCAGCTGACTTGAGGGGAATGGGAAGGAATAGACTCTAAAATCAGAGCTCTTGGCTTCCCCGGGACAACCCCCGGACACAGACAGAAGTCCAGAAAGACAGTGCAGGGGAAAAGGGGGACCCAACACCCCTGCTTTCAGCAGTCTGACAATGGTTTGAGGCTCCTTGCAGCTGAGCCCAGACTTCAGTGGCCTGTCAGTGGCCTGGATTTGCCTGCTATTTGACCCCCACCTTCAGCCCCCCTCTAAGCCCCAAGACCCCCATTCCTTGACCCCTGCCAGCCCAGGTGGAAACATCCTGAAGAACTCCTACACATCCACCTTCTCCACTCAAGCTGCTTCTTCCCACGGGGAAATGCTCGGGGCGAGCCCTGAGGTCCCAGAAGCCAGGCCTCACCAATCAGCCCACGAGGAACAATGGTTGGGGTAGGAGGGGCACCTATGGAAAGAGGCCCAGAAGTCTGGAGCCAGGATTCTTCCGGGAACCCAGGGGCCAGATGGAGCAGGTCCCACACAGAGCTGGGCAGAGGCAGGGCCAGCTCATCCGCAGACACCAGGGGCAGGCAATGGGAAGGAGTCCAGTTCAACCAGCAGCACAGGTGGGCTACCCAGACAGGCTGGAGTCTATGAGCCCAGCCTCACAGGCAAGACACAGCCAGATCCCCACCCCTGGGTTTCTCTTAAGAATCTAGCTTCCAGAGACTCTCCTAATCCTGTTTCTGCCCGACAATAACTCCCGGCCAGGGCGGGCATAGAAAGTCCCGTCCTCTCCCACCCCACCAGGGCTTCCCAGAACAGCTCTGCCTCTGCAGTCAAGGCACGGTAAAGACACCGAAAGAGGGAGGATCCTGAGCCCAGAGTCCCAACACCTCCAAAGGCCCCTTTTCTCCCTTCATCGAGATATACCTACCTTGGGGACCAAGGAGAGCAATGTACCACCACCATGTGGGTCAAGACCCTGCCCTCAGCCCACCCCCACCATTGGAGCACCCACTCCCGACACAGCCCAACCCTGCCGGCAGGACTCAGCCCCCAGGAACAGGGCTGGGGGACTCTGAGCTCTCTCTCCCCAGTACCCTGTATGACAAGTGGACAGAGGGGTCTGATGGAAGCAGCTCCATCAACATTAAATAGCACCAAGCTTAGCTCTACATCCCTCAGCCCCAGCCTGACCCCACTCACTCTTACAGTCTTGCAGCAATCTGGCTGACTGTCAGAACCGCAGGGCAGGAGAGGGCAAGGAAAGGGCTGGGAGCCCCAGGCTCGGCTGGCAACCCTCCCCGCACTGGCTACCCAGAGGTGCACACAAACCCGTTGGTATGGAACCAGCAAAGGGCTTTCCCTGGAGGAAGGTGTGCCCCAGATGCCAGGCCTGGCAGCCTCCCCAGAGCCAGCACAACCTCTGAGAGCCTCTTGTCCATCCCTCCTACCCAGTAACACGTCCCCCTGCCCCCACGCCTCCCTCACCCTTGCTCAACATCAGGCGCACATTCTGAAAGTTCTTACTTGAAAAAGTCCCCTCCCGGGAATTCCCTGGCAGTCCAGTGGTTAGGGCTCCACACTCTCACTGCTGAGGGCCCAGGTTCAATCCCTGGTCAGGGGACTACCGTCCCACAAGCTGTGCGGCACAGCCAAAAAAAAAAAAAAAAATTCCCCTGCCTACCATTCCACCTGGCACAGATCAGATCAGAGACACATTCCCATGTGTGGTTATCTTTGCAGGGTATGCTCAGAGGACAGAACCCACCATGGTAGCCCAGCACATTGCTGTCCCCCCGCCAAGCAGCAGGGGCTACAACATATGCTGACTTAACTTCTCTTTTAGGACCAAAAGTTGGGGAAAGAAATCAGAAGTCCAAATGTCTCTGCCCCTTTGACCTGACAGAATAAAACTTCAGGGCCTTACTGTTGCTTAAGAACCTTAGAGCAACTGGATGAACCTGCCACTTAATACAGCAATCACCTGTTCCCTCCAACAGCCCCCCTTCTTCTTAAACACAGCCGTTGCTGGGTAACTCACTATACCACCAGGACACCTCTGTAGCTAGGGGCCAGGTTTCACTGGTGAACAGCTCTTCCTTAGACTGAGATGAGCTATGTGTCCTTGTTATTTCCATGCATTGGTCCCAGAGGTGGCATGTGGATCTACAAAGACTCTCCCACAGGCACTCCCTGAAAAGGCTAAAGCCAGCCTTTCAGGCATACCCATCCCAGCCAAAATGCCTTCAGCCAGCCCTCCTAAGGCTCCATCTCCTGGTGTCTGTCTGAGATGTGCCCCGATGTCCAGGAAACATGATTGGACACATCCTCTCCCTTCAGCTGGGCACAGTGAGGTGACACAGTGGGGCCTCGCATGCTCTAAGTAGGCAGACCATATAATTTATCTTCCAAACCAGAATGTTTTTAATAGAGTAAAGGGGCGCTATTAACTATGCCAGGACAACAGGCACAGACAGGATTTACGGCCGCACTAAGTCACTGGCATACAACACAGTTACACATTTACACCAACTGCGAACGCCGCTGAGACCCCGAGCTCTCTCGGCGGCCAGCGCACACTCCAGGCTCATCAGGACCTCACTGTTCACCACCTGGTGAGGGGCTGGGGCAGAGGCAGAGGCTGCTGAAGGCCACCACGATACACTTGCCTCTGTGTTGGGCCATGCTTACCCCCAATTTAAAAAAAAATGTCTGTATCTAACACTTGATCTCCTACTGTGCACAAAGTTCTGTGGTTAGTGTGAGGGCAGGGAACACGGGAGCTTGAGATGACCTGCTCTCAGAAAGCTCATACATACCCTAAAAGGGTCAGAAAGGGACAGACACAAAGACAATTCGTTTTGGCACTGGCGGTTTCAACACACACGGTCTTGATGGTCCTAAACACACACTAAAATGACCTGTGCTGCAGCTCAGGGTGAATGGCTCACAGCGGGGCTGGTGAGCAGGGATGAGTTCTGTGGCCCAAACCTCCACCAGCCACTCCCCAGCCCCCCGCCCACATGCTGGTGGGGGCTAGTGTAACAGTCATGGGACCTGGCAGATGAGGGACAGGTCAGGAGGAACAGGAGGACCATCTTCCTGGCCTCTCCCAGCTGCTGCCTTCTCCAACAGCAACAGTTTTTTCTCTGGATACTGCGCACAGCACATACTGCTTCTGGCCTCTGCACGGGGCCTCAGTGCAATGTGGGAACACTAGAGGGCGCCGCTGCCCTGCCTAGTGGGGAACACCCAGCAATCTGCAATGGTAGCCCCAGGGCAGAGGCACCCAAACCTCTGGACCTGTGGACAGGATCCCCTTGGGTGTCTCGCAGCTACATTCGGTCACTCCAGTTCTAGGTGTCCAACTTATGGCTTCCTGCCGCAAGTCAGCTCACCTCTTATTCTCTCCTCAAAGGCCCCAAGACCTCTGGGCAAGCACCAAGGGTGGTTTCTTCCAGGCCAGCCCTTGCCTCCGAGGCACACAGGGCCAGCGTGATGCTGACAGGGCTCAATGTCCAGGTCTCACACCTCTGCAGGCCAGGTCACTGCACCCCAAGAACAGTCCCTCCCACCCTGCCTGGAGGCAAAGCCTACCTCTGCAGGCCAGGTCACTGCACCCCAAGAATAGTCCCTCCCACCTTGCCTGGAGGCAAAGCCTGCCCCTTCAGCCACTGTAAGCAAATGGGTCCCAGGGAGGGCAGGAGGCCCCATCTGCCCTCCGACCTGCAGAGGACGAGCTCGGAATTCAAGTACGAGAAGGGCAAAACCCTCAGCTCCCTTATGTTCATCCATCACCCAACTTCTCTTGCCTCTGGAAGGCCATCAGGAGACATGGAGAAACAGAAGGAAAACAGAGGCTGTAAGCACCAGCAACGGCAACCGCAACATCACTCAGTCATGGCCTGCAGAGCTCTGAGCCCAAAGCCTGGCACTCGCCTAGAAACAACCTCACAGAGAAATGTCCCCCACATCCATCCCACCCTGGAAGAGGCCCAGAGACACCCCATGGACAACAGCACTGAGCCCATGGTCTGTGCCCCTCCCTCCACCACACCACCTACAATCTCTGAGTTGTCACACGGCCACCAGCTCAGCCTGGGCATCTGAGAAAGGCCCATCCCCTTCTTCCTCTAGGCTGCAGGTAGCCAGCAGTTCCCCTGGGCTCCGGTGAGTAGGGCTGGGCAGTAGGGAACCGAAGCTGCTCCTAAGCAGGGGAGACATCACCCAGAGACTGATCCACCCCACACACCCATCTATGAGGCTGTACGGAGAGCTGCCAGGCGGCCAGGGCTCAAACCTGAAAGGCCCTGCATTTCTCTCCCTGGTCCTCTGAGCAAACTCAGAATTTCACAGGGAAAGAAAAGAACCAGGACTTCAGGAGTCTTCTCCCCTCTGCTGGGGAAGAGGTTTAGGGCCCCTCCCTCTGCCCTATCTCCTGGCCCTTTACCACTGTGCCCACTCTTCCCACCCCGCCTCCGGCCCACATATCCACTGATGGGGACAGGCAGGCTTGCTGAGAGAACAGTAACGGCTGCCCTTGCCACACTGGCTGGGGTTGTCACAGATGCTCCTGTCCAGGGCTGGCCCTGGGCCCTTGGCAGGGGGGGACACCTGCTCCTGGCCAAAGCCCAGAGCCCCTCCCTGGGCCCTGCTGGATAGTGAAGCAGCCTCCGCTGGCTCCAACTTAGGAGGAGATCAGAGGGCCAGGGTGAGGGCTAGGGACTCTGTCCCAGGCCTAGGCTGAAGGACTCCTGCATTCCTCTCCCAGGTGGGACTCAGCATATTCAAAACAGAGCAGCCGCCGTCAGCACTTGCCATACCCCAAGACCAAGAGACACCAGAGAGGGCCAGAGCCCCAAGAGTCTCTTAAGGACACAGGGTAGGTCACAGATTTCAGGGGAGCTGCCCACAGCCTCTGGCCAAGGCCGGGGAGCAACCGGGGGTGAGTATATAGGGGAGGGGGTGGACACATCAATTACTCAACTCCCATCTCTCAGAGAGAAGAGAGCACAGAGACAGCTGGTACAGCTGGTGGGAAGTCATCTAGCTTCAGAAAGGGTGGGGGAAGTCTGAGGTGAGTCCTTGGTCCCCACCTCTCTACCTGCCAAAGCTTAGTGGCCTTGAGGCCAGGGGGCAAGAGGTAGAGGTTGGGAAGCAAAGAATTCATACAAACCGCCTTTCCTGCTTTTGTCCTATTCCTCCCCCTCCCGCAGGGGATGGGTGTGCCAACTCAGGAAGTGAGGCCCACAGGACCCCCAGAGCGCTGTGCCCTTCAACTCACCTGCGTCCACGTGCAGACAACAAGCCGCGGCTTAGGGAGACAGGGTTCCCCGCTCAACCATGCAAAGCCAGAGCCCCAGCAGCCTGCCCAAGGGTTCCATCCTGCCCCATCCTCCCTGCCCCGGGGTTCGGTGCAAATACCCCAGCATCCATCCCAGGGATCAAAGCTGGTCTTGCCAAGGACGTACCTGGGTTTCTGAGTTGGTTCCTTGGCTTCTCTCAAGCCAAACCAGCTACTTTTGGCCTTTTCCTCCCCACTGGACGAGTGGTGTGGGGAGGCCCCCAGAGTGGGAACCCCCTTCTCCCCCAGGGAGCCTCGGCGCCCCATCTCGCTCCGACTCAGCCCCTGGTGGTGATGGTGGAAAAGGCCCATCCGGGGCTTCCGCTCCTCCTTCCGGGCTCCCTCCTTCTCGGCCACAGCCTCAGAGGAGGCCACCATAGGTGTGGCGACCTGCACCGGCCTCCCCTCTGAGGGCCAGGCCCCCTCCTCCTCTCCAGAGCAGCGGGCCCCGACGGCCAGCACCTGCGGGCTCAGCTCCTCCTGTCCAGGCACCGCCTCTGAGCTGCCGGTGCGGCGGCTGCCTCTGCCCCAGGAGTCATCCGCAGAGCGCGGCCCCTCCTCAGAGGGCCGGGAGGAGACAGTGTGCAGGGGGCCAGAGATGGAGCTGCGGTGCCGCAGGGGCCCCTGGGGCTCCTCAGTGTAAATGTGGCTCCCGTTGACGCAGAGAGAGGAGCGGGAGGCCCCGTCAAGGTGGCCCTGAAGGTCAAGAAGGGCCCGGGGAGGAGCGGCTCGCACCTGGCTGGCCTCATCGCTGTAGGTCCTTTTATGGGTGAGCGACTTGGGGGACTGTGCAGAGTCCCTGCCTGGAAAGGAAGCACACGCCGAGTTAGAAGCCCGCTGCCTGGCCCGGCCTTCCCTACACCTGAGGGGAGAGCCCGCACTGCCCCCCTCCCCTCCCCTCCCCTCCCCCCTCCCCACTCACCCCCTTCGGAGGACAGCCAGCTGCTGCGACTGGGCGAGCGGGTGAGGAGCTCGGCCCCGGGGCCCTGGTAGGCCAGGCTCCCACTGGCTGAGGACAGGGTGCTGTCCGAACCTAGCGAGGTGTTGGACTGGGTCAGGGAAGACTTCCGCAGCTTGTTGCGGAGGAAGAAGCCTTTGGCTTTGCCCATCTTGCTCAGGCTGCCCAGCTCGGGGTCCTCCAGGGCGCTGCTTGGGAGGATGGCAGAGGCGGATTCCAGATCAAACTTCTTCTTGCCCTTCATCTTGTCCTTGATCTTACTGAAGGGGGACCGAGGCTTGTCCTTCACGGACAGGTCAAACATGCTGGCGCTGAGGTTGTTGCGCGTGAACTGGATGGTGACCTGGATCTCTCCACGCTCCTTCTCCTTCTTGCCTGCCTTCGAGTGCAGCTTGTACCACCTGTGAGAAGGGGGTGCCGGGGCTCTGGTCACAGGTACCTCTCAGAGGCCCTCTCTGCTTCGGGAGCCAAGACAGCCTTCCCACACAGGCTTCTGCTCTGACACATAAGCTCTGCCGCCTTCCAGGCCACAGGAACAGCTAAGAAACTACCCACAACTTTTCCGTGATGAAGGAAACCACATCCCACGTAGGGGAAGCTCTTCGGCACTACCAGGCAGGGCAGCCAAGTGACCCTCCTGCCCCGGCACCTTCCCTGGAGCTCAGAGACCTCCCCTGTCCCAGCCCCCTACATCTGAAACTCTGAGGCCCAGAGCAGCAAGGCCGGGTCTGAGAGGAACCCTTTCAACTCCAGGCCCCAGGTACAGACACACCTACCCACATTTTCCCATTTACATCATGTCCTTTGGCTAGTCCCAGCCTAAGCTCTGCTCTGAGCCACCAGTGAGTCCAGGAAAGAACAGCTCACCCAGAGGCCCAGGGCCAGGAACACTAGTGCATGTACACACACACACACACACACACACATACCTCACCCGCTCATTTACTCACCCCAAGCCCTGCCAGGAACACCTCTGCAAGCTGGAGGAACAGACAAGAAGGCATAAACGGGCCTTAAGCAAGAGGCCCAGGGAAGGGAAAGAGCACTCACTCATCTGTAAGCATCTACCGTGTGTGACAAAGGAATGCGGGGGTGCTCATCTCCCTTCCATTTACACCTCACAACAAACCTGGGATTTTACAGATCAGGAGGTCAAAGCTCTGTGGTGAAGTAACTTATCCAAGAACAAGCAGCCAGGAAGGAGACTCTAATTAATAATAATGTATTGCTATTGGCTCATCATTCATAACAAATGTACCACACTAATGTAAGAGGTTAATAATAGAGGAAACTAGAGCAGGAGGGGGTGTGAGGGAATATATACGGGAGCTCTCTGTACTTTCCACTTGTTTTTCTGTAAACCTAAAACTAAACTCTATTAATTAAAAAAAGAAGACACAGTGAGCACACAGAGAACACAATGAGCAAGAGATCATGAAAGAAACAATACAAGAAAGTTCTCCTGAAGGACATGAGCACCAGCACAGAAGGGCCCACAAGCATGCAGCACAGTGAACAAGGAAAGACCCAGCCAGCAGGTATCACTGCAAGGCTTCAGAGCACCAGGTTTATACATTCAGGAGACCCTGAAGGTTTCCAAAGAGGGGAGACAGGTTTGTACATTCAGGAATTAGAAGAGCATCAGGTCCTCATTAGTAACACTGGGCACCATATGGACTCATGCCTTCAAAATTCTGAAGGAAAAGCTTCCAGCATAGAATTCTGGACTCAGCCAACCAAGCATGAACGTGGAATAAAGCCCGGTGGAGGTGGTCAGATTGGTCACTGAAGGGCTCCAAGTCCCTCAGAGGATACACACACCACACCACACACAAACACTACACACTGTACCACACCCCACACGCCTCAGTCCATGCTGTGGTGGTCACCTCCCACCTAAGATCCGCTCACCCCACAACACCAGCTCCTTGAGCTTCTCACGGACATTAAGTGGGAGATCTTTTGTATGAAAGTCCCTGCACATCCAAATGTCCAGAAATAAGTCACTGCAAGGGCTTGGTGGTGGTGGTAGGTTTAAATGCTGTGACTTTAAAAAAAGAAAAGGTCTTCCCAGAGACACTTCCAATTGCATCCCTTTGGAAGAGTCCAACATGACTAACCTCTTAGGTGTCCATTGCGGGCTATGCATCCAGCCTCTGCTTGGGGACCACTGGATGGCCTAAGTGAAGGGAGCCTGGGCTGTTGGTTTTCCCTCCCAAACCTGAGAGACCACTCCCACTAAGGCTGGGTCAGGACAGACGGTGGCACAAGCAGGGACGGCGGAGGGCTATGCTCAGAGGGTGTGTGGGTGTTTACGTGCCGCTCTCGTGATGAGCAGGCACAGGGAGGAAAGATGGGGGAGGAGGGGCAGGGAGCAGAGAAGAGAGCTGAGAGACAGACTGACGGGATGCGTGTGAGGATGTGTCTGGGGGCACGAGGAGACATTTAATAGAAAGACAAACCAGCTAGCATCAACATCCTCACACCCCTGCTTTCCCAACCCAGCGTCCACTTTGGGCCTGACCCCTTAACTCTTTCAAGGCCAAGTCACCTTGGCCAAACCTGGACCAGGCCTCATTTAGCACAGAAAGATTCTGGGAGGTGGGGCAAAGAGAAGTATATGGACTCCAGCTGCAGACCCACCAAGCCCTGAGCGACGGGAATCCGCAGGCACAGACATCCTTCACTTGGGCATAAGGGTCACGGGTCCTGAGCCCCAGCTGGTCACACTCCACACACCACAGCAGTAACACTGGTTATCTCTGCGGGGTGAGGTTGCAGGGAACTATCACTTCCTGCATTGCCTATTTTTGTCCTGTTTGAATTTTTTATAAGAGCCATCTATTACTGTCGTAATAGGAAAAAGAGACAAAAGAAAATTCCCGTTCCTATCTTATCCTCTCAGTTGGCTGAGACAGAATAGGCTCCTCGCCTCTCCCTCCGACCCCTCGATGAAAGAGGATGCATTACATTACTAGCCCAGCTGAGGCTCAGGTCCTCGGCCCAAAGGATCCTTGTCCCCCGCCCTTCCCAACCCCCTCCCCATAAGGTCACTTCTGCTTCCCCTGCTCTTCCCCAGGGAATTTGGGGTTCTTCTCTGGACTTGCTTTTCAGGGAGGCCAGGAGGGAAAAGAAGACTTTCCTCACCATTTTCTGAGATTCCCCCATCCAAAGCAGAGTGAGGCTGAGAATGGCTGGGACCTGCCTCTGGACCCTCAGTCACTGTTGCCATCTGTCTCCCTATCAGTCAGGGGCAGGACTCATTGGACCCTGCCAGCTACTTGGAGCAGGCCTTCTCCCAGAAGTGTGACAGGCCGAGATGGTGATGGCAAGGCCACACAACCAACAGCTTGTGGACAAAGGCCTGTCGCTCCCATCCGTGGCTGAGACCTGGCCAAAACCAATTAGGATTTGACCACGGCCCCAGCACATATCTAGATGGTGGCTCACGAGACAGACTCATCTTCAAAACTCTACAGCTGCGGCACCCGAACCTGCATGTATCAGTGCGGGATTTCTTTTTTATCTATTCATACTAAGATACAACCTAAAACCTACTGAATTAGAAAGGCCAGGCCTAGAAATCTACATTTCAAGGTGGAAGGGAGTACCTCCTCAGGTGACTGAATTCATCAGACCCAGTGTGAGAACCACAGTAGGACGGTCCCCTGCCTGCTCTACATCACTTCATGGATCAGAGGCCAACTTTCCCTCCACCTGGGTATATCATCAAGGACACTCAATTGTTACACAGAAGAAACCTGCGTCTCTCCCCTGCCCAGCCAAGGCTTGCCTTCCAAAGTCCACTGAACCCACTTCTTCCGAGAGAACTGACCCTAGAAACCCTCATCTCTCTCCCCCTCCCCCCAACCCGGGACAAATTATCAAAGGAACACACACATGGGGGAGGATCAGGCATCAATAAGTACTTTCTATGAATAAAGAGTGCTAAAATGAACAAGGCCTCTGTTCCACAAAGCTGCATTTGAAACAGCACTCACCAGGACAGGAAGAAGGACAGTGATTCTGCCCCAGTACAATTTCCCTGACACACACTCAGCTCTCAAAGCCTAGATTCTTCAGCCCCTACAGAATGTAAAACAACAACCTGCACATCCTTCACTGCAGGTACTGAACTGTTCCACCTACATGGCACCCACCTCAACCCCTGCACTGTCTGAGCACCTGAACTCCGCAAAGCCCAGGAAGCGTGTGCTCAGGAAACAGGTTTTGACAAAGATAATCATTATCTGGGACTTGTCCCAGGTATGACTGCAGCCAAGACATGCTCCATCAGGAAAGGAGCAGTAAGGGAAAATTCCTTGCATGTAAGAGGTATGTGCCGCTACAGAAGCTGCTCTTCAGGAGTGACATACAACAGCGCTTCTCAAACTGCAAAGTACAAAAGGATCGCTGAGTCTGGTAAAAATGCAGATTCTGATGCAATGGGTGCAGATGGGCCTGAGACGCTCCATTTCTACCCAGCTTCCAGGGGATGCCAGGGCTGCTGGCCTGTGGACCACACCTGAGAGGCAGGACAAATGACCGGTGCTATAGAATCAGCAGAGCTAGACTTACTGCATGCTCACTGTGTGCCAAACTCTGTACCTCTTTTACTATCCACACAGTCCAGGAGACGAGATCCATTATCCCCACTATGTGGATGAGGAAACTAAGTTACAGAGAAGGTTTGTGACTTGCCCAAGGTCAAACAGCTAGTAAGCGATACCGTCGGAACTAGAACATGAAGAGGCCTGACTCCCAGCCCACGTTCTTAACCTTCGAGGGACAGCATTTGTCATCAAGCTGAATGCAAACGTTGGGCCTCCAGACACCCTGAGAGGACAGAGGCTGGAAAAGGTACACCACAGAGGCCCAAAGAGGCAAGGGGGTGGCGTATGAAGGCCAGAACCCCCTTCAAAGGGTTGGCACAATCCCAGGAGGATGGAGCCCTGAAAGGTCACTAAGGGAACCTCGGGGTTTTGTCCTGTCCCCAGGCCACTAAAACCATGTCTGAGAGCAGTCAAGCCTCCCCCAGCAGATGCAGAACCACAGAAAAGCTCTAAAAGGGCCCTTGCTCAGCCGCCATACCTCCCCCAGGCTCCCTCTGCCTGACAAAGTTCAGCAGGCCCAGTGTGGACTTAGGAGCCCTCAGCCTCCTACCCTGCGGGACCAGCCCCACCCCCACCCTCTGCAGGGGCAGAAGACAAAGGGGGGATAAAGGGAGGAGGTAGTTGCCTCACCTGTTAACCAAGATTATGGCCCTAGTTATTCCTGCTAGTGGGGCTCCCAGGCCCACCATACCCAGCACTCCACCCATTTCTCAGTAAACAGAGCTGGGCTAGCTAACAGCTGCCACATAGTATAACTGAAAAATCTCAACACTCTGAGAAGCAGACCTAGGGCAGATGTCAAACACCCACATGTAAGTGCCAGGGTGGCTCCTGTCACTCTGGGGGTGCTGGGCCCTTGAGAGCCACAGGCCCAGGCACACACCTGGCCTGTCTCCAGTTCTTATTGAAATTGGTCCCCTTAAAACTGAGTTAACCTGCTGAGTTTATGATTAATCTCTCTATTCAAAACTTTATTCCCTTCCTTGTCCTGCCCCTGCTCCCTTCAGGATTGAGGAGTATCCAAGAAAAAGAGAAATTGAAACCAAGCAGGACTCTGCGGGGCCTTCTGGGACACAAAAGCCCCTCAGTGTCCCCTGTTTCTTGTTTGTAGAAGAAAAAAAGGCCTTAGTCTCCTAGGCCTTCCCTGAGTTCCAAAGAGCAGACTCAAGTAGTTAATGATTAGAAAAACAGAGCTGCAAGACTTCAGGAGTTCCTCCAGAAGGGATGTAGATAACAATCTGATGCCTATCTGTGAGATGTTCTGCAGAAACTAAGACCCCTCCCCAATCTGGTAGAGGATGGTGACGACTTGCTGACCACAAGCATGTAGACCCCAGACTGGTTGGAACCAGAAGGTTGATGACTGAGATTCCCAAAACATCACCACCAACTAACCAGAAGAAGGTCCATGAGCTAATCAGGCATCCTATGACCCTCTCCCCTAGCACAGTCTTTAAAAATCCTTGCCTGAAAGCCATCAGGGAGTTCAGGTCTTTTGAGCATGAGCTGGCTATTCTCCTTGCTTGGTGCCCTGAAAATAAACACTGTACTTTCCTTCACCACAACTCAGTGCCAGTAGATTGGCTTTCCTACACGTCAGGCAAGCAGACCTGAGTTCGGTTCGGTAACATTATCAGTGCAAAGTTCAGCTTAAGACCCAAATAATGGTGCCCCTTCCTAAGCCTCCACACATCATTTATTTCACACCCCTAACCCAGGAACCATCCTTGTCTCTTTTTCCCCCTCACACCCCACATCTAAACTTAGCTCTACCAGCCAATTATGCCCAGAATTCAACCCCTCTCACCACTGTCACCCTACAGTACAGTCCACCAGCATCTCCCTGCTGAACATCACAGCTCCCTGCTCACCTGCCTCCCTGCCATCCATGCTTCACCCAGCAGGCAGGTGAAACTGGAGCACATCACACCCCACTCCTCAGCATGGCGGAAAGGGCTCATCCTTTGGGTGCCGGGTCTTCTGATTCTCTGCATTTCTCATCCCACACTGGCCTTCAGTGTTCCCATCTCCAGGCCACTGCTCTTGCTTTTCCCTCTGCCTGAGACACAGGCCCAGATCTTCAGGCCACAGTTCACTCACTTACTCACTCACATCAGGTCTCAGTTCATCTGAATCTCCTTAGTCTTCCCTGAGTACCCCAACTACAGCTGCCCCTTACCCAGTTTATTTCTTTAGCATAATTAATACTACCTGACACAGGGTGTGTGTGTGTGTGTGTGTGTGTGTGTGTGTGTATCCCACACAGTAAAATGATGTATGTATACACGGCTGTTTAATGTCTGTCTTCCCCTGCTCTACAGGCAGGAACTTTATTCTCCTCATCTGTGTGTCACCAGACTTAAAAGAGCGGTCTCTCAAATATATTTTCAATGAACTAACAAATTAATCTATGAATTAACTTAGGAACTTGTTTGTCCCTGTTCACAACTGAACAACTGTGTAATGTTTCTATCATCACAAACCCACAGGTCTTAACCGTGAGACCAGAAGCTCCCAGAGCAAAGAGGGTGCCCCCTGTCCCCAACAAGAGCCTCCTGAGGAAGGAGCCACGTGCCAGGCTTCATGGGGACAGACAGTTCCAAAAGGGCACCTTCTTTAACCCTGAAGCCCTCATCCCCCATTTCTGAGCAAAGAATCTCAGTAACTTCTCTGATAGAATACACCAACCAGATCCGGGAAGTGCCCACCTCCTGAATGGAGGTCGGGTGTTGACCCCACTCTAGCCCATCACTATGGCCCTAATCTTATCACCATTAACAACCACACCTCTCTTTTAGCACCTACTGTGTGCAGGCGCTATGCTAAGCACTCAACACACCAAATCAGATCCCAGTCATCCTCTTAACAGCCCCAGGAGGCAGGTGTGGGAAGCAGACCTCAGAGTGGCTCCAGCATGGACTCTGGAGCCAGGGCTGCCTGGTGTAAGCCCCAGCCCACCACACGCCAGCTGTGCGACCTGGAGTGGGTCACCCAGTCTCTCTATGCATTTCCACACCTGCCTATAAAATGGGGGTAATGGGTGTCCAATCCCCTCACAAGACCACTCTGACAATTGCACAGATTACAGGTGAAGCACTCGGAACGGGGCCTGGCACACGGGAAGCGCCACACAAGTGTTAGTTCTTATATATTTTTGCAGATGCAAACACTAGGGCAGAGAGAAGTCCATAGGGTTAAGTCAGATGCTTCTTTTCAGTACACGGGGAACCAGGATTTGAACCCAGGCTCCCTGTCTCCAGGGCCTCCGGCCTTGATCACTGCACTAGGATGCCTCCCTCTGCAAGTGCAATACACCACACACCCGGGCCCAGAAACCCCATGTCCCTGCCCAACCAAAGGATATCTCTAAAACAGGGGGTCTCTGTTAGATGGGAGAAAAATTACGTCTTTATTTCCCCTAATCTCTAACTGAAATTTAGTATTTCTTTCAATTATGAATTTTTGCAACAGTAGTGGTATAGCAGCAGTACCTATGAATATGTCACCAAGACAAACCGATATTTTCATACCACATTACGGTTGCTGCAGATGTCGCAAAATATTGTTTATACTCATCACTACTTTGAACTTTAAAGTTACAGGTTTCCCCTGCTATCCAAAAGTGGAGCATTCCTATGAAACCTTTCATAAGCTGAAACTGCATAAAGTGAAGAAGCAGTTACCTTAGGACACATCTTGCTAACGGATGCACAAAATAAATAAAGATAAAGCACAGATGCTTACAGATACAGTTCAAAGCTAAGGCGAGGGCTTGATGTGAGGTGCTGAATGTAGTTCCCAGAGAAGGAGCTGGGCAGTGCCACTCTCACTGCTTGGGATGCACTGCCTCTGTAAGGCTCACTGCAAAACACACGCTTGAGTGCATGTCTTCCCCTTCCTGCCCCAACGCACGGCTCCCAGGCTGAGATCTCAAATCAGATGACAGATTCTGCACCTCATGTCCCACTGGGTATGAGAGGGCCTTGCAGGGGCCTGGTAAGGGGCGAGGAACTGGCCAAAGGCCCTGCGGCTCCCGGGCGTCACGCCACAGTGCTCAGCCTGACCCTCAAACACCCTGCATGCCAATGAAGGTGACTCCGGAGAAACAAAAACAGCTGGGTGCACCTGCTAGTCAGGGAGCAGGCTGCTCCTGTAGCTTGTTTTCCTCATGTCCCCAATACCACAATCTCCAACGTAACTGGGCGCTTGCAAATCTGACAGCTGTAGGAATTGAACCCCACCCCAAGACAAAGGAAGCCAAGAGGCCCTAGGAAGACAGTTGTGCTGCCCAGTGTACTGGCTGGAGAATCTTCTAGAATGAAAAGTGAAGAACCAACGTGAAGGAAAGACATACTGATCCATTTCTCCTTTCCTGGCCTCACTCTCCCCATCCAGCTTCTCTAGGGAGTCAGTACAAACAGGGGCTGCAGGGTTCCAGAGGGGAAGAGACTGCAACTCAGAAAGTAGATGCTGGGGAAAACTCTAGGAGAAGACACCAAGATATCTGTCCATAACATTCTGATGGACATAACAATCTAACCCAAATTCCTAAAATCCAGGCCGGCCAGCCATCAGCCACTTCAAGCAACACTGTATTGATGAAATCATTTGCTCTCAAAAGGCCTGAAGCCTTCAGAGACTGTTCACCCTGTCCCCGTTTCCCCAGGCTCCCAAGGCCCCGCAATTTCTGCTTTGGCAGAAACCCATCAGCTACAATGTGGGATGTTCTCAAGGACAAGTGATTCAGCTCCTCCATCAGGTAAGGGTATGAAACAAGAGGGAACTGTTACCCTGGGAGACTTAACAGCCAGGCACAGTATGGAAGGGAGCCCTGTTTGGATCCTGATTCAACAAACCACCTATGAAGAGACAGTTCTGATATTAAGGGAATTTAAATATGGACTGGATATTGATTGGATGGTTATTAAGGAACAGTTGACTTTGTGTGTGTGATACAAGCATCATGATTATGTTTTTTAAAAAGCACCCGTGGGGCTTCCCTGGTGGCACAGTGGTTAAGAATCCGCCTGCCAATGCAGGGGACACGGGTTCGAGCCCTGGTCCGGGAAGATCCCACATGCCACGGAGCAACTAAGCCCATGCTCCACAACTACTGAGCCTGCGCTCTAGAGCCCGTGAGCCACAACTACTGAGCCCATGTGCCACAACTACTTAAGCCTGCGCACCTAGAGCCCGTGCTCCACAACAAGAGAAGCCACTGCGATGAGAAGTCCGCGCACCGCAACAAAGAGTAGCCCCAGCTCGTTGCAACTAGAGAAAGCCCGCGCACAGCAATGAACACCCAACGCAGCCAAAAATAAAATAAATAAATTTATTTAAAAAAAAAAAATAATAAGCACCCGCATCTGTTGGAGATGGTTAGAAACACCTATTGACTCATCTATACTCCCCTTCTGGTCCCACTTGAGACTAACAGGGTCTTTCTATTAGATCCCTGTGGAGGTCAGAGGGTAGCCTTGGGCCAGGACACAGGCTTTTTTCTCCCTGTCCTATGACTGAGCCCTGCTCCTGGTTGAATCCCTGAGCCTTGTGCTAACTATCTACTCATCTCAGTAGCCTCAGCACAGGGCGTGGCGTGTGAGATCCTGACAGCTCATCCTGACACTCACAAAGTCTCAGAGGCACAGGGAACTCGCCACTGAAATCCCAACCAACCAGAGAAGGCCTCAGCCGGGCTCAAAACGTTTCCCAAGTATTTGCCAGAATAAGAAAGGGAGTGTCCTCGAGAAGCTTACATCTTGGTGGGGAAAGAAGATGGCTACATAAATAAAGGAAGAAGGTGATTAACACCACAAAAATGCACAAATAAAATGCACAGGAAGGTTAAAGAGAAGACAATTTCGGGAGGCGCAGTGAAGGACATGATAAAAGAAATTTTCACATATTGAGATATAGGGAGGTCCTTCTGGCTTATCTGTGAGTTAACTTGAATCTTATGCTAACTAAAATAGCCTGTTTGTGGCCTATCAAACCTACATTGTACACCTGCTTTAATTATTAGAGAAAAGGACACAGTGACCAAAAGTAAAGAATGTCCATTCTTTAAAAATAAAGATTAAACGCTTATCTTCCTGGGACACCAATGCTGGTACTCCTTTGATAAGACTCCTTTCCCAGGTGCAAGGTCATGCTGACTTGCTGTGTACATGATGCTGATCTCTGTGCGTGTGTGTGTTTTCTTGAAATGTACAGTATCCCTGACTTATTTAATGTTCTTTGTTCTGACAAGATATAAAACTGTGCTGGAAACCATGCTTCTCTGGAGCAGTTTCTCAGAGTAATCTGGGAAGTGGGCATCCAGGCTAGTCCTCAGTTTGGCTCAAAGAAAACTCTTTTCTATTCTTATTATAGGTTGCTTATTGATGATTTTCATTGACAGATGTAACATTTATACTGGGCCTTGAACAATGGGTCAGGAGGCAAGGAGGCAGGTGAAGAGACATTCCAGGTGGGAGGAAAAGAATACACAGATGCCCAGGGCTGGAGAGGTGGAGATGGGCAGAAAGGTGCTTTGGAGCAGAGGAGACTGCCCCAAACATCATGTTAAAGAGCTGTAGCCTTATTCTGGGCCTGGAAGAGCACTACAGGGTAGGAAACAAGGATAAAACCTATGGCTGCTGTGCCGTAGGAAGAGCAAAGGACAGCAGGGAAAGGGGCAGCAGAGGGGCAAGGCAGCAGAAACCAGCACAGAGCCGGCCAACCCAGGACAGGTCCCACGGCCAGGCTGACCCAGGCAACTCCTTGTGCCTCAGCAGTTATTTCTCATCATAAATTAATAAATTGGCATTCTGGCTTACAAAAGTGCTGTAGCAGCTATGCTAACAGTCTAGAGGAGATGTTTAAAAAAAAAAAAAAAAACCTGCCTAAACTAGGACAGGAGCAATGGGGAAGGTAGGAGGGGCCGGAGTGCCCTTCTCCAAGTGCCCCCTTC
Organism: Monodon monoceros; assembly: GCF_005190385.1. Lineage (NCBI taxonomy): Eukaryota > Metazoa > Chordata > Mammalia > Artiodactyla > Monodontidae > Monodon > Monodon monoceros. The sequence goes on along the minus strand of NW_021703775.1, from coordinate 26,646,774 downwards.
GTCCCCTGCAGTGGCACTCAGGCAGAGCCACTCCACCTGTGCTCTCACTGCTTACTGACTGCACAAAATGTTACTCACCTTTTATGCCCCCCAACCCAGGCAGGGAAAGGGCCTGATATATGGAATACCTTCTAACACCTGCTGGATAAATGAGATGGCATTGGCAGGGCTTAGCTTCAGTACCAAAAATAAGTGGAAAAAAATTATTTTAAAGAAATAGTGGAAAAACGCAAGGGTTGGAAGACAGGAGACCCAGGTTCTAGTCCTGGATCTGACTTACAAAGTGGCTTTCAACCACCCACTTCACCTCTGTCAAAGAAGGGTGATAAAATAAGCCAGTTAGGGGCAGGGAGAAATGTCAACTAAAACTGTATTACATGGAGTTTGAAGAGACGGCTGGAAAAGCCTTTTCCCCAGAGGCTCCTCCATCTAGATGCCTTCCCTCCTCTCCAAATCCCCCACTCAGGCAGTCCTCCTCACACACGATCAGAGAGGAGACGCGTGGGCCGCGGGCCAATCCTTGATGGCTCCCAACACTCACAACCTCATCCTGCCTTTGATTTGGTATCGATGGTAAAACTGCAAGCCAGGCACAACTGCAGGAGAGGACAGTGCCTCTTATCAGGCCTCTTATCACCTACTCTGGCTCTGTGCCGGCACCAACAGTCCTTGGAGCCCAGAACCATCATTTCATTAGTTACCCCTGGCTCCATGGGCATGGCTTGCTCAGCTCACCTCAGAGCCCAGCCAGGACCAGCCTCCCTCCCTCCTGGCCACAAACATCTCAGCCAGTCCTCATCCCTCCTGCTGCTGTAGGCTCCAAAGGTTTTATCTCTTTGTCAGCTTGCCTCGGACAGAGGCCAGGGACCCACGCCTGCTTGGAGCCAAGTCTAACCACACAGCAATAGAAGTATGTATAGTTGAAAGCATGATGTAGGGAAAAAGCACTGGGCTCGGGAGGTTAGAAATCTGGCTGCCACTAATGAATCATGTGACCTTGGATCAGTCATTCCACTCCTGAGACCCCAGTCTTGACCTCAGTAAAAATGGGGGTCACCCTCCCTGCCCTCAGGGAAGAAGGAAGTGAGGTACTGCTGGGAAAGCACTCTGAAAAGTAGGCCAACCCACACGTAAAGATTTGGGTTTATTGTCTGTCAGGGCCTTTTATAGGCTGTCATCAGCCCCTTGGGAGCGAGGTGGCCCAGGACCAAAGAGTGATGACCCCGCCCAAGAGAAAGGAGAAAACCAGCAGGATGACCTCTCCCAGGGGAGACAAGGGAATAAGGAAGAAATTCTACTTAACCAAACTCCCCTCCCCAGTTTGCTCCTAACCCCATATTCACCCCAAACAGGGTCTTGAGTCACAGAGGACAAAACTAAGTAGTGGCTGTCTTCCTGTCAGGGTCTCAGTTCAGACTTGAAACAGGTGGAGACAAGCAATAATACCCCTGTGTGGGGAAGCCAGACTTATCATAGGTACAGACCTGTGTGTGTGAAGAAGGCTGCACTTGTGCAAACACAATGGGAGAGGGAGAAGAAATCTACAACGCATTGGCTTTTAAAAGCATATAAGAACTGGTAATGTTGACTGCTTCTGAAGAGAGGAGCTGGGTGACTCAAGGTCGGGACAAGGGAGATTTTTCACTGTGAACCCTATGTATCTTTAGAATTTTGAACCAGGTAAACTACTCAAAAAGAAATAAGAAGTAAAGAAAGCCAGGTTGTTTTGCTGAGAGAGGCACATAGGAAACTAAACTTGGCTCCCCTCCACTCCCTCTCTTGGCTCAGCCCCACCACACTCACCTTCCCTTCCTTCCCTCCCTTCTGGGTCTCCCTCCCAGAAACTCACCCAGCCACCACCACGCCCCACCTGTCATTCAAGGTCCAGCCTCCTATAGGCAGCCCACCCTGATCACTCCAACCCTGGTGAGTTGGTCCTTCTTCTGACCCTTTCCTTCTCTCATATTTTGTATATGCTGCTTTGTTGGTTAATTATCCTTCCTGTGCTAAGTCTTGTCTCAAACATATTTTTGCCCTTCTAGGGAAAGGGCTTTATATTTTCTTTCTCATGTTTCCTCCAAAGCCCTGACCTAGGCACAGTGGTTGCTTCTTAGATGTTGAACAAAAGAAAGGGGGAAAAAAAAAAAAAGCAAACCACTGCATGACTGTAGGAGGAGGAATGGATGGCTCAGAGTGTTCTGTCACAGTAAAACAAGCATGTGATTGCTTGGGAAAGGTCAGGAAGTCTTATATCTGTTGATGATCCCAAGACCAGCTCTACTGCACAAGCCAATGGGAGCAAACCTCCCGGGGGGGGGGGGGGAGGGCGGTGCCCAGGGCCAAGGCAGAGCTTTCCAGGCCTCCCCCGGCTCCTGTGAGACAGTCTAGTGGCAGTGATACCCTCTTTCCCAATGTACCAGGCAACACCCCCATCCCCTGAGAAAGATATGACCAGACACGGAGCTGCAGACTAAATGCACTTACCCCTACCAGCCAAGGCCTCACACAGGAGAAGCAGGTCATGCTTCCAGAGCCCCCAAGCCTAACCAAAGAGATGGGCTTTGGGGAGGAGAGAGGAACCCTAAGGAGGGCAGCTGCTGAGCACCAACTTCCATGCAAGGCTGAACCCTGGGAAACATGGGAGAGGACTCAGATGGGTGTTACAGCATGGTGGCGAAGAGCACAGAATCAGGAGCCAGGCTGTCTCGGTACAAATCCTGACTGCCATGTACTGTGTGCCTTTAGAAAAGCCACTTTAGGGCTTCCCTGGTGGTCCAGTGGATAAGACTTTGCCTTCCAACAAAGGGGGTGCGGGTTCGATCCCTGGTCGAGGAGCTAAGATCCCACATGCCCTGCGGCCAAGAAACCAAAACATAACACAGAAGCAATATTGTAACAAATTCAATAAAGACTTTAAAAATGGTCCACATCAAAAGAAAAAAATCTTTAAAACAAAAGGTCACTTCACCTCTACGTGCCTCAGTTTCTTCACTCGTTAAACACAGTAACAGTACCTACACCTCAAGGGGTTGCTATAAGCTGATGTAAGTCAAATCCTTAGGACGGTGCCAGCACCTAAAAACGGCTTACTAAATGATATGCTAGACAAACAAGGCAATGACAATCCTCCAAAATGGAGTGCTACACGCTGTCCATATGGGAACTCAGAGAAGGTGGGGTGGCAGACCAGGATCTCTGATGGCTAGCCTGACAGGCCCGGTGTACATCTCCTCCTCAGGGAGGCCTTCCCTGACCAGAGCTGAGCGCAGGGCTTCCGTCTGCTCTGAACATCTCCAGTGCTCCCTGGCTAGGCCCCAAAATACGGCAGCTGGCTATGGCCCTTCCTCCAAATGTGGGGGTCCGTCCTCCTAATAAGACTGCACCCTCTGGGCATGCAGGCTGCTGTGTCCATGTCCTCCCCTCCTTTGAACTTCCCACCCAACCAGTGGCCTCCCTTGTCCTCTGCCCAGGCAGAAAGGCCTGTGGATTAGACGTCCCTCCAGGTCTCAGAGAAGCCCCAAGGCTCCCTCCCCCTCCCAGCTGAAATGTCCCTCTCTCCCTAAAACCTCTCAGGCACTTCCACAGAAACCTTGGGATGCACTCAGCTTCCCAAATGCCGTCTCTTCCTTATCCCAAATCTGACAGCTCTTCAGGCTGTCAGGGCCTAAGAGAAACCACACAGAGCCCCAGCCTCCCTAACTGCTGAGTAGCTGAGAGCCTGTCACTCTCCCTCCCCAGCCTCAATTTCCACACTTCTAAGCACTCTTCCAGTTCTGACATCAGAATTCCATGAGTAAGGGCTGTGCTTCTCCTCGCCACCTCCAGGGTCAGCTGAAGGTCAAGGTGGCCCATGACAAAGCCCCTCCCGGCAACTCTGTAGCGCTGCTTCCTGGGAGCTGAACTTGCTTATTCTGCTCACTGCGGAGAGACCTGGGCCCAGGACCACCCCCACAGGCCAACTCAGTAAGGGCAAAGCCTCTTCCTTAACAGGACTGCCAGGTGCATAAAGGACACACATCGCGGACTTATTTTTATTACTTGGCTGTGGGGAAGGGCAAAGCTTCTTCATGATCACACTATTTTGCAGAGGTCGGCCCTGCACAGGAAAAAATAGGGTACTGATTCCCAGAGAGCACACAGAGCTCCTGTCATTGTGTTAATTATCTGTCCCAGCACAAGGTGGGAAAGCAGGGGAAACATCTGGACGAGGCCAGACCAGCCGTTTAGCATCGCTGGAGAGCGCGTCACAGCACCAGGGTGGCAGCAATAAAAAGAATTTAGACAGCCCCCATCAGAAGAAAGGGACAGCCCTCAAGGTCGCTAGGATGGAGCTCTGCTGAGTTGCGCCTGTCCCTGGCTGCCTGCAGGGAGGGGAGAACGGGGCCAGATGCAGAGGGAAGGGGAAGCCGCTCAGTCTGACGGCGGAGTCACTCCCCACTCCCCAGACACTGCTGCTCAAGCAACCCCAGATAAAAACTGCCCCATAACTCAGGGAGATGCAGCCTCCGCCCTAACTGATGCTTTTAAGTACAGCCACACCCTTCCCGCGGCCAAAGCAGACTTGCCCAGCAGCCAGGTCGGGGGTTGGAGCAGGAGCCAAAGCCAAGGACCCTCGCGGCCTCAGCTGCTTCCTGGGGAGCAGTCACATCTGCAAACATGATAAGGCTGTGGGTCATGCACCATCTACCTACAACAGTAATGCACAGGCCATCTGGAGGCTAAGGGACAGATGGAAGCCCTCAAAGACCATGCCCACCTTAGGTCTACCTTAGGCCAGCAGGCTGCATCTGCCTCAGCTGCCTCTCCCATTGCCCCCAAGCCCGCCCTCCTCGAGGAGGTCTCAGGCCACCACCATCAGCCAGGCAGAAAGCTCTGGTCTCCAACCTAAGTCCTCCTCAGCCACAGGCCTCCCATAGGCCCTTATAAAATCAATGAGACAGGTCTGACCAGGGCTGACAGAGCCTCTTAGGGGGCCACATTTGCAGCCTGCCCATGGTCACGTTTTAACCCAAACCGAGCCCACAGACTTGGCCTTCCCAAGGGGCCAGACTCTAACCATCCATCCAACAGGCCCAGGAAGGGGGCTATTTACAGAAGGGACCACTTCACTCCACACGAGCACGCACTGGGGAGTACTATGGATGGTGGTGAAGTAAAAATCAGAAAGGACGCATCTAAAGAAGCTAAAGAGGGAATTCCCAGGCGGTCCAGTGGTTAGGACTCGGCGCTTTCACTGCAGGGGCCTGGGTTTGATCCCTGGTTGGGGAACTAAGATCCTGCAAGCAGCACAGCATGGCCAAATAAATAAAGCAGCAGCTCTTGGGATTTTGAGACCCATGATGATCCATGTAGGGCTTTACTGAGGGGAGACGGTTATAATTAGTTTCCTTGTGTATTACATTACATGTTGTTTTGACAATTTTCTCTTCAATCAGTTGGAAGCCTCCAGTGAAATCCCTCACCTCAAAGAGCACCCCACTAACAAAGGAGCTTTGGGGGCTGTTGAGGCACCTAGAACCCCAGCCCCCATCATCACCACCCTCACATAAGGAGGGCCCTGAGAGTAACCCAACACTAATATCTTGAAAGCCTGCTATGTGTCTAAAATGATACTAAAGTTTTTAGAGATCCTGTCTTATTTAATTTGTACAACTCTATGATTGTTATCATGTGTTACCTTTTCAGAAACGAGGAAACAGGTTAAGTAACTTGCCTGCTAGTAAGTGATAGAACTGGGAGCGAAACCTCAGTCTCCACGTTCTTAAACACTATGCTGCCCTGCCATGGAGGACAGCTGCAGAGCTGCAAGCTGATCTGAGCGTGGCTTCAGAACTGCAGAGGCCTCACAAGACTAGCCCCAATTCTCAAGCCTCTGGCAGCAAAGAGAGTAGTGGAGGGCTGTGAAGGGCCAGCTCATTTCATGAGGAGCTCTCATACTTCTGTGAGTACCCTGCCACCACAGTCCTGGGGCTTTCCAGGACTACGCTAAGTTCTGTATTACCTCCTCCTATCACATGAGAGGCTCCTCTGAGACAGGGGACATCTCCCAGATCACAGCTACCAGGCTACTAAAACCTCACTCCACCATCACTGCTGTTCACTGACCACCAGGCATATCCAGGAACTGCACTAGATGCTCTAATTACATACGCATTTCATCCATTACATCAATCCTGTCAAGGTATAAATTAGCCCCATTTTACAGATGAGAAAACTGAGGCACCAAGAGTTTACTTGACTGGCCACAAGGTGGCAGGTTTGGAAGGGAATCTGCAACTCCACAGGCCCCTCCTCTTAACTGTGAGACTGCCTTTCCCCAGTGGAGTTCTGTCTGGGCAACACAGGGCTATCATGTGCTCTCCTGGAGTTCTCTGCCACCATTATCCAAAGCTGAGGAGGGCACACCCCAGTCCTCTCCCCAATGGAAAATGTGCAGACTCACTATCTTAGCAGCTCACGCCAAGATGCTCCAGGAAAGGCCACCAAGGGTGGCCATGAGAGCCAGAGGTGGAAGGTGCAAACTGGAGTGGGGTCAGCAGCCCTCACCCTCTGTCAGTGGGCACGCTGTTTGGTCCAGTAAACTAAAAGATCAGGCTGATTTCACAGACTTTTCTGCTGCCCACTACAAGTCCCCCTCCTCCTGCCCCCTCCAGGTTCTATAAATAACCCAGGTCAATGCATCAGAGGAAAGGCAGCCAGGTGGGTGTGGAAAGATCCTGGTGGAAAAGATGACTTCTATAAAGTAAATAAGGCTCCCATTCAGATCAAGGGGACTGTCCTTGGCTGCAAACAGGCGCACATGGGCCGACAGACATAGACAGCTCAGTTAAGGAAGATCCAGAGGCCAAGAAGAAAGCAAGAGCAGGAACTGAAAAAAAAATCAAAGCCCCTCCCCCACCCCATGCAAGTCACTGACCTCAGAGAAGCCACTCCCCACAAGCTGAGACTTTTTCTGTCTGCCCCTTAGTCTCCCCTCTAGTGCCCCCCACCCCCAGCCCGAGATGTGTTATCTACCAGTCGGGTCAGATTAGCTGAGAGGTGGAGACTGAAGGACTGGGAAAGAAAGGGGTGGAATGAATTTGGGGACAGGAGCCTCTTCAGAAGAAGAAAGGGCTACAAGAGCCAGAGGAGAGCTTTCTGCCTCACCCCCACCCCCTTGGGCTCCCTGAGCCAGGCAAGAGGGAGAGGACAGAAAAGGGGAGGAAAAAAACAAAACAAGGGCCAAACTATACCACATGATCCACACCCAGCAACCAAACAGCAAGTCATGAGGGAAGGAGAGAAGGCCAGGGGAGGGGGAGATGGAGCTAAGTCACAGCCCTGCCCAAACCTGCCCTATGCTAACCCGTTTCCCACCCCAGGCTGCAAAGAGCCATGAAGGCCTTCTCTACCCACATTTTTGAAATGTTCAAGGTCAGATCCTTTTCTATCCAAATCCTGCTTTCATTTGGGTTTGTACCAGGCTCATCCTTCTCCAGCAAGCCTTCCTAGATTTACTCAGTTGGATGCCATTCCACTTGGGTAAACCTTTCCAGCAACTGTCACCAACCCCTTACCCTCCCCATCCAGGGCCCATGGGCCTAGGGGTGGCGTCACCCCAGTTAAACACTTGAGTGACCCAGGGCAGGTTGTCAGCCCTGCGGACAGGCTTCCGGATCCTGCCCAAGCCCAAAACAGGAAATGAGGCTCCAAGCCTGAAGCCTTGATCTTAACACAGGGAAAGTTAAACGCTGCCAAAATAAATGATTTTTTAAAACCCACTGGTAAACGCTCTGGCCCTTCTAGGTTTAAGTGACTGGGAGATTGTCTCCTGTCCATTAAGCACGTGCTGCCTCCACCTCAGTCAAGATGCTTGAAGCCTGATTAAAGCGTTTCCTTCCTTTGCTGAAAGGGTCTCCTGTTCTCAGACCAGAGACACAGAAGGGAAGAATCGGGGGCGTCTCTAAGCAACAGAGGGCATCCCAGTACCAGGCAAGAAGCAGATGCCCTCTGCAGCCTCTAGATTTGGTGGGGCGCCTCCGTTCATCCTCTGCCCTCCTCGAGGACAACACTGCACCGTCTTTCCCCCACAGGGCGAGGCAGGGCCTCCCCATTCCCCTGCGGGCCTGGTGTGGAACAGGCGCCCGAAGGCAGTTCCCCTCCCCTTCGAGGAAAGTGAAACACGCCCGGAGGCCCTGGGAAAGGCCCCAAGATTTTCCTTCTTGAGGTTCCCACAGTCCAAGAGGCTCTGGATCCCACTCCTAACTTTACTTGACAATCTACTCCTAACAGTAGGCCACCATTCTCACCTCCCCCCGGCCTTCCAAGGACACACCAGCGGCCAAGCACAGCCCAGCGCACATCTGGGGATCGGAAAAAGACCCCGTTATGCGAAGAACCAACTTGTCGGTTTATGCCCTTGAGCGCTAGGCAAAAGGTCGCACCGCCCAGGCCGAGGTTCGGGGTCCTGCGTCTCCCCAGCCACGCCCCAAGAGGCCCTTAACCGTTTCCGCTCCCGCGCGCCCCTCACTCACTGTGTGTGCTGGGCGCGGCCTGCGCCGAAGACCTCGTCCAGCGCCACCATGGCCTGGCCCAGGAACTTGTCGACGCCGATGAGCGAGCGGTGCATGGTGGTAAGCACTAGCTGGCAGGCGGCGGCGGAGCCCGCGGCCCAGGGCGCCGGGCCCGCGTCGGTCTCCTGCGCCCGTAGCAGGCCGTCCAGGGCGCCGGGCGGCAGCTCGAAGGAGCACTCTTCGCGCCACTCGGGGCATCCCAGCGTCTTCTCTACCACCGACGTGCTGTACTTCTCACGGCCCACCTGGATCACCGTATACGCGTCGCTGGTGCTGCCCGCGCCCGAGCTCTTGCCCCGCAGCCCGCGGGCCCGTAGCACAGTCACCTGGACGTGCGTGGGTAGCCAGCGGGAGGGCCCAGCCGCCGTCTCGGCGCCCCGTACCAGGGCCATGGCGGGGGAAGCGGCGACGGGTGAGGGCTGGCCGAACCAGGCGTGGAAACCCGGACCAAGTGAGAAACTGGGCAGCGGCGGAGGGCGGTCAGGATCCGGCTTGGAGCGCCGCCGCCGCCCACAGGCTCGGCCGCCGCAGCTGCGGGCTGGGCTGGGCCGGGCCGAGCCGGCCGCTGCCTCTCCGCCTCCCGGCTGCCGGCCGCGACGCGACGTCAGCGCCCCGCCTCCCGCCCCGCCTAGCGGCCGGCGTCCCGCGACTCGCGACCTAACCCGTACCCGCGCCGAGGTGCGGCAGAGCTTGGGGATGGTGGCCCGCACGCCCTCGCCCCGTCTGCTGCAGACCAGCCTGGAGCTGGAGGGTCGCTGACCGCCGCGAGGACCGTGGGCGGGGCGCAAGGCCTCCGCGGGGGGATGGGGGGGCTCCCGCGTTGGTCCCCAGGAAACCCCGCCTCGCCTGCGGGCAGCGCGGCACCCTCGGCCGGGTATGAAATGCCCGCTCCGCGTCTCCCGGCCAATCCCAAGTCGTCCTTCAAGACGTCCCTGCTCCGGAAAGCTGTCGCCGTAAAACTGCCCCGCGCCGTCCCTCCCGGCATGGCCATCCCCTTGGCGCTGGCAAGTGGGAGCGATGCGGACCAGGGCCGCTCCCCAGTCTCGAGCGGCACTCCCCCTCCTCCAGCCCGCCCCTGCCCGGGAAGATGCCTGCGTGAAGCCAGAAGTGATTCACGCTGCGCCACGTGATGGCCCCGCATCAGCGACCTGAAAGCGGGTGAGCTGCCGCTGTCTCCCTCCTCCGCGCGCGGGAGGAATCACGTGTGCAGCCAGAACCTGGCGCGGGAGTCCAGGGAGCAGGGCTCGCCCTCTGCGGACACTGCGGCGGAGAACAGAGTGATGAACAAATGAGTAACCACATCAGTATTTAAGTGTTCCCTCGGACCGCTGGGGCTTATGCGTCACGAGTTGGGGGAAATTATAGGCTCTGGTGGAGGTTTTAAACAATTACTTACACCCATTAAGTGCCTACTATGTGCAAAGCCCTGGGTATTACTTGCACGCTTGGTTTATTATTAATAATGATAACAATGGTTTATAATTACAGATGCTGAATTTCGGCCAATGCTGGTCCGTGTGCTTTACATGCGTTACCTCATTTTATCCCCAAAACAACCCTGTGGGGTAAGTATGGTTTTTATCCTTATTTTCAGGAAGGTTAAAGTTGCAGCTTAGGGAGGTTAACCTGCCCAAGATCTGTAACTGGCAGACGTGGGATGTGAATCCACACAGATGACCCCAAAGTCTGTACTTTTCTTTTTAACTTTCAGAGTCTGTATTAAAAATAGTATTTTTAAAAAGACATGTAACACACAGCTAAAAACAAAATAAAGTTAAAAAATCAAATGGGACAGAAATGCTTATGATGAAAAGCAAAACATTCCCTTTCCACCCCTCATTCCAGGGATAACCACTTAAAGCCATTTGTGTTTTCAGGCCTGGTAGTTACCTCCATATTTCTACATAAAATGCTTACATAACTATATCTAGAGTTTTCAGGACTGGCCATTATCTATTGTCTTCCTCCTATGTTAGATAATGATTTAGCTCACACCCACTTCCCTCCCTCAATCCTATGTAGTTATGCTTTTTTTTTTTTTTTTTTTTAGTTCCTCTGTTGGATACCTTGATAGTGGAAAGCTTTATCTCTTCTTGGGGAGACTCTCCACAGTACCTCTTGACTTTTTTATGCTGTGAAAGGAGGATGCCAAAATCCCACTTTCCGGGCCATGTCCCCTACCAGGAATATGGTTGTACACCGGGCACCCGAGACTCATGGGAGCATATGCACCAAGGCTCAATCCTAACAACCTTCCACCTTAACTGTGATCAAAATGGGGTGGAGGAGTTCTCCACACTGAGCCCCATAGCCCAGCATCCCTGTGGACAGCACCTAGCTTTGGAGACAGCCAGAGCTGCCTATGGATCTTGGCTCTCTGCCACTTAGCAGCAATAAGACCTGAAGATTAAGTCAGCTCTCTAACCTCTCAGCCTTCTTTCCTGATCTAGAAAATGGGGATGATGATTCCTACTTGAAACAGTTGCTGAGAAGATGACATGAGAAAATATTGTCAAAGATTTTAACACAGTGGAAACCATCACAAATGATCTCAAAGCATCTGAACATCATATATAGTTTTTTTTCTGATTATAAGTTATTTGGAAAATATAGAAAAATACAAAAAAGGAAATAAAAGTAGATTAGAATATCACCGTTCAGAAATAAACACTGTTAACAATTTGTTGTATTGCTTTCCAGTCTTTACACTATATGTTGTTGTTTTATATGCATTATGGTTGTGAGGCAACTGTACTGTAATGGTTAAACCTGTGGGCTGTGGAATCCTGGTCCTAGCATCTACTTTATGTGTACTATCTCATTTACCCCTGAAGACAACCATTTAAGGCAGGTGCTGTTGCTGCTATCAGCTTCACGGATGAGGAAGCTAAAGCAGCTAAAGTTTGGGTGATTTTCCCCAAGTTTCTAACTGGAAAATTGCAGAGAGTGGACTTGAACTCAGGTCTGAGTGACTCTACTGCCTCTGGTACTCTGCCCTCACACTAGCTTGTTGGTCACCTAAGCACTACATCATCTGAAGTCAATAAAGCGGGAAATGTTGTCATACCCGTTTTACAGATGAAGAAATTGAGGTACAGAAAAGGTTAACAGACTTACCCAAGATTATAGAGTCAGGATGAAGCCCCTGAGAATGGATTCCCCAGGGGCTTTGCAAATGAAGATATCTTTACCAAACCACAGCTAACATATTTGTCACTGTCCTTTAATGGTTCTGTTTCATCTGTTTCTTAGCTCTTCAACATGACCAGACTGCCTCTTCCCTTCCGCCTCCCTCTGCCTCCCCCATGGAGTAGCAAGGCTCCAGGAACGGGCAAAAGAGAACTCAGATGGGCTACTCCCGCTCTCCTTCCTCCTGCCCTGGCCCTCATAGTTTGGCAAGGTCAGGCTTCCTGCTGGCCTGAGATTGCAGCTGCAAGAGGGCAGTGAGGCCAGGAAGGGCTCCCCTGCAGGTCACTTGGCCCTAGGAGAAAGGGCGGGCTCTGCTAGCTGTCTGCAGTTGAGAAAAGAGCAGAAACTCTGAAGACACTGAGGCCTTGGTTACCTAGAGGTGTTTTCTCCTCTGGAAGATGAGACCACCCATCCCCACCCACTGCAGTTTGATGTGAGGGTTACAGAGAGGACCCTCCTACTTCCTCTTCCTCCCCAGGGCTGGGTGTGTTCACCGCCTCCCTGGGCCCCTCTAGTCCGTTAGGGACAGTTCTTGCTTTGAAAGAGTGGTCCTTTGTGTAATTTCCACTCATTGCTTCCCTCTGCAATATCATAACCCTTCCAGACAGGCACTTCAAATATATTTGCCTGACTCTTCAAGCTACGTTTCCTCCTGTCCTTCGCCCTCTCTCCCACATCTGTTTTCTAGGCCCTTCACTGTAATAGAGTCACACAACCCGGGTTCAAATCCTCGTGCCACAACTTACTAGCAGTATGAGATTGGGCAAATTACTGAACCCCAGAGTCTCAGTTTCCACGTTATAAAGTGGGCCTAATAATGGGAAATCACTTCATAATGTTAGCATGAGAGCTATCTCAACATACTCTAAGCAGTGATGAGTAATATAATCTTAGAAATCTTTGCTCAAAGCAAAAGGTTGTACCTCCTTATTGTTTGATTTGCATTTCTTCGATTGCTAATGAGATTGAACATTTTTTCAGTTATTAGTCATTTATATTTCCTCTTTTAGTGAGTTGTCTATTTTCTGAATTGTCTATTTTCTTTGAAACCTTAACTTATTCACTTATATTAACCCTTTCTATGTTAATAATAACACTTTGTCTTTTATATTTATTGCAAATATGTTTTGACATAAGTTAAGTAGTCAAGTCGTTGAATTTCTTCCATTGTTTCAAGCTTAGGTTCTTCCACACTCACAGGTCCAATAAATATCCATTCATAGTTTTTCTAGTTTTTAAATTGTTTGGCTTTTTCTTTGTTCTTTCATTCTCTTTAAATTCTTCTAGAAACTATTTTGGTGAATGATTTGAGGTGAAAATCTAACCTTTTCTCCCCAGCAGCTATTCAAGTTTCCCAATACTTATTGAAAAACCCTATCCCTTTGCCACTGATTTTCTCATGTAAGTTTTTATATACATACTATAGAGAGAGTCTGAACTTTGTACTCTAGTCCACTGAGATTTATATCTTTTTGTCAGTGCTATTCTGTTTTAATTATTGTTGCCTTTTAAATCCTTTATACAGCAGAAGAGAAAATCTTTACTTATTTCTTTTTCTTCAGAGATTTTTATAGCTACTCTCACCTGTGTATTCATCCACATGAGCTCTAATGCTTTTTGGAATTGTGAGAGAAATTGTTTTGAGAAAAATTGACATCTTTACAAACAACAGCCATACTCTCGACTTCTATTTAACATTGTGCTGGAGGTTCTAGCTAGTGCACTTAGGCAAGAAAACAAAATAAAACTATCCAGATTGGAAAGGAAGAGTAAAACTATCTCTTTGCAGATTACATGACCTTGTAAATAGAAAATCCTAAGGAATCCACTAAGAAATTATTAGAACTAATAAATGGGTACAGGAAGGTTACAGGATACCAGATCAATATATTAAAGTCAATTGTATTTCTAAACACTAGCAATGAAAAATTAAAATTAAAACAATTCCATTTATAAAAGTATAAAAAAGAATAAAGTACTTAGAAATGAATAGAATATAACAAAAGAAGTATAACAAAAGAAAACTACAAAACATCATTGAAAGAAATTAACAAAGACTTAATTAAATGGAAAGATATCTCACTTTCATGAATTGGAAGACTTAATACTGTTACGATGCCAAAACACCCCAAATTGGCCTGCAGATTCAACACATTCCCCATCAATATCCCAGCTGCTGTTTTTGCAGAAATTGACAAGCTGATCCAGGAAATCATATGGAAATGCAAGGGACCCAGAATAGCCAAACAAGTCTTGGAAATGAAAAGCAAAGTTGGAGGATTCACACTTCCCGATTTCAAAACTTACTACAAATCAAGACAATGAGGTAACTGGCATAAGGATAGACATAGATCAGTGGAATAGAATTGAGATTCCAGAAATAAACCCTTGTATTTACGGCTGACTGATTTTTCAATAAAGGTGCCAAGACCATTCCATGGGGAAAGAATGGTCTTTTCAACAAATGGTGTTAGGACAGCTGGATATTTGCATGCAAAAGAATTAAGTTGAACCCCTTTGCTACATCATACACAAGAGTTAACTCAAAATAGATCATAGGCCTAAATATAAACACTAAAACTATAAAGCTTTTTGAAGAAAATGTAGAAGTAAATATTCATGACCTTGGGTTAGGCAAAGACTTCTTAGATACAACACCAAAGAAAAAATAGATAAACTAGACTTCATGAAAATTAAAAACTCCTGTCCTTCAAAAGACACCATCAAGAAAGTAAAAAGACAACCTATGGGATAAGAGAAAATATTTTTAAATCATATATGTGATAAGAGGCTAGTATCCAGAATATTTAAAGAACTCATAATTCAACAATAAAGACAACCCAATTAAAAAATGGGCAAATGATTTGAATAGATACTTCCCTAAAGAAGATATACAAATAGCCAATACATACATGAAAAGGTATCAAAAACATTATTCATTAAGGAGATATAAATCAAAACCACAATGAAGTACCACTTCACTCCCTCTAGACAGATAATAACAAGTGTTGTCAGGATGTGGAGACCCTGGAACCCTCATACATTGCTGGTGGGAATATAAAATGGTACAGCTGCTTTGGAAAACATTTTGGCAGTTACTCAAATTGTTAAACATAGGAGCTACCATATGACCCAGCAATTTCACTCCTAGAAATATGCCCAAGAGAAATGAAAAATGCGTCTTACATAAAAAGTGTGCAAAGGGCTTCCCTGGTGGCGCAGTGGTTGAGAGTTCGCCTGCCGATGCAGGGCACACTGGTTCGTGCCCCGGTCCGGGAAGATCCCACATGCTGCGGGGCGGCTGGGCCCGTGAGTCATGGTCGCTGAGCCTGCGCGTCCCGAGCCTGTGCTCCGCAACGGGAGAGGCCACAACAGTGAGAGGCCCGCGTATGGAAAAAAAAAAAAAAAGTGTGCATGAATATTCATTCCCAGATTCCTACCCCAGATTCCATACCTACAAACCTATGACCACCTGCATTTTTCCTATCTCAGAGAAAGAGGTTTTCCTGTGTGCTTCATTTTCCTCTCTGTGCCTTGGGGCAGCCTAAGCTTCCATCTCCTCCTTCATTTCTGTTTCTTCTCCACTGGTTCCTTCATCTCATCCTATAAATATGTTCGTCTCTCCCAATAAAAACAGAGAAAACAACAACTCCCTCTCTCTATCAGTCTGTACCATGTCCTCCTTTCTTTCAGGTTTCCTGAAGATGATTTACCCTCCTCGTCTTTATCCCCTTCTTCCTCATTCACACCCCAAACCACAGCAGCCAGGCTCTCTAAGCTCCCACCCCATCTGTGATTGCAAAATTCCAGGCCCCTCCTTCAGGCTTTATCTTACTTGACCTCTCTTTGGCATTAATCACTCCCTTCTCCAAACTCCCTCAACCCCACTCTCTGCCTCTGGGCCTGCTCTTTTTTTTTTTAAATTTATTTTTATTTATTTGGCTGTGCCGGGTCTTAGTTGCAGCATGCGGGATCTTTAGTTGCAGCATGCGGGATCTTTTAGTTGTGGCATGCGGGCTTTTAGTTGCAGCATGTGGGACCTAGTTCCCTGACCAGGGATCGAACCCAGGCCCCCTGCATTGGGAGCACGGAGGGAGTCTTAACCGCTGGACCACCAGGGAAGTCCCTGGGCTCTTCTACGCGTTTACTCCTGCCTCTTCCTCCACTCACTACTTCTAGGTCTCCTTCAGGGGCTTCTCTTCCTCCCCCATTTCTTAACATTGGTTTATTTCTCAGCCCTCTTCTCTTTTCAATCCTCAGACTTTCCCTGGAGATTTCTTTGGAGAAATGGCTGATTCTAGGACTAGGGCAGGGAAAATACAAGATGAGCTTGTATGATTTTGTAAAGCCAGAAAACAAGGAAATCCTCAGGAAGAAAAGCAGGGGAAGTAGAAGGGTAGTGTCAAAAGAGCACAGACGCCAACATGAAAGAACTCCCAGTGGCCAGAGCTGGAACAATTTGAGTAATACAATATATCACAATAGTATTGGATTATAACCCATAAAATAAAATAAATATTCATGAGTCTAAAGTTATATCAATAAATGATTGAATGAATAAATAAGTAAATGAGGAGAAGAGAAAATTCTTCCTTACAGAAGAATTCTAATAGATACTACCCCCTCCAAGAAGTGGAACTTAATTCCCCTCTCCTTGTGTGTGACTGGACTCAGAGACTCACCTTCAAAGAATAGAGTATGAAAAATGGAAATTTTACAGTGACAAAACCTGGCAAACACCACCTTAATCAAGTGATCTAGATCAACATCCCTGGTGATAAATCATATTGATTAGCATGTTCCCAACGCTATAAGGGCATTTCACCTCTGTGCCTTTCTAAAAACTCATAGCTGCTTTCTAAACAAGAGAAAGACAACAGACAAATCCAAATTGAGGGGCATCCTTCAGAATACCTGAGTAGGACCCTTCAAAAGTGTCGAGGTCATGATAACCATCAGAGATGGGAGGAAATTTATGAGACATGTCCTTCCTTGAGGGGACCTGAGCCGTGTACGTCCCTAACACATCCCCCAAGTGCGATCCTTAAACACTAGGTTTTAGTTTTACCTGTTATTTTGAAGAAAAGACCTTTTAAAAATTAATTCATTTATTTATTTTTATTGAGATATAGTTGATTTATAAGATATAAGTTTCAGGTGTACAACATAGTGATTCACAATTTTTAAAGTTTATACTCCTTTTATAGTTATTATAAAATACTGGCTATATTCCTTGTGCTGTACAACCTATCCTCTTAGCTTATTTATTTTATACATAGTAGTTTGTACCTCTTAATCCCCTACTCCTACCTTGCACCTACCCCTTCCCTCTCCTCTCATAACTACTAGTTTGATCTCTATATCTGTGAGTCTGTTTCTTTTTTGTTATATTCACTCGTTTGCTGTATGTTTTAGATTCCACATATAAGTGATAACATACAGTATTTGTCTCTCTCTGTCTGACTTATTTCACTAAGCATAAGATCCTCCAAGTCTATCCATGTTGCTGCAAATGGCAAAATTTCATTCTTTTTTAGAACTGAATAGTATTCCATTGTGTATATGTATATATATATATATATATATATATATATATTTAACATCTTTATTAGAGTATAATTGCTTTACAATGGTGTGTCAGTTTCTGCTTTATAACAAAGTGAATCAGTTATACATATACATATGTCCCCATATCTCTTCCCTTTTGCATCTCCCTCCCTCCCACCCTCCCTATCCCACCTCTCTAGGTGGTCACAAAGCACCGAGCTGATCTCCCTATGCTATGCGGCTGCTTCTCACTAGCTATCTATTTTACGTTTGGTAGTGTATATATGTCTATGCCACTCTCTCACTTTGTCCCAGCTTACCCTTTCCCTTCCCCGTATCCTCAAGTCCATTCTCTAGTAGGTCTGCATCATTATTCCCGTCTTGCCCCTAGGTTCTTCTGACCTTTTTTTTTTTTTTTAGATTCCATATATATGTATTAGCATACGGTATTTGTTTTTCTCTTTCTGACTTACTTCACTCTGTATGACAGTCTCTAGGTCCATCCACCTCACTACAGATAACTCAGTTTCGTTCCTTTTTATGGTTGAGTAATATTCCATTGTATATATGTGCCACATCTTCTTTATCCATTCATCTGTCAATGGACACTTAGGTTGCTTCCATGTCCTGGCTATTGTAAGTAGAGCTACAATGAACATTTTGGTACATGACTCTTTTTTAATTATGGTTTTCTCAGGGCATATGCCCAGTAGTGAGATTGCTGGGTCATATGGTAGTTCTATTTTTAGTTTTTTAAGGAACCTCCATACTGTTCTCCATAGTGGCTGTATCAATTTACATTCCCACCAACAGTGCAAGAGGGTTCCCTTTTCTCCACACCCTCTCCAGCATTTATTGTTTGTAGATTTTTTGATGATGGCCATTCTGACTGGTGTGAGATGATATCTCATTGCAGATTTGATTTGCATTTCTCTAATGATTAATGATGTTGAGCATTCTTTCATGTGTTTGTTGGCAATCTGTATATCTTTGGAGAAATGTCTAAAAAATATGGAACGCTTCACGAATTTGTGTGTCATCCTTGTGCAGGGGCCATGCTAATCTCTGTATCGTTCCAATTTTAGTATACGTGCTGCCGAAGCGAGCACCCATTGTATGTATATTGTTGGACACTTAGGTTGCTTCCATATCTTGGCCATTGTAAACATGCTGTATGAACACTGGGAGTTCATATGTCTTTTCAAATTAATGTTTTCATTTTCTTCACATATATACCAGAGAGCGGAATTGCTGAATCATATGGTAGTTCTGTTTTTAGTTTTTTGAGGAACTTCCGTACCATTTTCCACAGTGGCTGCACCAACTTACCTTTTCACTTGTACATTTAGTGCACGAGGGTTCTCTTTGCTCCACATCCTTACCAACATTTGTTACTTGTGGTCTTTTTGATGATAGCCGTTCTGAGAGGTGTGAGGTGATATCTCATTGTGGTTTTGATTTGCATTTCCCTGATGATTAACAATGTTGTGCATTTTTTCATGTGGCTGTTGGCCATCTGTATTTCTTCGTTGGAAAAATGTCTGTTCAGGTCTTCTGCTTATTTTTTAGTTGGGTTGTTTGTTTGTTTTTGATGTTGAGTTGTATGATCTGCCTGTGTATTTTGGATATTAACCCCTTATCAGTCATATCATTTGTAAATATTTTCTCCCATTCAGTAAGTCGTCTTTTTGTTTTGTGGATGGTTTCCTTTGCTGTGCAAAAGATTTTAAGCTTAATTAGGTCCCATTTATTTTTTTGCTTTTGTTTCTTTTATCTTAGGAGACAGAACCAAAAAGAAAATATTGCTACAATTTATGTCAAAGAGTGTTCTGTACATGTTTTCTTCTAGGAGTTTTATGGTTTCTGACCTTACATTTAGATCTTCAATCCCTTTTGAGTTTATTTTTATATATGGTGTGAGAAAATGTTCTAATTTCATTCTTTTACATGTAGCTGTCCCGTTTTCCTATTGAAGAGACTCTCTTTTCTCCATTGTATATTCTTGCCTCCTTTGTTGTAGATTAACTGACCGTAAGTGCATGAATTTATTTCTGGGCTCTATATTTTGTTCCATTGATCTACATCTCTGCTTTTGTGCCAGTACCATACTCTTTTGATTACTGTAGCTTTGTAGCACAGTCTGAAGGAGAAAAGACCTTTTATTCTATCTTTAGAAAATATTACAAAATCATTGTTATGTGAAGACATGGTCAAATGAAACCAAAAAACAGCAGGAGAAAAGTATTACAAAAGTATGTGAGGTGGTTAGCTTTTTAAAATTACATTATTTTCTGGATTTGAGGATGTTTTTGGTATTTGTCAACTTAATTTTTTTTTAACTTTGGGGATAATTTTAGGTTTACAGAAAAGCTCCAAAAATAGTACAGAGAGTTCCCATTTATCCTTAACCCAGCTTCCATTAATGTTAACGTTTTATAGGTACATTCATCCAAACTAAGAAACCAACATTTGGTACAATATCATTAACTAGACTACAGACTTTATTCAGATTTCACCAGTTTTTCCATTAACATCATTTTTTCTTTTCCAAGATCCAATCCAGGATCCCACATTGCATTTGGTCATCATGTCTCCTTAGTTTCCTCCCACCTGTGATGTTTACTTGACAGTAATTCATTAAATGATACACTTGCTTTATATGATTTTCTGAATTTGTGTTATATTTAACAATAACAAATTAAAAACAAAAACAAAAACAATCATAATGGTTTCTCATTGCTCTTAGAATAAGGGCAGCCAGCCTCAGCCTGGCCAGTGAGGCCCAAATGACCTTGTGCCAACCTACCTGTACAGCCTCTCCCTGACTCATAGTAGCCTAGTCAAGCCGGCCTCCTTTCCATCTCTTGTATTTTACCTTGCTCCTTCCTGCCACAGGGCCTTTGCACCTGCTATTTCCTCTCCCTGGCACACTCTTTCCTCCTCTTTGCCAAGGTAACTCCTACTCCTCTGTTGATATCATTTCAGCATCTCTCATGCAGTCCAGGCTTGCCTGGCCTCCCTAGCTGTGTAGAATCTCCTTACCACAGGCTCTCATTGCTGTCCACAGGAGCAATGCTACATTGGTTTGAGTTTTCAAAGAGAGGCTAGAGAACCTGAATTGCTGTGTAGAGTGAGAAGAATTTCAAGTTTCCCACAGCCACCTAGCAATCCACGAGGGAGGGGCAGGCAGAAGAGATCAGAGGGGACAGCAGAACCAGCAAAATGCAAGAGGCATATGTTTTTAAGCACGACTTTTGTTATTCTAATTTTAGTGCATTAGGGGCAGATGACATGGTCTGTATGATATTGATTCTATGAAATTTATTACAGCTTCTTTCACGGCCAGTTTAAATGTTCTTCTGGCGCTCAAAAAGAGTGTGAATTCTCTGTTGGGTGTAGGGTTCTATTATACCTAATAGATCAAATTTATTAATTGTATTGTTTAGATCATCAGTATCTCTAATTTTTGTCTTGTTCTGTTGGTATCTAGGTTTCTAAGGGGAGTGACTTTGAAGTTACACAGGCTTAAGGATATTTATTTATAAGTAAAAAGATAAAGATTAATTTCTAAAAATTATACATTTTTCAAATTGTTGGGGTTGGGGAGAAACAACAAAGAAAACACAGACCAGAAAGCAAATGAGGGAAAACGAGGGGGTATTAAAAAGCAATCTGAATCTATAAAAGATGACACAACTAAATCTATCTGCATAACAATAATTGAATGGGAGAGACTTGCCAACTGAAAGAAAATACTTTCAGATACAGTTTTTAAAAACTTAATGAAAATATATGCTATCAATAAAAGATATGCCTAAAATAAAAATGCTCAAGGAGTTTGAAAGTAAAGGAATTGAAAGTCAGTGGGTTTTAAAATAACTTGATGGCTTTCTGCCCATGGATGCCGCCAAGTGAGCATCGTTGATGTCTCCCCCCTCCACTGCCGTCATGTCTAAGTCAGGGTCTCCCAAAGAGCCCGAACAGCTGCGGAAGCTCTTCATCGGAGGTTTGAGCTTCGAAACAACCGATGACATTCTGAGGAGCCATTCTGAGCAATGGGAAGCGCTCACAGATTGTGCGGTAATGAGGGATCCAAGCACCAAGCGCTCCAGAGGCTTCGGGTTTGTCACATATGCCATTGCAGAGGAGGTGGATATGGCCATGAATGCAAGGCCACACAAGGAACAGAATAGAAAGTCTGGAAATAGCCTTACATGTGCATAGGATTTAATCTATGATAAAGATGATATCTCAAATATGTAAGACAAGGACAACTTTACTTCCCACTTGTAAAAAAAAAGTCATAAATGTTAAATACAAAGGTAGAATTCCAGCTCATAAAAAAAATGTCAGATAGATTAAAGATCTACACATTAAGAACCCCACTCAAGTAATAGAATAAAATATAGGAGTTTACTTTTATATTTGGTGTTGCATCTCAACTGCTCAAAGAATTTGAATAAATAGTTCACAAGGGAAATACAAAGGGCAGTTTAACATATGCAAAAAAGTTTAACCTCACTGGTAGCTTAAAATTGTAAATTAATACAAAGTGATACCCAGTGTGGGGGGCAAAAGGATACCCTTGGGGTGAGTATAAACTGGCAAAGCTTTTTTAGAGACCAATTCAGCAATATCTATCAATAATTTAAAACAAGTTATCCCTATAATCTGGCAAGTCTATTTCAAGGAATTTACACTGTGGAAATCCTCACATAAATGTACAAAGAACATTGTAAAAGGATGTTCATTTCTGCTTTAAAACAGCAAACCACTTGGGATGGAGCCTAAATATCCATTAATAGAGATGAAGTCACAGCATATCAGAGAAAAGGCCATGAGCGCTGCAGGCTGCTGAGGAAAGGGGAGCTGTAGCCTCACTGGCCCTGTGCTGAGAGTCTGAGGGTCACTCAGACCTTCAGTCCCATCCAGGATGAGCTGTGGTCTCCAAGTGCCAGAGTTTCTTTATACTGCTAGACTTCAGCTTTGGTGACTAACTTCTCATTTATTTTTAGAAAAACACTTAAGCCCTAGGCCTTTTAGTTAGGCAAATTATAAAGATATATCCAACATCCTATTTTAAAATAAAAAAGGTTTAAAACAGTAAGAATCTCTGCATATTTTATATTGCCGAGGATGGAGGGGAAAAGTGTCTTTGTAAATGGTTCCCTTTCATTCATGTATTGATTCAACAAATGAGGGACAGACACAGCCTCTCAAGAAGCTGTCTTCACGGAGGGAGGAACTCTCGCGAGGGAACAGTTATTAAATACTTAACCACAAAAATACAAAACTGAAAACTTCAGTAAGCACTGGGAAGGGATGGCATAGGATATGGGAGGCTGTATTATGGGGCTTATATGTAGGAGTCTATAGTATAGGGAATATAGCTAGACTTCATTTTGGTTGGTCAGGGAAGGTTTCCCTGAGGAAATTGCCTTAGGTGAGACCCAAGAAAGGTGAGAAGCAGAAAGGAATCCCAGAACAGTTTGCATAAAAAGGAAAGGGCTTGTGCAAAGGCCCAAGGTAGGGAATTGCTGGGAACATTTATGAGATTAAGAAAAGGCTGGTGTGGCCTGAGTATGGAGTGGGATGGCAGGAGGGAAAGGCAGGAGCCTGTGGGCCACTTTAAGGATTTGGGATTTTCTACTAAGGGCAATGCAAAAGTATTTGTGGATTAAGAAAATGTTTATTTTCAACAAATATGATTCAGACCAGGCAGTCTCCAGAGTTTTGGGCAAGGGTGTGGGTATATACTAGTCAAAACAGTTACCCACAGGAAATTGGGAGGAGAGCCAGGAAGGCAGCCAGAAGTACTCCAGGGCGAATCTCCTCTTCAATATGGAGACCCTGAGGGGCCCCCACTGGCAGTGCCAAAGCACATTTGTGGGGCTGTTTTGTGAGGCTGTGCACAAGCTATAATTCAGACAGATGAATCCAGACATTGGGAGGTACACTGATGGTGTTCTTGGGTGGGGATGGGATGCAGGAAACGGGTAAGTTTTGAGTAAGTTCTGCCATATTGATGGGGAATTGTGCTGCCTAATTTTCCAATTAAAAAAAAATTCAGATTATAATATGAAATTTTAAAGTTTTTAGTGTTTGCAGCAATTTCAAAATTTATAAAATATAAATCAAATACATTTGAGGTTGGATATTTTATTAGTTGCCTGTAGCCATTACAATAAATTACCACAAACTTTGTGACTTAAAACAGCACAAATGTATTCCCTTGCTGTTCTAGGGCCCAGATATCTGCAATCAGTTTTACTGGTCTAAAATCAAGGCATCAGCAGGACTGTGTTCCTTCTGGAGGCTCTAGGGGAGAATCTACTTCCTTGCATTTCAGAGCTTTTGGCAATGCCTGCATTCCTTAGCTCCTGACCCCTTCCTCCAGCCTCTTGTTTCCATCTTCACATCTCTTACTTCTGTAGTCAAATCAACCCCTGCTTCCTTCTTATAAGGGTACTTGTGATTACATGTAGGGCCCACATACGTGGATAATCCAGAATAATCTTCCCATTTCAAGATCCTTAACTTAGTCACATCTTCAGAGTCCCTTTTGCTATATGTATAAAATTATATTCACAAGTATCAGGGATTAGTATCTGAATATCTTTGGGGCCATTATTCAGCTTATCACAGGTATATAGTTGAATATAGCCCTCAGATTTGAACCTATCTCAGATTTTCCCCCAGCTACAATAATAAAATGTCCCTAAATTATCCCAATACTCTGGTCCCTAAACCTATGATACATTTTTTTTAACAGCTTTACTGAGGTTCAATGTATATGCTCTAAAATTCACCCATTGTAATTTTATAAGTACATACATAATTCAATTATGTTTAGTAGATTTACAGAGTTATGCAACTATTACAACAATCCAGATTTTTTGCAGTCAATCCCCACCCCTAAATCCAGCCCAGGCATCCACTAATCTACTTCTATCTGTATAGATTTACCTTTTCTGTATACTTCGTGTTAATGGGATCATATCATATACAGTCATTTGTGTCTAGCTTTCACTTAGTATAATGTTTTTGAGGTTCATCTCTGTCATAGTGTGTGTCAGTAATCAGTAGTTACTCCTTTTTATCACTGAGTAGTGTTCCATTGCGTGAATAAATCACATTATGTTTATCCATTAAGCTGTTAATGGACATTTGGATTATTTCCTAGTTTTGGCTATTGTGAGTATTGCTGCTATGAATATTCATGTACAATGCTTTGTGTGGACATATGTTTTCATTTGTAAGCTTATTTTTAATTTTTTAAGGAACTGCCAAACTGTTTTCCAAAGTGGCTGTACCACTTTACACTCCCGTCACGAATGTATGTGGAATCCAGTTTCTCCACATCCTTGCCAACACTTGTATAGAATATCTTTTTCCCATTGAATTGCCTTGGAAACTTTGCCAAAACTAAATTGACCTTATGTGGGAGGGCTCATTTCTGGACTCTCAATTCTATTTCATTGGTCTATATGTGCATCTTAATGCCAGTACCATGTTGTGTTGATTACTGTAATTCTGTAGTAAGTTTCGAAATCAGAAATTGTGAGTCCTCCAAACTTTTTTCTTTCAAGATTGTTTTGGCTATTCTAGATCTTTTGCATTTCCATATTAATTTTAGAATTAGCTTGTCAATTTCTGCAAAAAACACAGCTGGGATTTTGATAGGGATTGCCTTGAATCTGTAGATGAACTGGGGCAGTATAATCATCTTAACAATAGTAGTTTTTTTGTGAATTTCTTAGCATTTTCTATAAGCAGGATCATGTCATCTTTGAATAAAGACAGTTTTACTTCTTTTCCAATGTGAATTGCTTCATTTTTACTTTTTGGCCTTATCACACTAACTAAAACCTCCAGCACAATGTTGATTAAAAGTGGCAACAGGGAATTCCCTAGAGGTCCAGTGGTTGGGACTCTGTGCTTCCACTGCAGGGGGCATGGGTTCAATCTCTGGTTGGGGAACTAAGATCCCACATGCCACCCGGTGCAGCCTCAAAAAAAAAAAAGAAAAAGAAAAAAAAATGGCAACAGCAGATATCCTTGCCTTGTTCCTGAATTTATAGGGAAACATTCAGTCTTTTACCACGACATTTAATATTGACTGTAGGGACTTCCTTGGTGGCTCAGTGGTTAAGAATCCGCCTGCCAATGCAGGGGACATGGGTTCGAGCCCTGGTCCGGGAAGATCCCACATGCTGTGGAGCAGCTAAGCCCATGTGCCACAACTACTGAGCCTGTGTACTACAAGTACTGAAGCCCACGCGCCTAGAGCCCGTGCTCCACAACATGAGAAGCCACCACAATGAGAAGCCCGCGCACCATGATGAAGAGCAGCCCCCACTCGCCGCAACTAGAGAAAGCCCGTGTGCAGCAGCGAAGACCCAGCACAGCCAAAAAATTAAAATAAATTAAGTATATATATATTGACTGTAGATTTTAGTTAGATACACTTTATCACGTTGAGAAAGTCCCCTTTTATTCCTAGCTTAAGAGCTTTTATCATTAATGGATGGTGGATTTTGTCAAAGGTTTTTTCCACATCTACTAAAATGACATTATGGTTTTTGCCATTTATTTTATTAATATGGTGATTTACCTTCATTGATTTTCAGATGTTAAACCAACCTTGCACTAACTATTTATATGTTGCTGGATTTTACTTGATAATGTTGTGTTAAGGATTTTTGCAAGTATGTTCATAAGGGATATTGGTCTGTTTTCATAGAATGAGTTGGGGAATGTTCCTTTCTCCTCGGCTTTATGAAAGAATTTGTGAAAGATAATATTATATCATCTTTAATTATCTAATAGAATTCACCAGTGAAATGTTCTGGGACTGAGCTTTTATTTTTTTGGCTGTGCTGAGTCTTTGTTGCTGTGTGTGGGCTTTTCTGTAGTTGCGGCTAGCAGGGGTTACTCTTTGCTGCAGTGTGCAGGCTTCTCATTGCAGTGGCTTATCTTGTTGCACAGCGCAGGCTCTAGGTGTGCGGCCTTCAGTATTTGCAGCGTGCGGGCTCAGTAGTTGCTGCACGGGGGCCCCAGAGCCCATGGGCTTCAGTAGTTGCGGCATGTGGGCTCAGTAGTTGTGACACACAGGCTTAGTTGCCCCACGCATGTGGGATCTTCCTGGCCCAGGGATCAAACCCGTGTGCCCTGTACTGGCAGGCAGATGCTTATTTAGTTAGTTTTGGCTGCATTGGGTCTTCGTTGTTGTGTGCGGGCTTTCTCTAGTTGTGGTGAGCGGGGGCTACTCTTTGTTGTGGTGCGTGGGCTTATTGCAGTGGCTTCTCCTGTTGCGGAGCACGGGCTCCAGGCACACGGGCTTCAGTAGTTGTGGTTTGCAGGCTCCAGAGTGCAGGCTCAGCAGTTGTAGCACATGGGTCTTAGTTGCTCTGCAGCATGTGGGATCTTCCTGGAACAGGGATCGAACCCGTGTCTCCTGCATTGTCAGGCGGATTCTCAGCCACTGCGCCACCAGGGAAGTCCCCCCTAGAGACATTTTTTAATGTGGCTCTTAGTACAGCAAGCATTTTGAAGCCTTGTTGCCTGAGAATTTCTTTTTGAAGTATAGTTGATTTATAATATTGTGTTAGTTTCAGGCATACTGCATAGTGATTCAGGGGGTTTTTACAGATTATATTCCATTATAGGTTATTACAAGTTATTGAATATAATTCCCTGTGCTATACAGTAAATCCTTGTTGCTTACCTATTTTATGTATAGTAGTTTGTATCTGTTAATTCCGTACTCCTAATTTGTCCTACCCTCCTTCTCCCCTTTGGTAACCATAAGTTTGTTTTCTATGTCTGTGAGTCTGTTTCTGTTTTATATATAGATTCATTTGTATTATTTTTTTAGATTCCACATATAAGTGGTATAATATATTTATCTTTCTCTGTCTGACTTACTTCACTAAGTATAATATTCTCTAGGTCCATCCATGTTGCTGCAAATGGCAATACTTCATTCTTTCTTATGGCTTAGTAATATGCCATTGTATGTTGTATACCACATCTTTTTAAGCCAATTGTCTGTTGATGGGTACTGGGTTTGTTTCCATGTCTTGGCTGTTGTAAACAGTGCTGCTATGAACATTAGGGAGCATGTGTCTTTTCAAATTAGAGTTTTCTTTTTTCCTAGATATATGCACAGGAGTGGGATTGCTGGATCATATGGTAGCTTTATTTTTGGTTTTTTAAGTACCCTCCATACTGTTTTCCATAGTGGCTACACCAATTTACATTCCCACCAACAGTGCAGGAGGGTTCCCTTTCCTGAGACTTTTTTTTTAAGTCTTTTCACATTTGAAAGACAAGATGGCTGGATATAAAATTATAGGTTCAAAGTTATTTTCTTTTAGTACTTAACAAATATTACTCCATTGTCTTCTGTGCCCAATGCTGTGACTGAGAGGTCTAATATCAATTTAACACTGTTAGAATTTTCTCTTTGGTATTTTTAGATTTTGACATCCATTATCTCATGTGGGCTTTCCCTTCTCTCTTTTATTTTCCACTCTATGGCCCTTTCAATCTGAGGTCATTCATCCTTTTTAAATCTGAAGAATGTAGATCTATTGTTCTTCAAATATATTCTTCTTTTCAGTTTCATTTTCTCCTTCTGAATTCTTGTTATGTGGATGTGGGCGTTCTACTTCTTTCCTCCTTATTTCTTAACTTTTATTTTTTATCTCCTCATTCTTCAATGAGTCCTTCTTGGACTCACATCTCAATATGATATTCTGACTAATTAATCTATTTTTATCTGTTATATATCTCAATTATTGTTTTCTTTATTTCAATTATTATCTTTTTCCTTTGATTCTTTCAAATTTCTTCTTGTTTTTGTTTTACACTGCTAATATCTCTTCTGTGTATTTATAGAACTGATTTGAAATTCTTGGCCCATCTGTACTAATGAATATTTCTGCTTCTGTCCTGCTGTTTCTGATCTTACATGTTGTGATTTTATTTTTCTTTTGGTTTAATTTTACTCTTTGAGTATCTCAACATTTTGGCTTGTTAGCCCATATTCCCTGGGCGTATTGGCTGCTCTGCCCTACACTGACTTTGGGGGAAGGACAGAAGGCCACTCAGTGTCTGCTGGCCTGTTAAGTTCAAGGAGAGGACAGGGACTCAGATCTCGAGTGGAGTACCCCAGGCATCACGCAGTCACAGGTCATCACTCCCGCTTGTTGGCATTTGGCCCCAAAACTCCTTGGGTTCTTGCTTTCACTTTCCACCCTGTGTTGAAAGGAAGCTGCCTCTACTGACTGGAAAGGCCAGCCTGGGGGTTTGGAGGATAAAGGGTGGAAGAGTGAGGGATTACTCAAAAACAGTTGTTCCCCCAGTTTATCAACTCTTGACACTGGCAGGGCTTTATGCTGCCCTGAATTCATCCCCAGAGACACCCTGACCAGCGGTGTGAGCCACTGCATCTGCAGTTCTGCAGCGAAGGACAAGCAATGACCGTCAATGCAAAGGTGTGGGAGAGGCAAGAGCAAAAAGTCAATCACTTTTCCACACCTATGGTCAATTAATCTTCGACAAAGGAGGCAAGAATATACAATGGAGAAAAGGCAGTCTCTTCAGCAAGTGGTGTTGGAAAAGCTGGACAGCCTCATGTAAATCAGTGAAGTTAGGACACTCCCTCACACCATATACAAAAATAAACTCAGAATGGCTTAAAAACTTAAATATAAGACATGACACCATAAAACTCCTAGAAGAGAACATAGGCAAAACATTCTCTGACATAAATCATAGCAATGTTTTCTTAGGTCAGTCTCCCAGGGCAATAGAAATAAAGGCAAAAATAAACAAATGGGACCTAATCAAACTTTTAAGCTTTTTCACAGCAAAGGAAACCATAAACAAAATGAAAAGACAACCTACGGACCAGGAGAAAATATTTGCAAATGATGTGACCAACAAGGGCTTTATTTCCAAAATATACAAATAGCTCATACAACTCAGTAACAAAAAACCAAACAACCCAATCAAAAAATGGGCAGAAGACCTAAATAGACATTTCTCCAAAGAAGACATACAGATGGCCAACACTCATATGCTCAACATCACTAATTATTAGAGAAATGCACATAAAACTGCAATGAGGTATTACCTCACACCAGTCAGAATGGCCATCATCAAAAAGTCTACAAATAATAAATGCTGGAGGGGGTGTGGAGAAAAGGGAGCCCTCCTACACTGTTGGTGGAAATGTAAATTGGTGCAGCCACTGTGAAAAACAGTATGGAGGTTCCTTTAAAAACTAAGAATAGAGTTACCATATGATCCAGCAATCCCACTCCTAGGCATATATCCAGAAAAGACAAAAGCTCTAATTCGAAAAGATACATGCACCCCAATGTTCATAACGGCACTATTTACAATGGCCGAGACATGGAAGCAAACTAAGTGTCCATCAACAGATGAATGGGTAAAGAAGATGTGATAGATAGATAGATATATAGATATAGATATAGATATAGATATACACACACACACAATGGAAAAGAGTGAAATAATGCCATTTGCAGCAACATGGATGGACCTAGAGATTATCATATTAAATGAAGTAAGTCAGACAAAGACAAACATCATATCACTTATATGTGGAATCTAAAAAATAGTACAAATGGACTTATTTACAAAACAGAAACAGACTCACAAACATAGAAAACAAACTTATGGGGGGTGGGATGAATTGGGAGATTGGGATTGACATAGATACAGCACTGTGTGTAAAATAGATAACTAATGAGATCCTACTGTATAGCACAGGGAGCTCTACCCAGTGCTCTTTGGTGACCCAGATGGGAAGGAAATCCAAAAAAGAGGAGATATATGTATACGTATAGCTGATTCACTTTGCTGTACAGCAGAAACTAACACAACATTGTAAAGCAACTATACTCCAATAAAAATTAATAAAGAAAAGATTAAAAAAAGAAAACAAACTTATGGTTACCAAAGGGGAAGGGGGAGAGGGATAAATTGGGAGTATGGGATTAAACAGCACATTACCATAAATAAAATTAAAAACAAGGATTTACTGTATAGCACAGGGAACTAGATTCAATATCTTGTAATAAACTATAATGGAAAAAAAGAAAAAAATGAATTTTAAAAAGTCAGTCACTTTTCTTTTATCCTTATGGTTACAGCTACCCTTGCCTTGGACTGTAACTACCCTCCACCCACACACACACACACACACACACACACACAACCACAAACACACAGTCCAATTCTAAGTAGCCGTTTAGCTCCCCAGTGGTTTCTTCTTTGTTGCTATTTCCAGGATTTCATATTTCTCTCTATAATTCCTCCTGTGTTCAGCTCAGGGAGGGAGCCAGCAGCTCAAGTGAATTCCCATCTTGGCAGGAACTGGGGCAGCCATGAGATGTCTATTAGTCAATTCGAAGGAGAGGTAAACTAGACAGTTGGATAGACAAGTAAGGGGAGAGACTGGGGCTATATATACATATTTGAGTCATCAGGGCATAGGTGGTTTTTCAAGCCATGAGTCTGGATGCAATCCTCTGGGGAAGGAATATAAATAGAGGAGGCATTTTGTATAGATACAGGAGTATATTTTGAAAAATATACTCCTTACTGTAAGTAAAATTCTAACTCTGGTTTGTACATTAATCCCTTATCAATTTGGCCAATGTGAGTCAGTCCTGGTGAGAATGCTCACTTTGGGGACCTCACAAAATTCAAGTGTCTGGTTCAGCAAATCTAAGGCTCAGAACCTGGCCTATTATGTCTCCATGGTCATGTGCCATGCCCTGTCCCCACCACCAGACTCCCTCTGCTCACATTTCCTATATTAGTTTAACTTCCTGGGATAATGTGAGGGGTAGAAAAAATGGTGCTTATAAAAAAGTTTTGGAAATCAATAGCGTCTGAACAATTGTAAAATACATTATCTTTCTAACTGTGATGTTCCTTTTCTCTCTGAGTGGGCAAATAGATGTGTTCACATCCTCACAGGATGCTCAGGACTTGAGGACAAGCTCCTGCACAGGCTGAAGATCCATGAGTCAGGTGACAGCAGATCCTGAGGCATATGGAAGAGCACAACTGGGCTATTGTCATTGCTTGGGGTACCCAGGGGCTCAGGCAGGTTCCCACTCAGCCAGGAAGTTAACTGAAAAGGCTGAGTGAAGGCACAGGCAGAAAATGTACAATCAAAGACCAGTGAGTAGGGAGATCGGAGACCACAGCCTGGACATCTGAGACCCTGGTAGGCAAAGGAGGGCACTCCAAATTTTAAGATCTCCCAGCATTCAAAAACCCTCACTATCCTGTGGTTTCTTCAAAAGACCTTATCTTCCACCCCATTCCATCAAGCCATAGCTAAAATATTGTCATGGCCAACACCAAACCACTGTTGAAACCCTAGCCTCTCAATATCCCACTTTCTGACACCAACCTGCTACCCCTCCAACTCTTGTACCCTTAGTCTCTCAATGCTTGCTCTTCAATCTTATTGAGGCTTCTATCCCTTGACAACCAGTATTCACTGAGTATCTACTATGTGCCAGGTATAGTATTAGGTGCTTTCCTTCCTCATTCCCTCCTATTGGATGCTCCAAGGAGCATCACTCTCAACCTGACCCCTCAAACTTCCACTGCATCTGCCCCAAACAAGGTCTACCACCCAACTTCAACAATCCTGCTAGGAAGGAACTCCCTGGAAGTCCAATGGTTAGGACTCTGTGCTTCCACTGCAGGGGGCATGGGTTCCATCACTGGTCTGAGAACCAAGAATCTGCATGCCACGCAGCACAGCCAAAAAAAAAAAAAACCAAAAACCCAATCCTGCTCTGAAAGGGTCCTTTGATCAGGCACCAACACCATCAGTCCCCGACCATCACACATAAGCACATACACTCAGAGAAACGAGCCAGTAACATCCTTGAATAATATTCACAGCTTCCACAACAAATCATCCTGAGCCATCTACCCTTCCCAGCCTGTTTCTAATCCTTCAGACTTCCAGTTTCTGGTTCCCTGTTTGCCTGTTTAGGACCACACCTTGCCCCTCACACCTGTTCGGCCTGCTGTCTTTCCTCCCAGGCTCCATCCTATTAGAACCTATTGGAACCTTTACTTACTCTGCTCCTATATGGTGGCTTCCTTGCCTGTCTCACTCTTTCACAGGTGCGCTTCCTGCCTCCCCGCCCCCCCCACCCGCCACCCCTGCCGTCTGGAGTCCACCTCACCCACAGCTCGTCCTGAAGTTACCAGTAGCCTCCAAGTTGCCAAATTCAGTAGATACTTTGCAGTCCTTCCTTGGCCTCTCTGAGGCAATTGACACAGCAGAAAACTTCCTTTTTAAAAGGGAATTTACACAAATACTATGTAAGTACATTCTATTATTCCAAAAGAAAAAAGAACTCAAAACCATACTGATATAGATAAAGGGTAAAATTCAGTCTTAGCCTCCACCCCTGCCTCTTCTTGCCCCAGAGGTAATTTTTATTAACAGACTGCTGTGGCTTCTTCAAGGGCTTTTTTAAGTTATTTACCTCCATATAGATTGACTTGGACTTTTTCTAGTATATAAATTGGATAATGCCACATTGCTTTTTCATTAACAACATGTATAAGAGATTTTCCAGTCATTATGCATAAATCCATCTCCTTTTTTATTGAGGTATAGTTGATTTACAATATTATGTTAGTTTCAGGTGTACAACATAGTGACTCAAAATTTTTATAGATTATACTCCATTTAAAGTTATTGTAAAATATTGGCTATATTCCCTGTGCTATATGACATATCTTTGTAGCTTATTTTATACATAGTAATTTGTACCTCTTAATCCCATACCTCTATCTTGCCCCTCTCCCCTCCCCTCTCCCCACTGGTAACCACTAGTTTGTTCTCTATACCTGTGA
Organism: Monodon monoceros; assembly: GCF_005190385.1. Lineage (NCBI taxonomy): Eukaryota > Metazoa > Chordata > Mammalia > Artiodactyla > Monodontidae > Monodon > Monodon monoceros. The sequence continues at coordinate 26,613,553 of NW_021703775.1, read as the reverse complement.
GTCTGTTTCTGTTTTGTTATATTCACTCGTCTGTTTTATTTTTTAGATTCCATATATAAATGATAACATAAGAGTATTTGTCTTTCTCTTTCTGACTTATGTCCATCCATGTTGTTGCAAATGGCAAAATTTAATTCTTTTTTATGGCTGAGTAATATTCCATATATATATTATCTCACATCTCATTACCCATTCATCAGTTGATAGATACCTAGGTTGTTTCCATATCTTGGCTATTGTAAATAATGCTGCTATGAACACTGGGGTGCATGTATCTTTTCAAATTTTGTTTTCTTCAGACATATTCCCAGGAGTGGAATTGCTGGTAGATCCATCTCTTCTATTTTTTTTTAAGATTTTTTTTGATGTGGACCATTTTTAAAGTCTTTATTGAATTTGTTACAATATTGCTTCTGCTTTATGTTTTGGTGTTTTGGCCATGAGGCATGTGGGATCTTAGCTCCCCGACCAGGGATCGAATCCGTACCCCTTGCATTGGAAGCCAAAGTCTTAACCACTGGACTGCCAAGTCCCCATCTCTTCTTGATTTAAACTATTCCATAGTGTTCCATTGTAGCAATGTTCCATAATTCATTAAATTGTCACCCTACTGATGCAATTCAGGTTGTTTCCACATTTTAATTCTACAAACTGTGCTGTCGGCTCCCACTTCCTTGCAAGAGTGTGGCTTACTAGATACTTACGAAGGGCCCTCCTACTACAAAACAACTAGAGGTTACATAAAATGTGAAATTTTTCTGAGCTCACTAAAAACAAGAAAAATCTCAAAAAAGAAAAGAAAAACAAAACCAAACAAAATACAAAGAAGCAAAAACCTTAAGCTGAAACCGGAAAGGTAAATGATAGGAATTCAAGTCAGGGCTGCCTGAGCCAAATGCCAACAGCAGCCCTCGATCAATCTGCAGGACTGAAGCAGGTGGGCACCTGAGCCTGGGGCTCAACATCAAGGCCAGGACTCTATAAGGGAACCAAGGTGTTTCCATGCCCTGGTGCCCACAGTTTCTCCTGGAAGCAAAACCAGCCCCTTTCTGGAGGAAAGCATCCCTATTCACCTAAACAGTCAAAGAGTACCACGCAAACCACAAAGAGTGGCAGGCAGCAGAAACAACAAACAACAGATGTAGATTCTCAATTAGAGTGGAATTATCAGCTACATAAAGGAAACTCCTATGTATGAAGTGTTTAAGGAAATAAGAGATGGAATCACAAATGAGCAAGAGAAAAGAGACTATTTTAAAGGACAAAATAGGACTTCCCTGGTGGTCCAGTGCTTAAAAATCTGCCTGCCAATGCAGAGGACACGGGTTTGATCCCGGGTCCGGGAAGATCCCACATGCCAAGGGGCAGCTAAGCCCGTGCAACACAACTACTGAGGCCAAGCTCTAGAGCCCATGAGCTGCAGCTACTGAGCCCATGCGTCACAACTACTGGAGCCCGCGAGCTCTGGGCCCCACGTGCCACAACTACTGAGCCCACAACGACTGAGCCCGCTGTGCCTAGAACCCGTGCTCCGCAAAAAGAGAAGCCAACGCAATGAGAAGCCCGCGCACTGCAACAAAGAATAGCCCCCGCTTGCTGCAACTAGAGAAAGGCTGCACGCAGGAACGAGGACCCAGTGCAGCCAAAAAAATAAATACATAGATACAATTTTTTAAAAAGGACAAAATAGAATAGAAAAAATTAGTGCTTCTAGAAAAGAGAAATGGAATTGTTAAAGTGAGAAAACAGTGAACATGGAACAAATGGACAATATGAGCATGTTGATGTGATGCAATATATAGTACACAGCCCACTGTACAAAGTGGTCTCAACAAAACAAGAACCCAAAGCTGATCAAGCCTTCAGAGCTGATTTCCAGTTTACAGTAACACAGGATAGAAGAAAAAAAAAACGATACCACACCACGAGGAAGGTCAGAGATAAAAACAAAAATTGGGACATTCCACAGGACAACTGATCCAGTTTTTTCAACATGTCACTGTCACGAGAAAAACAAACAACAAAGAAAAAAAGGAGAGATGGCCCTAGACTAAGAAAAATTTATAAGACACAATTACTAAATGTAGTATGTGGATCCTAATGCAAACAGACCAACTATGAAAAGACATTTCTGAGAAAATTGGGGAAATTTGAATATGACCTGATATTAGAGAATACCAAGGAATTATTGTTAATTTTGTTAAATGTGATAATGGCATTATGTCTATGAAAGAAAAAGTTCACATATTTTAGAGATGCATTAAGTCTAAATTTTGTTTCCAAATACTTCATCAACACACACACAAGGGGAAAAGATGAAGCAAGTTTGACAAAATTTTGATAATTGTTGAATCTGGGTAATAGATATATAGCAATTCATTAAACTGTTCTCCCCCATTTTTCAGGCATGTTTGAAATTGTCCATAATAAATTACTTTTAAATCTCTAGAGAAAGATATTATACTTATCTTGTTAACATTTGTAAAATCTCCCAAGTTTTACTGTTAGAGAATGCTTTATAAATTCTATATGAACAGGGCTTCCCTGGTGGCGCAGTGGTTGAGAGTCCGCCTGCCGATGCAGGGGACACGGGTTCATGCCCCGGTCCGGGAAGATCCCACATGCCGCGGAGCAGCTGGGCCCGTGAGCCATGGCCACTGAGCCTGCACGTCCGGAGCCTGTGCTCGGCAATGGGAGAGGCCACAGCAGTGAGAGGCCCGCGGACCGCAAAAAAAAAACAAAAAAAACAAACTATATGAACAATTTTATGCTTAGTCTTTCTAATTCATTGTTCACAGTAATTAATACTTGTAGAATACTGTGTAACATTCTCTAAGTGTCATCATTTTGAGAACATCGCAATAATCTTGTAAGGTACCTATTATTGCCATCATGCAAAAAAAAAAAACATGTTGTTTTCTTCTTATGCATGAGGAACAGTAAAACAACACACCTAAATTTTTGGGGTTTTTTTAACATTCCAATAGAAGACTCGTTTCTTTTTTTTTTAACTTTAAAATTTTTTATTTATTTTTTTTGGTTGTGCCTCATGGCATGTGATATCTTAGTTCCCTGACCAGGGATTGAACCCCTGTCCCCTGCATTGGAAGCACGGAATCTTAATCACTGGACCGGCAGGGAAGTCCATGAGGCTCATTTCTAAAAACATTCTTCTTTTTCCTGCCAACTTTCCAACTTAGCTAGGAGATTTTTTCTGACCATAAAAGTAATACATTCTTGCTGTATAAAATTTTAATGACATATAAAAGTATAGAAGAAGGGGAAAAAAATCACACATAATCAAAATGCCCAGATGCAGTAATGAATATCACTGTGATATATTTCCTTTTATTCTTTTAAATATATGGTCTTATTAAATACTGAATAATTATAAAAGAATATTTATTACATATGTTTAAAATACAAGGAATAAAAACAAAGCAAACATCAGTGGATCCACCACCCAGTTAATAAACCAGAACTTTTGAAATCCCTGCTGCCCTTCCCAGATCCCAGCCCTTTCATTCCCAACGACATTAAGGTGTTTTGAATTTTGTGTTTTCACTTCACTTTTCCTTATAGTTTTACCACAGATGTATTAAGCAATTCCACATGGTCCAAACTGGTACCCACTTCTAAGCAATATGTTGTTTCATTTAGTCTTGACTTTTCTATAAAATCATACTGCATGTATTTTTCTGTAGTTTGCTTTTTCATGGCCATGAGATTTGTTCATGTTGATTTGTGTAGCTATATTGCATTTATTTTTCACTGCTTTATTGTGTTGCAAGGACCACAGTCTTGTCTATTTTTCTTATCCTACTTTCAATGGATCACACTTTTATTTCTGTGCATAATTTATATATAATTGAGATAAGTGTGTATATAACTGATATATTGATTTTTTTGCTTAAAATTATTTAATATAGGGCTTCCCTGGTGGCGCAGTGGTTGAGAATCTGCCTGCTAATGCAGGGGACACGCGTTCGAGCCCTGGTCTGGGAAGATCCCACATGCCGCAGAGCAACTGGGCCCGTGAGCCACAATTACTGAGCCTGCGCATCTGGAGCCTGTGGTCCGCAACAAGAGAGGCTGCGATAGTGAGAGGTCCGCGCACCGCGATGAAGAGTGGCCCCCTCTTGCCACAACTAGAGAAAGCCCTCGCACAGAAATGAAGACCCAACACAGCCATAAATAAATAAATAAATAAATAAATAAGCCAAGCATTTGAAGCCCTTTTAAAAAAAAATTATTTAAGATAATTTTGTACACTATTTTTAAAACTTTATCAATACCATGTAAATGACTTCATAATATTCATTTTATGTACATATAATAATTTAGTTAAACATTCCCCAGGGGTGGAATTTAATCTTCCTTCAGTTTTTCCATCAATAAATAATACCACACAGAGAACTATATTCAATATCCTGTGATAAACCATAATGGAAAAGAATATGAAAAAGAATATTATGTAAAAATAATATAGAGTATATATTCAGTTGTCTAACTGAAATCCCAGAAGGGCATTATAGAGAGACTATAGGAGAAGCAATATATGAAGAGATAGAGGAAGAGTATTCCAGAACTGATGAAGTATATGAATACACAGATACAGGATGGATGCACAGCATAATATCAAGCATGATAAATAAAAAGAAATCCACCCCAAGATGCTTGGAAGGAAAGTGGAGAATACTAAAGACAAAGAAAGAGTTGTAAAAGCAGCCAGAGATTAAAATTTGTTTAAGTTTAGTTAAAAATCTTATAATCTTAAAATTGAATTGGAAATATCAATATGAACTCAGGGCTTACTTTTTTAAAAAAAAACATGTATTTTCCAGCTCTGTCTTCTGAAGAAATGAGAATCCAGTAGCAATAAGCACCTTTAGTGACCAAACTTTGCTCTATAAATACCATCTCTCACAAAAAGGAACCAGGGCTCCCTGGAGAAAAGGATGATTCCAGCTCTAGGGCAGGAAACGTTCAAGTTGAACCTAGGAGATCTATTGAACCATAAAGTAAAGAAGTTGTCAACAACTACCTGAGGAATTTTTAAAAGATCATGGGAGGCAGTTTGAAGGGACATTGGCTAAAGATCGAATAATTTCAGCATCAAAAATAATAAATAATAATGACTGTATATTGAAGCACATGGAATACAGAAACTTCCATAATTTCATAATCCCACATATACACACCCCTCATCAATCACCTTGAGGGTACATCAACTGCATTTCAATCAAGTAGTTAATGAAGAAAAGTTTCTGATAGATTAATTCCAGCTAATAAATGGAAAAGGAATGACAGATTAGAAGGAAATTGCCATTTTGCACTCCCTAATTCAGTAACGGATGAATTTAACATCAAAGTGAAACAATCAGGGACTTCCGTGGTGGCGCAGTGGTTAAGAATCTGCCTGCTAATGCAGGAGACATGGGTTTGAGCCCTGGTCCGGGAAGATCCCACATGCCACGGAGCAACTAAGCCCATGTGCCACAACTGCTGAGCCTGCACTCTAGAACCCATGAGCCACAACTACTGAACCCTCGTGCCACAACTACTGAAGCCCGCGCTCCTAGAGCCCGTGCTCAGCAACAAGAGAAGCCACCGTGGGCTTCCCTGGTGGCGCAGTGGTTGAGAGTCCGCCTGCCGATGCAGGGGACACAGGTTCATGCCCCAGTCCGGGAAGATACCACATGCCGCGGAGCGGCTGGGCCCGTGAGCCATGGCCGCTGAGCCTGCGCGTCCGGAGCCTGTGCTCTGCAACGGGAGAGACCACAACAGTGAGAGGCCTGCATACCGCAGGAAAAAAAAAAAAAAAAAGCCACCATAATGAGAAGCACACGCACCGCAACGAAGAGTAGCCCCCACTCGCCGCAACTAGAGCAAGCCCTCACGCAGCAACAAAGACCCAACATAGCCAAAAATAAATAAGTAAAATAAAAAATAATAAAAAGCCAATTCTTAAAAAAAAAAAAAAGTGAAACAATCAAACACAGTGTGCCTCCTGTCATGATGCACCAGGAGCTACATAGTGCCACCTATGCAGGTTTTCCAAAATAATTTAACCTAAATCTAATTCAGGTTCTAGATATAACTACCAATTTATGGGAAATACAGGGCTAGAGGAACAAGTGAGATGACACCATGAAGAGGTAATCAGCAAATCCTGTTTGTGGGAAATTCTATAGGACAAGTACCCTGTTTTTATCAACAAATAAATGACATAAAAAAGGAGGTGGAGTGGGACTATGATAGATGAAAACAGACTTGAAAGCCATATAAACCAAATGCACAGCGGACTTTGAATGCTGAGTCAAACAAACCAACTGTAAAAGACCTTTTTGGAACAGAGGAATTTGAACATGCATGAGGGATTAGATGACATTAAGACATTAACATTAAAATAAAGCAAAAAGTCCTTATCTATCAAAGACACAATCTAGGGACTTCCCTGGTGGTCCAGTGGCTAAGACTCCATGCTCCCAATGCAGGGGGCCCAGGGTTTGATCCCTGGTCAGGGAACTAGATCCCACATGCCACAACTAAGAGTTTGCATGCCTCAACTGAAGATCCTGCATGCTGCAACAAAGATCTCACATGCAGCAACTAAGACGTGACACAGCCAAATAAATAAATATTTTTTTAAAAGACACAATCTGATCCATATATCCATATAAGATGTTTCCATAGCATCTTATGGAAAAACGCAAACGAATTTTTTGGCCAACCCACATATAATCTGGAATTTGCTTTAAGTGCTCCAGCAAAAACAAAAAATGCTTCCGGAAGCGAGGTATTGGGAATGTGGAAGTTCATTAAACTCTTCTCTCTGCTTTGGGGTATATTTGAAATTTTCCATAATACAAAGTTTTTTTGGGAATTCCCTACTCATCCAGTGGTTAGGACTTGGCGCTTTCACTGCTGGGGCCTGGGTTCAATCCCTGGTCAGGGAATTAAGATCCCACAAACTGCGTGGTATGGACAAAAAAAAAAAAATGTTTTCTTAAGGCAATCAGGAGTAAAAGTCTTATCACCTACAAAGAAACAACAATTAAGCTGACAAAGATTGCTCAACAACGAGTGGGAAACAGAAGATAGCAGAATAATATATACAAAGGACTAAGAGAAAATAGCTGCCATGCTAGAATTATATATTCAGCAAAACTATCTTTGAAGAATGAGGTGAATTAGGGACATATACAGATAAACAAAAACTGAGTTTGCACGAATAAACCTGTACTAAAGAATGTTTGTTCAGGAAGAAGGAACATCAGAGATTTAAGAAGGAATGGTGAGCAAAGAAACTGGTAAGCATGTAGCTAAACAAATGTTGCCTGTATAAAATAATTCTAATAATGTCTAATTTGTGTGGCTTAAAAACATAATTAAAATACTAAACAACAATAGTATCTAGGAATGTGGTGTATCTCTCCATTTGTTTAGCTTTTCTTCTTTTAAGTAATGCTTTAGAATTTTCTTCATATAGATGTTGCTCTTTTTTAAATTAATTTAAATCCTAGGTATAGTGTTTTTTATTTTTTATTGTGTAAATATAAATAACATAACATTACCAATTTTAACCATTTCAAGGTGTATATGCACAGTGTTTTATAGTTTTGGGGGGGCGGTTTTTGGCCACACTGCACAGCATGAAGGATCTTAGTTCCCCGACCAGGGATCGAACCCTTGCCCCTTGCATCGGAAGCGTGGAGTCCACTGGACCACCAGGGAAGTCACGATACAGTGTTTCAGTTTTTAGTTCCTATTGGAAATGGTATCTGGTTTTTTGGGGGGTTTTTTTTTTTTTTGCGGTACGCGGGCCTCTCACTGTTGTGGCCTCTCCCGTTGCGGAGCACAGGCCCCGGACGCGCAGGCCTAGCGGCCATGGCTCACGGGCCCAGCCGCTCCGCGGCATGTGGTATCTTCCCGGACCGGGTCACGAACCCGTGTCCCCTGCATCGGCAGGCGGACTCTCAACCACTGTGCCACCAGGGAAGCCGGAAATCGTATCTTTTGACTCATGTTTTTTAATCACTTATTGTTGGTCTGTAGGAGAACTGTTGATTTCTGTACGTTGATATTGTATTGGCCACTTAATTCTCTTGTTCATTATAATAGTCTTTCAGTTAACTCTCTTTTCTAGGTACACAATAGCAACATCTGCAAATAATAATATTTTGATTCTTCCTTTCCAAAAAGTAGACTTTCTTTGTATCTTCTTGTCAAAGTAGGACCTTCAGTACAATGTTGAGTAATAGCAATGATAATGGACATTTTTGTCTTGGTCTTACGTTTTATGGGAATGCTTTTAACAATTCATCATTAAGTATGCTATTGATTTCTGGTAGTTTCCCTTTGTTGTGTAAAGGAATATTTTTTTCTATTTCTAGCTTGCTAAAGTCTAATGAATTCTAATAAACCTGAGATCCTATGTGATTCAAAGATGTGTTTCATTCAAAGATGTGTTATCTGGCCTCCAAATAGAAATCAAGAAGAAATTTCTATTTGTATTCTACTAGAAGAACATACTTTCCAAGAGCCCCTTTTTCTTTCCTTCCTCCAATTTTCTTTTACCCTGGAGCTACTCTTTTCTCACTCTCTGGGCCATACATCATAAAAGATCCTGGGACCAGGCTGGCAGCTTCTTCTTTAGAGGACTAGCAGTTGGGACACTCATCTACTTTTAAAATGTCTCATCCTTTGCATCTACCACATTATCCCTTGGTTATTCTCCAGCCTCTCTGATATATCCACTCCCTCTCTTCCCAGCCCCTTAAATACTGAGGCTCCCCAGGCCTCTGCCTTTGGGCTGTCTCTTTCTCATGCTCCCTGGGCAATCTCAGCCACTTCAGATCTTGCACCATTGCATACACAATGATGACCCCAAATCTGCATGTTTACCCCAAATCTCTCCCCGCTCCAGAATTGTATATCAATTTCCTAGTACACATCTCCCACAGGGTGTCCCTCAGGACCTCATACTCCACAGGTATGAGAACCCCACTCACTTTCCCTGACTACCACCACACTGCTCCTCTCCTGTATTCCTGACTTTCGGATGTTATACATGCGAGAAACGTGGAAGTCAGCTCACCTCTCTCTCGCACTTGCTTCCCACATTCAATAGCTTATCAGAACCTTCCCATTACATCTTACCTGGCACACTCCTCCCGCAAGGAGCAGAGGTGAGCTGAGCGCGCCCTCTGCTGGTAGTTTGAAGAACTACAACTCATTCGAGCCGCTGAGCTCCCTGAGTCGCTCTGGACTTGGACTTGGATCTCTCCACTGAATTTGGTTGCTTTGCCCCAACCAGCAAGGCCGCCCCCAGGGAGGTCTGCGAGCAGTGAGGAAGTCGCTCATTCCCCCCTCTTCCAGCTGCTGGCCATCCTCACTGCACCCACTGCTTCACGAGGCACACCGCCCCTCTGCCCCTTCCCCTCCCCTCCTCCCACCTCTCCTGGCTAACCGCAGAGTGGGACCTCCCCGAAGCAGGAGTCCCCTGCTTTCCTTGGGCTTAGTTGGATATGCAGCCTGCTGGACCAGACTCTGGGCATGGATGGATCTCGCCTTTGAGTGTTGAGAAAGAGCTGCCCCTTTTGATGCAACTCTGAGGACATGCAGATTTAAAGGCTCCCCTTCCCCTTGGATGGAGTGTGGCGGCCAGGGAGCCATAAGGGGAAGCCCTGTGCCAGGTCCCACAGTTTGGTGCCCTGAGAGCAGGCTGGATTTCATTCTCCTGTAGCATCTTATTAAAGTGTCCTGGGTTCACAGCTCTGCCACCTCCGAGATGGGTCCCACAGTCTAATGGAGGAACAAACAAATAACAGGCAGTGGAAGATAGTGGAGGGAGGCCAACAGATCTTAGTGTCATTCAGACAGTGGAATCAGCTGGACTTGGTGGTTGATTAAAATCATTAAATGAGTATTAATTGAATGTTCCTGAGTGCTGGACACTGCGTGGAGTCTGAAGAAGGGGGGCAGGGGACGGGGGGAACTCCCAAGTACCTAGTGTGAGAATCTGGAACCGGGAAGTGGAAAGGACAGACTAGAAAGCTAGAGGAGGAAGATAATGGGACAAACTGAGTGCGTGGTGCATGTGAGACCTCCACGTCAGCTGCCCAGCAGACAGACAGGCTGGAGCTCAGGTGTGACGTGACAGCAGGGAGCTCACAGGACCTGATGGGAGCCCTCAACATACAGGTGTAACTGCAACCATGGTGAGTGGGCTCCCCGGAGAGGGGGGTGTAGAGTGAGGAGAGAAAAGGACCAAGGAGAGAGACGCCCCAAGATCATTTACTCTGAAGAGCCTGAGAAAGAGGCCACAGAGGAGTGGGCAGACAGGTAGGGAGAAGGTGTGTGGACATGGAAACCCAGGCAGAGTAGTTCAAGAAAGAGGAAGGGGGCAACAGTGGGAAGTCCTAGGGTAATAAAGGTACAGAGAAGTGGCTAGGACTTAGCCATAAGGAGACTATGGAGGAGGGAATGGTTGTGCTGAGTGGATACAGGCAGCAGGTGCACTGCAGTGGACAGAGAATTTGGTAGTGAGCAAGGGGAAGCAGCAAATGTAGGAATTCTTGGGGAAAGGAGAGTGCTGTTTGTCTTAATGAGAGAAACCTGAGTGGGGTCTGGGAAATCAGGGAGAGAAAGTTGAAGATAAAGGACAAGAATTGGTGATAGAATAGGTAACATAACATATGGCCCCAAACAATCTGGCCAAAAGTAATCTGGTTTGAGATGGGATGGGATCACTTAAATATCCAAAAAGGGATTGTTTAGGTCAAATAAATGTCTAATAATATGGGATTTATAGCAAAATATTCGTCTAAAACTTGGTAACTAATTGGAACAAACACAACATCTAACAATATAATTTTAAATGTTTTCTTTTCTTATGTTTTCTTTTTCTTAATATTTATTTATTTATTTGGCTGTGCCGGGTCATTGTTGCAGCACGTGGGATCTTCATTGCGGCACGCGGGATCTTTAGTTGTGGCATGCAGATCTAGTTCCCTGAGCAGGGATCGAACCTGGGCCCCCTCCATGGGAAGCGCAGAGTCTTAACCACTGGACCACCAGGGAAGTCTCTGTTGTGTGTTCTTATAACTAAGAAATACATACTTATTTCAGGAAAAATCAGAAAATGCCATGAAACGAAGGCACTTAAAGAACACCCATAATCACTCACCCAAAGTGAGTGATACTTATACTGGCATTTTTTATTCCAGATCCTCTTCTACGCATTTATCATTATTCAGCAAAAACTGGGATCATAGTGCACACATTAGGGTATGCATATTATTGCTCTCCTGCTGCAGAGTATGTTATCCCAATTCTTAGTGGACTAAAACAAAAGATGTTTATAGTTAGTCCTCCTTATTTGTGTATTCTGTATTTGTGAACTCACCTACTCATGAAAATTAATTTATAATCCCCAAATCAATACTCAAAGTGCTTTCATGGTCATGTGTGTGTGTGTGTGTGTGTGTGTGTGTGTGTGTGTGTGTACAGAGCAGCAAAAATTTGAGTTGCCCTGTGGGCATATTCCCAGCTGAGGTTGAATAAGGTGCTCTGATTCAGCTTTCATACTGTAAACAAGTGTCCTTTTCTTGGTCTATTTAGTGCCATGTTTTTTGTATTTTTTTTGGTGATTTCACTGTTTGAAATGGCCCCCTTAGGCATAAGAAGACTGTGATGTGCTTTACAGAGAAAGCACATGTGTGAGAGAAGCTTTGTTCAGACATGAGTTGCAGTGCTGTTGGCCATAAATTCAGTGATAATGAATCAACAATATATGTTAAATTAAGGTATCCTTAAACAGAAACACAAATAAAACAGGTTATGTATTGATCAGTTGATGAAAATGTGACCAGAAGTTTGCAGGAACCTAACTATATTTCCCCTAGGAGAAATGGTTTAGTATATGAAAATTCAGTGTTCTTGGTGACTTTATAGAACATAACTGCCATGAATAATAACAATCAACTGTATTATCTCATAATCTCTGTAGGCCAGAAATTTGGGTACTTAGCTGGGTTGTTTTGGCTCAGGGTATCTCATGAGTCAAGTTGCAGTCAAGTCATGGGCCAGGGCTGCAGTCATCTGAAGGCTTGTCTGAGGCTGGAAGTTCTGCTTCCAACACACCTCCCTCACATGGCTGTTGGCAGGAAGCCTCAGTTCCTTGTCATGCAGGCCACTCGAGAGGGCTTGCTTGAATGTCCTTATGACATGGCAGCTAGATCCACTAGAGCAAAACAAGGAGAAGGCCACAATGCCTTTTACACCCTAGTCTTGGAAGTCTACCCACTACCACAAGTGAGTCAATTAGTCCATCCCACACTCAAAGGAGGAGTATCAAAGAATTTTTAGACATTTTTAAACTACCACAACCAACTATCTCTGAAAAAAAATGCACAAGATACTAATATTTGTTTCCTGTGAGCGTAAGAACTGGGTGGCAGGGAGATGAGAGGGAGAATTTTACTTCATACCCTTTCTATCTGCAGAATTTTTAACAATATAAATCTATTTGTTATCCAAAAATAAATGCATTTTAAATGACTCTGGAATATCCTTTTTAATTTTTTCCATCAAACTGGTTTCAGTCCAGCATAGTCGTTAAAAGAGACCTCTGAGCAGGTAGCACTGGTTAGAGTGGGAGTACAGAGGCTGGTAAGGAGGAGAGAAGTCTGAGTTGAAGGTATTCTCTTTTTATGGCCACTATTTACTTTGTGAAGTGGGAGGCTTTGTGGAGGAGGTAACATTTAGCTGAGCCATAAAGGATGGCATGGATTTGACCTGGCTGAAATGAGGGGCAATGGCACTCCCAGCAAAGGAACGTGTGAGCCGAGATGGAAACGTGGGACTGAGGAGGACACACCCAGACAGCTGGAGGTTCAGGTGCGTGTGGGAGGCTGGACGGGCAGGCTGCGCCCAGGGCATGGAGGACCTTGTATGGCAAGCCTGGCATCAAGGTTTTATTTGGAGGCAGTGAAGGGTTTTGATCCAAGTTATGGCCTAGTTAGAGCAAGGCTTTAGGGATATCAATCTGTGAGCCGACTATCAGTTGGATATGGTAAGGTCTGGAGGCCAGACAATCTGTTATAAAACAATCTCAATGAGTAAGGTGGTGCGATGACGTAGTCGCATGCACAGGCTCTGGACTGCTCGGGACCAAATCCTGGGTTCACCATTTCCTAGATGTGCTACTGGATCTGAGCTTTAAAAGCTAATAGAATCTTTCTTGAAGGCTGTGTGAGGTTTACATTCACTTGGCAATTCTTTTGTGTGTGTGTGTGGTACGCGGGCCTCTCACTGTTGTGGCCTCTCCCATTGCGGAGCACAGGCTCCGGACGCGCAGGCTCAGCGGCCATGGCTCACGGGCCCAGCCGCCCCGCGGCACGTGGGATCTTCCCGGACCGGGGCACGAACCCGTGTCCCGTGCATCGGCAGGCGGACTCTCAACCACTGCGCCACCAGGGAAGCCCCACTTGGTAATTCTTGCACCATGTCTGGGACACAGCAAATGCTCAGCAAGAGTCAGCCCTTACTGTGAAGGGAAGCCCAGCCTCAGAGTGATTGGCCGTGGAATTAGAAGGGGAAGAATCATGCGAGGGGCAACTTTGGGTGACTAATTAGTAGGAGGAGAGAGTGAGGGGACACAAAGCCCTCCAGTTTCCTAGAAGCATGGCAGCTGCATAAATAAAGCCAGGGCTGGCAAGTGAGGAACAGCTGTGGAGGGCAGCAAGATGCTGAGTCAGGTTTGGGATGTTGGGCTCACAATGTGGGCAGGAAGTTGACTAGAGCTGAGAACAGAGCTCAGAACTGTGGACTTTAAAGCAGGAGCTGCCTGATAGCAAGTGCAGCTGAAGATGGGGGTGGGATGCAAGGGGCGCAGGAGAGAGCCGAGTGTATCATGCTGAACGTCCGCAAGGACTGTGGGGAGGAAGTGGAAATGTGGAAGAGATCATCAGACAAGTAAGGAACCCAAGAGAGACCAGAAACCCCGAAAGGAATGTTTCAAACAGAAGGGTGGTGTCAGCAACACTGACGGCCTCTGAGAAATTGAGGAGGATGAGTGTGAAGGGCCAGTGGTAGCCTTGGTGACAGCCATTTCACTGGTGTGCTGGGAGCACTGGCCAAACTGCTATGGGCCAGGCAGGAGTGGAGGCAGGCAGCAACTGGCAGTTGGGATGTACACTATTCTTTTAAGAACTCCACCTTTGGGCTTCCCTGGTGGTGCAGTGGTTGAAAGTCCGCCTGCCAATGCAGGGGACAAGGGTTCGTGCCCCGGTCCGGGAGGATCCCACATACCGTGGAGCGGCTGAGCCTGCGCGTCCTGAGCCTGTGCGTCCGGAGCCTGTGCTCCGCAACGAGAGAAGCCACAACAGTGAGAGGCCCGCGTACCGCAAAAAAAAAAAAAAAGAACTCCACCTTTGAGTTACCCTGTAGTCGTGCTCAAACCACAGCGCAAGAAGCATATACAGGTGTCCCCCACTTTTCAAAAGCTCACCCCATGCCGCTTCGATCTTACGATTTTGAAAGAGATGGGCATTGGCAACAGTTTTTGCTAACCAAAAGAAATTTGAAGAGGAGTTTCCCTTTTACGGTGAAAAGCGAAAATAGCCTTCTGCGTTTGTTTTGCAGTGAGCTGTCCTGGAGGCAGCTCGCACCCTCAGCAGCAAGAGGGGCACCACCAAGCTCCTCCCCTGGGAACTGCTCTCAGCCTCTCAGCATCAGCTGCCATAGCTCTGAACTGTGTCCGTGAGCATCTGTGCTTTATCTCCATTTATTTTGTGCATCTGTTAGCAAGATGTGTCCTAAGGTATATGCTTCCTCACGTTACACCATTTCAGCTTATAAAAGGTTTCATAAGAACACTTTACTTTCAGACAGCAAGGAAAACCTGTACAGGATGTTTGTTACAACATTGTAATTTAAAAAAAAAATCAGAAATCATCAATACGGAGTTGTTAAGTAAAGTATGGTACATCCAGTACTCATAGAAAAGAATGAGACGGGGCTATAGGAATTAGGAGGGTATAATCTTCAAGATCCATTAGGTGAAAAAGGCAACAAAAGCAAAATATGTGTATTATCTGATCACTTCTATTCTTTAAAGAAAGATTATATGTTTTCTCTGTGTGTGTGTGTGTGTGTGTGTGTGTGTGTGTGTCTCTCACACACACACGCACACACATCTTTGGCAAAATACAAAGAAAAATGTAATGGAGGCTTCCTGGGGAGCTAGAGGACTGGGAAGGAGATTTGTTCTCTTTACTTTGAAATAACTTGCCTGTGACTTAGCAACCCTACTCCTAGGTATTTACTCAAGAGAAATGAAAACTTATGTTCTTACAAAAACCTGTACACCAACGTACATATAGCAGCTTTATTTATTATGGCCCCAAACTAGAAGCTACTCACATGTCTGTCACCTGTAATGGGTAAGCAAACTGTGACACACTTATACAATGGAATACTACTTAGCAATAAAAAGGCACGAACTATTCATACATGCAGTGACATGACTGAATCTCAAATGGGCTATGCTGAGTGAAGAAGTCAGGCTTAAAAGGCTACACACTCTAGCATTCCATTTATATGACATTTTTGGAAAAGGTAAACTATGGGGAAGGAGAACAAATGAGTTGCTGCAAGGGGGTGGGTGGAAGAGAAGCTGAGTAAAGTTAAGAGGGAGGACGAAATTTGGGGAGGTGATAGACTGTTTCACATCTTGATTTTGGTGGCAGTTACAGGACTCTCTGCGTTTGTCAAAACCCATAAAACTATATGCCAGAAAGAGAAAAATTTCAATTTATTCAAATTTAAATGCTGGGGCTAGTTCTCTGGTGCTTCTTTGTTCCACCCTTGTGTTGTTTGTCTCCATTAAGACAGCTAAAACAAACAAACACAGCCCTTTTGAATGCTTTTTTCAGGTTTCTAAAGACAAAGAAATTGTAGGTGCTGGCCTCGTGGCCAGTGATGGCTGAGATGGGCCTGGCTTAACCGAGGTCAAGGAAAGGGCTTTGGGGAGCCAGGTGCATTAAGCATGCTTTTTAGCAGGATCAGAGAAGAGAGAAAGGAGGCTGACCTGAGAACGAAAGCCCTGGGGAGAGGTGAGCTTGTACAAGAGTGCTGTACGTGGTGGAGAGAAGGAGCAGAGTCCGCAGGAGGGAAGTGGCGGGCTGCTCCCACCTTCCCAAACGACCTTAGGTTGGTACACTCGTTCCAGGTCTGCAGGGTGTGTCTGTCTCCCGCCCCACTGGCTAGGGGAGGGGGGTGGGCAGTGCTGGCCAAGATAGGCCTGCCTGGGGCGGGGGGGATGGGAGGAGTCAGGGGTCAGGGCGGCCAGGCCCCCCAGGCTGGGTCACAAGGGAGCGGGACTCGTGGCTTATCAACCTCATCGGTGCCTGCCACACTCCACCACCCCTCACCCCGACCAACTGCTCCAGCCCATTGCCCAGCCGGAGGGAAAGGCTGGAAATAGACTCTCCTGGATTTCATTCATGTCTGCAGTTATTTGACCACTAAAGGGCTGCCCGCCCGCCAGTCACATCTCCAGAGTGGGAGCAATCGGAGGGAAAGCAGTGTGATAATAGCTTACAATTACTGACTGCAGGCGCTGTTCTTAGGGCTCTATATGTATTAACTCATTTGATCTTTGAAACTCTTTGAGGGAAGGAGGTATTATTACCTATGCCCGTTTTACAGATGAAGAAACTGAGACACAAAGAGGTTAGGGAACTTGCCCAAGGCCACTTTTGAACTTGGGTGGGATTTGGTTCCATTCTTAAGACTTCGCTACACCAACGGGGGGAGGGGGAGTCTGGGCTGCTCACCGTGGAGTGTTTTGAGTTTTTGCTTTGCTTTCTATATGGGGGCCTGCCTGTAATGCCTTTCGATTCAGGGGCCCCTTGGGAGGTAGGGGTGAGCATAGGTGATGGTTCAATTCTGTTTTAAAGATAAACCTCTGGGCTGACGCTTGGGTTGGTAGTGAATGCAGCCAGCGCTGCCGCCCTGTGGTCTTTCCAGCAAAGAACATCTCTCCCAGTTCCCTCAGGGACTTGAAACAGAAAAATCTCCTCGCTTCCCCTCCAGACCTGGGGGGACTCTTGACAGCCAAGGCTCTCTTAAGAGGGCCCAGGAGCCCCATCAGTTTAGACAGTGTTTTCCAAACTGCAGTTTGGAACCCATTAATGCTTGAAATCTATTTAGAGGATCACAACCAATAGTTTTAAAGGGAAATTTTTAAAAGAATAGAAAATACTATGGTGTGTGACATGTACTAAATGCAAATATCATTTTGTGGAATTTCAGATATATATACATGTGTGTACTGGGATCTGCTAAAAACCTATTTCTCACTATGACGTGAGGCCAAAATGATTTTTTTCAATCTCAAATCTACTGATTCGAGAGTCTAGACTTCCTGGGATTAAGTATCTATTTTCTTCAATTTATCTAACACCTACATCCTCCTCTGTGCCATTTTTTTAAAATATAGCTATTTGGGTTTTTTCCTAACAGTATTCTTCACTATATTCTTTTTGTTTTAATTATAGAAGTTATATAAGAATACATTCTGGTTGTAAGAGTCAAGCATTTCAGGAGTGCCGAGTAAAACAAGAACCTTGCCTTCTTCTCACTCCACTCCCAGGCACAGGGGTCACCCCAGAACCGAGCGTGCTGCACTTCACTGCCCCTCTTTCATAGATGGGCAGGTATATATGTGCCCATGTGCACATTGTTTTACTTAAATTAAACTGCGTGTACCTAAACTCTGCATTTTTTTCACTTATGATATCATAGAGATCTTTTGCTGTCTGTACATATAAATTTATCTCATGTCTTTGAAGGGCTGAGTGATATTCCACAGTATGAATGAACCACAGCATACTTAGCCTCTTGCCTGTAGGTTCCTTACCCTATTGTCTGCTGTCCCCTCCTATGAGCCTTGGCCTCCCTTTTCTAGACACTCCTCTTCCCTTCTCTCTCCAGTGCGCTCCTCTCCCTTACCCTGGCCCTGAAACATCTGGGGCTCCCTCCCCTCTCCAACCTCTGGCTCCACGCACCAGCCTCCCTGGTCTCTGCTATGGCCAGACCCTGGCTGGCAGCAGCCACGGGCTGGCATGGGGGAGCCTCCAGGACCGGAAGATGCTTTGCTGAGGACGCTTAGCAACACTCTGAGTTAATTATTTAATTGGGGGAAACATCCATTAGGGAGGATTCTCACTTGCCAGACAGCCTGTGAGTAAACATGTCAAGAAGAGAAGAGTGAGGTGTTGGCGAAAGCTGCCATTCACCCTGGCTCCTCCTCCAGCCCCCCCTCCAGCTAGGGAAGGGGAGCCTGCAGGACCCTGCCCAGATGCATCTGCAGCCTGGACCAGGACAAGCTGGCCAAGCAGGCCCCAGAGACAGGCTGTGTCCCTGAGGAGGGAAGATGTGGCTCGGGGCCCTCAGCCCCACTACTGGCATGTATGGGGAATAATGTTACAGTCAGGAAAAGCCACTCACACCAGATTGCTCACTACAGAGGGGATTTAATTCGAGAACCCAGTTACAGGAGTGTTGGAAGTGATGAAAACTGGGGAAGGCGAGGCAACTGAAAGATTAACTGTTGCAGGAAGCTACTAGGACCCCGGAGCTGGACCATAAGGGGGGAAGGTGGTATTGACCAGAGCCAGAGGCTGGGGCTTCCAGGTGAGAGCTACAACTCCGAGGGGCCAACAGCTGGGAGCTGGAGTCATTTGGGGGAGGGTGGTGCCTGGCAGAAGCTGGCTACACAGAATAGATGCCACTGGAAGCAGAGAGAGGATGAGAAATACTCTGGGCTTTTCCCTCCTCCCACCCTCCAGTCTCCCACCAGTGCCTCACGTTGGTTGAACCCAGCAGGAAACCAATGGACAGAGCAGCCTGGGAAACATAATTTGCAGGGTCAGCTCCCTGCACATGGGGCAGAGCAGGGGAAGGGCAGGAGGTGAATGGAAGTACAAACGAGCAATGACCAGCACGTGAAGCCCGTGTGGTGCTGGGTCTGCAGGTGTGAAGGGTGAGGCTTTCTCTGAGAGGCGGAGACCTTGTAGCTGCTGCGCTGTGAGTATGCAGGATAAAGAGAAGTCCTGGTTTGCACCTGTGCCTGTCAAGGTTCTGTGGAGAAAAACTCTTTGGACATTTTAAACAAGGAGAGATTTAGTACGGAGAATTAGGTGTTTTCCAAATTGTTGGAAGGGCCAGAATAGTAAATTTGAGACTGAACACCCAGGCATGATTTCCAGAAGAATTCTAAACTGACCCCAGTGGCACTACAAACTCTATTGGTCTCATCTTCTGAATGGGCTCAAACCCACTGTAGCTAAAATACAGAGATCAAGAAACCAGAATCAAGTCACTACTGACGTTGTCACCACTGTCTTTGCCTCTTGACATCCAGAAGCTAGAGAAGGGACCATGTGAAGCTGCTGTAGAAAACAAACAAAAACCCAGAAACCACCAGAGACAGAAAACAGCCTCGGCCTCACATCCACCTTCCAGATGTCACGAATGTGATTGATTGGTGGAATCCTATTCATTTCTAGAGCCCTAGCTGCAAAGGAGACTGGGAAATACAGGTTTTAGTTTTCCAGCCTCTCCAGCCAAAAGGAGGGAGGAGACATGGGAGGTTGGGGGAGCCCATTCTCAGTGTCCACCACCCCACTTGTGGGAAACTCAGATGGAGGAAACAGTGCAAGACTGCAGGCCACATAGTGTGATGGGGACTCCAAGTGGTACAGATGTTCTGAGAGGGCAGCTCACCTTTTGGCCTCCCAGAGTGGTAAGCTAGCATATTCACACATTCACAAGGCCCAGCCCCCTGCACAGCTCATTCCATCCTCCCACCTACCTCATAAGACAGGGCTTAGTACATCCCCATTTACTCACAGGGAAACTGAGGCTCAGAGAGGTTAAACAGCCTGCCCAAGAGCACACACAGGTAAAGGGCAAAATAGGGCATAGAACCAGGGCTGGTTGACACCAAAGCTCTTTGGCTGGGTATGAAGAAGGGGATGAAAATAGAGTAGATGGGAGGTGGGAGGGGGCTGAAGGAAGACACTCCGTGTGAGGAAGCCACATGAGCAGAGGCGCTGAGGTGTCTGAGCGTGCTGGATGTGGTCTGGCAGGGAGTGGGCATGCTTAGGGGAAGGGTGGAGAAGGGGTGGACCATGGGCTACTCGGGAGGAGACTGCCTGCTGCACATACCATGAGGGACACTCGCTGAGCACAGAGGGAAGGGGAGCTGCAGGGCCTGGCACTGCGTGGCAGGAGTCCATGGGGAAAGGGGCAGGAACTGGAGGAAGGCACTGGTGAGGGAAAGAGCGAGGTCAAGGTCAAAGGAGGAAGCCGAGGCTCAGGTGAGCAACAGAGCATGGGGGCAGCCTTGCCCAGGTGGGAGCTGTTAGTTCCACCACCAAGTAAGCATCATTTCTGGGCTGGAGAACAGGCACTGCCAAGGGGAAACACAGCCGTGCTGACAGCTGTTCAGAAGCTGGGGGTTCCTGCCTTGTCCCCTCCACCCACCCAGGGCTAGCCCTGGTCAGCTGGGACCCTCCCCAGGGTCTCAGGAACAGCACTCCTTGCTTAAGAATGGCCTCATTCTTCCCCCAGAAAGCCTTCTTGGATTACCTCCACCAGGAGCTCCTGGAGCCAGGGCCAGCTACATGTATGACCTGTGCAGTTGCCCAGGCCCCTTGCTCAGAAGAAGGTCCACGTGCTTGGTTTAGTGAGTGCTCTGCCTTCACCACCTTGAAATTCTCAATAATTTTTTAACAAGGGTCTCTGCATTTTTGCTTTGCACTGGGCCCACAGAGTATGAAGTTAGTCCTTCCTGGAATGAAGAATAATCTAAGAAAGGTTTCCATGATTCCTTGGGATTGGGGTGGGGGCTCCCCATGGACCTTTCAGGGAGGGTGACTGAAGGCCTTAAAAGGCATTCCTCCTGTTGTTTTGGATTCCTGCACCTCACAAGCCCCCGGTATATTCCTCTATAAGTGCGTGTGACTCTCCCATATCCTGTACCCAGCCTTGCTCTAAGCTCAGAGAAGCAGCAACTGTATCAAGTGTTTAGTGCACACTGGTCCCCCACCCCCTGCCAACTCCACAAAGAGCCATGCACGTGGTGGGTGCTCCATGGGGCTTGCTGAGCCAACGTGAAGGCTAGGTGGACTGGATGGACAGACTGGCCAACTCCGATGGTCTCCTGCAGCCTGGGCAGGAGTGGAGTGGGGAGAGAAGGGAGGGAGACCGAGTGTGTGTGTGTGTGTGTGTGTGTGTGTGTGTGAGAGAGAGAGAGAGACAGAGACAGAGACAGAGGGAGGGAGGGGGCACATAAAACAGAAACAAATAAAGAGTTCAAACGTGAAACGATTAAAAAGTAAATCGAAGAGAGTGAGATAAGGCGGAGGAGCCTCTGCTCCCTAGTTAACATTCATTGGATTGAATAATCAGGCTTCATTATCTCAAATTGTCAGCATATTTGCCCTCAAAATGCTAATTTACAGTTGGCTGGGAGCAGTCTCGGCCTATTTTGACTAAAATATGATTTCACTTTATTGAGCATTGTTCTTAGCTGTCGGGCATCTTGGTTCACAGGGAAAGGAGGGGAAGAAATAGAGGGACAGAGGAAAACATTTTCTATCAAAGCTCTTCCCCGCTCAAGTCTGATTATGGGCTCCCTGTTTTGCGTAGAAATGGCATTTCTGAGCCTCCAAGTAAAATTAGAGTCTTTATCATTTTCTTTTAGGGGATAGACAATTTATCATTAATCTTAGCCAAGGAAATAGGAGAAATGATTTTTTTTGTTTTACTGAAGGGATGGAAAGTCTTGCTCACCACTCCCCCCTCCCTCTTCAGCGCCGAGACAGCCGGCTCCCTCCTCCACCACGTTCTCCCACCAAGCTCTCCCGACCTCCAAAGGTCTGGTGCTCTCTGCCTCTTGCCCTTCTCTGTCCTAAAGGCCTCAGCGACCAAAGAAATGGTCGCAGGTTACTCACATTAGCTCTGGAGTTTGGCTGGACTTTCCCAGAATCTCAGCCCTGGAAGTCTTAAAGATGTGAGCTCCAAATTTAATTCTAGAATTGAGTTAGAAAGACACAGTCCTCCTTGGAGCTAAAAGTTTGTAACTGTCCTTTCAAGTCTTTGTTCACTTGTGAGCACGGTGTTCCAGACAGCGAGATCTGGGCCCTGGGCTGGGTTTCCACTCCACCGAGCAGCACACACTCTCCCAGCTTCGCCGTGACTGAGGGCAGGAGCTAGTGTGAGCCGTCACTGGGTCAGGCCGAGGCCAGGCCAGTTCTCTGGGGTTAGAGTCATAGGGAAATGAACCTTAAAATTGTTTTAGTTCAACCCCCAAAACCAGATGACGAAACTGAGGACAGAAGTTAGCAGTCGGGGGTTGCAAATCCAGTGAGTGGGTCATCTTGGTGACTCTTATTACTGTTTGGGAGGCTTCTCTCCTCTCCTCTATCAAACTCCTTTCTGAATGCCCTTTTTGGTCAGCCCTCCTTCTACTTTTTTGTCATCCATTCCCTGTCTTAGCTCTTCCATGGGCAATGAGTGGCCATTCTGGCCCTCTGTGGAGCGGAGAGGTTCTGGATTGCTGGTGGCTTCTGCCTTGCCTTCCCTGTGAAAGTCAGCCCAGGACCCAGGAGTCAGTATGCCCAGCCAACAGGCCTCCAGCTATCCTGCCCCAAAGCCATCCCCTCCTCAGCCAGCCAGGCCTTCCCCCGCCTTCAAAGCCTGAGAAAGCCGTCCTCTTCTTCTCTACCCCAGAGTAAACAGAAGTTGCATGTTCCCAGGCCAAGGTCCAGGGTCACTGTGTGCACTTGGGCAGACTGTACATTGTACAAGGGCACTGGTCAGGTCAGCAGTGGGGCTGAGATCCAGCCCCTGCTTCCTTAGCGCTCAGAGCTGACTCACTTCTCTGTCCCACCTTCCCTAACCATCTGAGCTCAGCCTTCTCCCCGGGCTCTTCTGAATTGTCCTAAGCCTGAATGTGTTGACTGGATCGAGACCCAGATTGATGTGTCCACTCCCCTCCCCCATCCTGGATCTGTGTGGTGTGTGGGGCCTTGCCATCTATACTCAACGGGATTCGAGACTGGCCTCTGTCCACTTATTGCAGCCAGCTCCTGTCCCTGCCTGGGTCTCCATGCCCCTGCTCACAGTAGTTACTGCTGTCTCTCAGCTTCCTGACCTCCTGAGACACTGGACTCCCCAGACACTCCGTGCATGGCTCCTTAGGCAGCCTAGGCCTAGAGGCAGCAGCCTCTGGCCAGGCACAGGGTCATTGGTCAGGGGATATCATCAGGCATTTTGCACAGAGGCTTCTGGAAGGCAGTATCATGTAACAGCCTATAGGCACTCTAGCCATCGTGCACACAGAGCAGACATCACATACATACATCCCAGCCAGCACAGCACACACTCCGCAGACACACCCCACAGACACCACTTACCCTCATCCTTCGCAAACACTACAAACACATAGACACAACCCAAGAGATACTACACACACCCCCACACTCAACAGACACACACACCCAGCCAACACCCCCCCCAACCTATGCTCATATCCAACAGAAGCTGTATACACCCTCTGCTGACGGAATCCATATACACCCTCACACTTTCCCAGGCACACACACATTCATACACAGCAGACACCACACACACACACACACACACACACACACCCAACAGACACTATATACAAGCCCACCTGCTCACACGTGCTCTGTCACATTTATTACAGTTGGTGGCCATGCACCTGGTATGATACGAGAAAGCTGAGAAGCCCCCACCAGGCCGCACCTAAATGCATGAGGCGGAGAGCATTGTACCTTCATAATTTGCCTGATGAAATTACGAAACAGGAGGAGGAAATTCCACTGCTTCTGGGGTGCAGGACCCTGGCTTTAGCTCAGTTCTGTCACTGCAGAAACATGTGACCTGGATCACCCTCTCCACAACAAGAAATAAGGCATTAGGAGGACTTGTACAAAATCTTCAGATGGGTGTTAGGGCCCCGGGTGTTCATCATACAGCATATATTGAGGGCCACCCCGGCCTGGGTGCTGCAGGGCAGATAAGGAATTCCAGGCCAGGCTTGGTCCCTGTCCTCAGAGAGTCAGCGTCAGGCTGGAGAGAGAAGCAGGGCTTAGTATCAGAGGATGGAAGAACAAACACACACCAATCGTGCAAATTCACTCTCAGGCAGAGGGCCTGAGGATTAAACGGGTTTCGAGGTAAAACAAGAAACCCCGGGGTGGCCACTGCAGCCGGCCATGTCCAGAGGGAAGAATTCAGACTCGGGGGCAAGGAGGGTAGGAGATACAGTCATTTATTCATCCATCAACTATTTATTTATTCAGCACCTACTGCCTACCTAGTGCTTTGAGGAATGAGGTCCCTGCCTCATGCTGCTTCTGTTCCAGCTGAGAGACTGTCAGTATGAACCAAGTGAATAGTAAGGATGATATCAAGGTGGTGTCAGGCTATGAGGCAAATCAGCAGGTAATGGGCAATGACTGGGGCCACCTTTGTACAGGGGAGTGCTCACTTAGGGCAATGAGGGCAGGTCTGGGACTAGGGTGAAGCAAGGAGACACTCCCTCTCAGGAGTGTACGACCTTGAAAGGGAGTGCCTCTGTATGACCTCGAAAGGGAGTGCCTCCTTAAATTTGTGCCCTCAGTGGTGCCTCACTTGCCTCACCCTCATCCCAGCCCCATTCAAGGGCATTAAGGGGAGGCATCTAGGCATGAGCCTCTAGCTATCAAGTCCTCGCAGCCTGATTTCTCTCCTATATCTCTGTTTTTGTGCTCCATTTCCTTAGACCTCCACTTACCCTGGCCCAGCCTCTGGCCCCAGCCCTAGCTTTCCTTCCCTAGGCCTCAGGGTGTCAGAGAAGGCCCCTGCTCCCTGCCCACCAAACCCCCCCACTACCACCACCACAGCGCCGAGGCTTGCCACCGACCGCACAGAGAAGCCAAGCTTTGAACTGTGGGCCTAGGCCCAGGGAGGTCGCTCAGAAGGCCAAGGTTCAATTTCCCGGGCCTGAGGTGGCTGTGCTGGGAGGGGAAGGGGTGCACTGTGGGGCCTGGATGGGAGGCTGGGAAGAAAGAAAACTCACCCCAGCGAGGAACAGAGTCTTGTCCCTGTAACGCCATCACTTGGCCTCAGTGGGTTTGCCCCCAAAGTCTCCCATATCACGCTATTTCTCTCTTCCCCTGGCACTGACGTCTCTCATTAAGAACTTGTAGAAGAGACCATGTCTATTTCCCAGCTTGGAGCACTTGGCACTCTGCACCCCATATTCAGTGAAGAATGACTGAATGCGGTTGCAGTGAGATTCAGGCCACTCTGGCAGACCCGAGGAAGTGGGTCCCCGCCACTGCAGAAGCACTGGGGTCTACGGGGTGGTTTGGGGCACACAGGGACCCCTCAAACCCAGCTCCATAGTGGGCTCTCAGGGGGTCAAGCCCAGCCAGGCCCCTGTGGGTCCTCTGCACCCCCTGCCTCACCTAACAAAGGCCAGCGCGATCTAGGATCTCACCTCCCTCAGCCTGGCAGGCCGGGGCAAGTTTGCGGGTATTCCCCTCTTCGCCCCACCCCCATTTACCCCTGGCAACCTCGATGCCCTTTCCAAGGACATTCTCCGCCTCCAAGTCCGGACTGACCTCGGCTAGAGAGAGGCGCCAGGGATAGGACATGGGGGACGGGTAGGTGGGTCCGGACTGCCTCCTAGGCCCCGGGTAGGGGGTGGGGCGCCCCCCCCGGAGCTGGGCCGAGACCCCGGCTCCGGCGCTAACAATCAATGGGCCGCAGCCGGCGGGCGGGGCCGGGCCGGAGGATTAGGGCGGGGAAGGGCAATTACAGCGGAGCGGCCGCGCTCCGGATTTCGTCCGCTGCGCTGCTCAAATGCCACATTTCGGATGCAGCGCCGCGCCCGCCCTGTTTGCTCGGTGAGTGGGGGCCCCGGGGCAGGAAGCCAACTCGCAAGTGTATCGGAGATTAGGGCCGGCGGCGGCGGGGGCGGGCACTGGACAAACACGCGGCGGCAGCCTCAATCCTCCGTCCTCTATTCCGCCCGCGGCGACGCTGGCCGGGCCGTGACTCGGCGACGCGCGGACGCGGGTTGGGAAGGCCGCGGCCCCTACCCGGCCCAGGGCCTCCGCGCCCGCCTCAGGGGACTCTCCGCCTGGGCTTGCGAGCGGGCGGGGGCGGGGCGCTGAGCTAGCAGGGCCGACTGGCACCTGGCGGGGGAAGCAATGGATTTTTTTTCTTCCTTCAAATATTTATGAATTTTGCATCTTTTCCTTAATGAGCTTACACGTGGAGGACCAACTCCCGTAAAAATTGGCTTGGTACCAAAGATCATGGTGGGAGAATGAGGAAAAGAAGGAGGGCACGGGAGAGAGAGCAGGACTTGGGTGGAGTCGGGAGGACGAGGAAAGGGCGGAGGAAGGGGAAAAGGGAGGGCGAATGGAGGAAACCGAGGCGCGGTCTCCTTCAGTCCCTCCGACCCTCCATGACTCGCCCCCCAGGCCTGGCTCAAACCCTTGTCCTCAAACCCCTACTTCCCCTTCTGCCTGGTGAGGCGAGGGGAAAGAGCCCCCGGTTGGGGATGGGGAAGGAAAAGGAGGCAAAGGTGAAGGTGTGGGAGTGGTGGGCCCCTCGCTCGAGTGAACACCAGGGAGCTTAGCAGCACTGCGGAAAATCCAGCAGTCCGTGGGCGGAGCAGCCCCGGACCCGCGCGGCAGTGGATGGCGCCTCCTGGTGTTCAGGAGACCGCGCTGCCCGGCGCTAACCGCCGCCCTAGGTCTGAGTTCGCTGCCCTGGGAAGTGAGCCTTTGATAGGCCTCCAGGAGCCCTGGAGGACATGTCCAGACTCTTAAGCCAGAGTTTCCAGGGACTCAAAGGTCAGAAGGACAGTCTAGGACCCCAGAACAAATTCCTCTCCTGGGAGCTGTAGGGTTCACCCCTACACTGGCTTCTGCCACATCCCCAGCTAGAGCTCCTCCTGCCCTTCCACAACTCACCCTCAATCCGTGCTGCTTCTTGTTCCCTGAGCAGACTGACCATTCCTACAAACATGACTTTGCTCAGGTTTCTGGGAGGGTCCAAATCCTCACCACCTACCAAGGCACATCTAGTGTCCAACCTCTTCCTCCAGGAAGCCCTCCAGGGCTGCTCCAGCTCAGAGGCTCTTTCAACCAATTTAGCATCTGATTCCATCTCAAGATCCCTCTGTTGGGCTTCCCTGGTGGCGCAGTGGTTGAGAGTCTGCCTGCCGATGCAGGGGACACGGGTTCGTGCCCCGGTCCAGGAAGATCCCACATGCCGCGGAGCGGCTGGGCCCGTGAGCCATGGCCGCTGAGCCTGCGCGTCCGGAGCCTGTGCTCCGCAACGGGAGAGGCCACAACAGTGAGAGGCCCGCGTACCGCAAAAAAAAAAAAAAAAAAAAAGATCCCTCTGTGGTGGGTCTTGGCCTTCTCTCTTCTTCAAAGTCAGGCTATATGTTCTCTTGGAACTGAGTGGTTTTGGCCAGGGACAGGATCTGCCCACACACACCCCCTCCCCCCGCCTCCAGACAGCTGGAGCTTAAAAGGTTAGTGGGCTGGTCCCTGAGGCACTTGTGCCCAGGAGGGCCCTTGTCCCTTAGGAGTGACAGAGTTTCTCTTCCAGGGAACCCCACCCAGTTCCTCACTCCTCTGACTGGCTCCTCTGCTCCATCCTGCACCCCACCATGATCCCTTGGGAGGTAAGGCCACTTTGTAATCACCCCTGTTCTCAGAAAGGTTATGAAATCCTTTCTCTTGCTATTGACACCTCTGAACTGAACAAACAAGCTTCCTTTTCACCCTCTCATGAGGTCCTTAGTGAGCTGCTGAAACCTCCAGAAATGACCAGTTCAGGCAAGCTCCAAGATTTGGGAGGTTAAGCCCTCACCTCAAGAGAGGTTGTGGCTAAACCCACAAGGAACCTGCCCTCACCATGGGTGGATATACTGACCAGATAGACAGTACAGCCTGTGGAGGGCAATGCAGCAACATCAGCCATTTCAAATGAGCCTCTCTCTCATCCCAGGAATTTCACATTTAAGAATCTCTCCTAGGGACTTCCCTGGTGGCGCAGTGGTTAAGAATCTGCCTGCCAATGCAGGGGACACGGGTTTGATCCCTGGTCCAGGAAGATCCCACATGCCGCGGGGCAACTAAGCCCATGTGCCACAACTACTGAGCCTGCATGCTGCAACTACTGAAGCCCACACGCCTAGAACCCATGCTCCGCAGCAAGAGAAGCCACCGCAATGAGAAGCCTGAGCAAAGAAGAGCAGCCCCTGCCCACTGCAACTAGAGAAAGCCCTCGCGCAGCAACGAAGACCCAACGCAGTCAAAAAACAAAGAATCGCTCCTAAAAAGTACTTGCAGGGAGCACAGCGCCTATAAGGATGCTTGTCATGAGGGGAAAGGGAAAACCATCTTAAAGCCCATCAGTGGTGGGCTGGCTCAACTATTTGCATGCTGTGCAACCATTTGTTAAAAATTTGGTGGAGGTATATACACTGACACAGTGACGTGTCCAATATACATTAAGTGAGAAATAAAGCAAGATTAAAAACAGTTTAAAATACTTTGATTCAATGATTTTTGTAAAAATCATTATAATAAATGTGTTAGTATATGTATGGAATAGAAGTAAACCTGAAAAAAGGTGGTAATTTTGTTAGGGGATTATGGAGGGGCTTTCATTTTCTTAATGGTAATTTTGGTATTGTTTAATTTTCATGCAAAATGTATATATTATGTTTGGAATTAGAAAAGAAGAATAAGTCTATGGACCCATCTTGTCAGGACAGAAGGGTCTTGGCTGGAAGCACATTTGAGGCTGGCAAGGGTTGTGGTCTAGGAGCAGGAAGACGGGTCCCACCGACACACAGCCACCTCCTAGGTGTGACTGCGTAGGAGGAGGGTGGATTTCCTAGTAGCCCCCCCTCCGTCCCCCACTCCACCCCCCACCTCCCCGCCCCAGGGTCTGGAAGGGAACCAGACGAAAATTGTAGCCTTTTTCGTTTTAACATTTGGGAATCTCCTGCAATTGACTATCCACTTCCCCCTGGGAGGAGGGGGGCATGCTTGTTTCTACCCCGCAGTTAGGAAGCGTTGACTCCACCAGCCAGAGAGCAGTGATCTTAGGCACCCGACCTAACTAACGTCCTTCCTTCCCCCTCTACTGCCCTCTGAGCACAGTGCCGCGCGCCACCTCCCGAATCGGGCTTCATTTCCCGGAGCTTCTGAGAGGTGTGTACAACAAGCTGACCCTAACTCCTAGCCTCGCGGGTGAGGGGCCTCTCCCTCCTCGCCCAGCCTCCTCGCACGCCCTTGCCGGGGGCTGCTGAGACCCCGCAGGTGCGGTTGCAGGGGACGGCCAGCGGAGGCGGTGCCCCCATCACACGGTCTGCGCGCGCTCCCTGCTGCCCGCCGCGAGAAATGACACTCCCCATCGGCCCGGCCATTTGGCCCTTCAGTCCCTGAGTGCCAAGCACACCCCGCCCCCCACCCCGAACCTCTCCTATTACGTGCGTTCCCCAGGCCTTGCTAGGCCAGAGCCCAGGAGGGACAGGCACTTAAAAAGCAAAATGGTGCCCCCGAGGCTATCATCCCACTTCAGAGGAGGCCTAAGTGCCCGCTGCATCACATCACGCAAGTTAGATACAGGGGCAGGGCAGAGCAGAGCCTCCATTTCCTGACCGCATGTCCAGACCTCTACAAAGCACTGAGGGAACAGAGGGCTTAAATTCTCCAGGGCACTGTATGAGCAGCTCTGAGGAGGCTGAGAAAACGGGGTCCTGCCTTCCAAAAACCTAGAGCCCCAGAGCAGGAGCAGGACTGATTCTGTGTCCTGTCAGCTGCCCACACAGGCCAGGGGCCAGCATTGTGAGTGTACCTGTTCTGTCACTGGGCTGGGCCTACCCAGGTGATGAGCACTGACAAGGGCCTCCCCAGTACCAAGTCCAGGTGTGCTTCCAGTCAACAGAAAAGCACCAGCTCAGGAAAGCTCCAGAAGCACCTCCTCCCCCAGGGCTGAGGCTATGAATTCCCAGGGGAAGAAGAGACAATGCAAGATCAGGGCCAGAGGATCCTGGAGGGAGGAGAGGGTGCCCTTCTACTATGTACTAGCTGTGTCACCTGGATAAGTAGCTTACCCCCTCTGAGCCTTATATTCCTTATCTGTAAAGTAGCATACATGATTTTTCACAGGTTGAGATGTGGATTCACTGCTACAATTTTGCTATATCCAGCACATAGCACATGATCCATAAATTTCCATTAACAGTATAATGGAAAAACAAATTGTAGTCTATTCATTTTCGGAATACTCTATAGCAATGAAAATTAATAAACTGGCCATGTATATAAAACTCACAAACATAGTGCTGAGTGAAAGAGACAAGCTGAAGAATGACAAGTACAGTATGATGCCACATATATAAAGTTTAGAAGCATGCAAAACATTTCATGCTGTATGCTGCTTATGGGTAAGTAACTATGGAGCAACTGAATGAGACCATGAATGGAAATGATAACACCAGGTTAGAATAGTAATTAACTCCAGTGAATGGAACTGCTGAGAGGTGCAAAGGGGCTACATATGTGTCCATAATGTACTTTTACTTAAAGAAACAAAAACTGAAGTAAACGTAGCAAAAGCTGCAGTCTATAAAGTTGGATGTTGAGTTCTTGGGTATTTATCATATTTTTATCTATAACTTTCTTAGTGTTTGAAATATTTTATTGTAATAAAAAAAGGGGAAGAAAACAATTGCTTACCTAATAATAGACCCTATGATAACCCCCTGCTTTCAGCAGCCCCACCCACTCACCTCCCCACTTGACCTATTCTCCTCCATCTTTGATCTCATCCATCCATATTTTTCTTTTCAAACTAGAACCCAAATGCAGATGACTCCCAAATCCAGCCCAGACACCTTCTCTTACCTAACTTCTTGTCAGATGTCCCCACTGGAATACTTCTCAGAAAACTCACCCTCAATACAGCCAAAAGTACCCCCCTCCAACTGCCTGCAGCCCACAGCTGGAAGGACATGCAAGTTGAGAGAAGATAGATACCTAAACATCTTGTTGAAATCTTTGAATGCTGATGATAAATAAAAAGATCTTCCAAGCTTTTTAACATTAGAAAAGGTTTGCTACAAATAAAAATCAACCTGACAGCAGACTTTTCATCTGCAATGTGAAATACTAGAAAACAGCTGTTAGAAGCAATGAAACTTCTATCCGTAGAGCACCAAAGAGAGAACTTTAAAATGGTTTTGAGTAAAGAGGAAAAGAAAAAGAAAGGTTTACCATTTATGTAAATTAAAAACATATATACAAAACAGCCCTACATGTTTTACATGGGTCCATAGATAG
This sequence comes from Monodon monoceros, assembly GCF_005190385.1. Lineage (NCBI taxonomy): Eukaryota > Metazoa > Chordata > Mammalia > Artiodactyla > Monodontidae > Monodon > Monodon monoceros. The sequence continues at coordinate 26,582,081 of NW_021703775.1, read as the reverse complement.
TCAATAACAAATGGTTTATTAGGGTAGCAGGGGAATTGGCAAGGGGATGAGGATAAATAGGAAAAAACAGACAAAAATAAGAGTGGGATCTGGTATGGACCTCAGATGGTAATGGCCATGAACAGGTAGGAAAGGTTACCTCAACCTTCTGCTCCTGAGGTCCAAAAGGGGAAAAAAATCATTAAAAAAGTGTTCCCAAATTCAGACAAAAGGTTGACAGGCAATGGATTAAATGATGTGTTAGTTATAAGATGATTTGGAGAGATGGCAAGAAGAGCTTGCAGGAACTTGAGATCAGGTATTTATTTTTGCTTAGAAAAGTGACATTTGAAGAAATATGGCAATGTATTTGCCTAAATCAATCCCTATCCCAAATTCCTTAAGTAAAAGCTGAAGCCCTGGTAATCCTGGGCCAGAAACTCAGGCTGGTGGCAGCTCACCTGGCCCCTTTAGAGCCCTTGAGAGGGACACCTGGCTATAGGGGCAGACACTGATTGGGCTGATGATCTGTTCCTGCCCTGCTCACATCCCACGAGCCTCTGTTCCGTGCCAGGAACTGTATCTTTATTACTTGTTTTAGATTTCACTAAACCCAACAAAGTGGGCTGTATTAGGTGAAGTTAATACCATCAGTAACATTCACTCACTCATTGGTTTATTCATGTAACAAATATTTGTGGGCTGACCATTCTGTGCCAGGCTCAGTTCTAGGCTCCAAGAGAAAAATCAGTAAGCAAAGCAGATAAAAAAACCTCTGCTCTTTAGGGAGCTTACATTATTGTTGAAAGAGCTAATAAAAATAAATAAATAAGGAACATATATGTTTGTTGGATAGTAATAAGTACTATGGAAAGAAATTAAGCTGTATAGGGAAATAAGGAGCGTAGGACAAGGCAGGGAAGGCCTCATTACGAAGGTGATATTGGGACTTCCCTGGTGGCGCAGTGGTTAAGAATCTGCCTGCCAATGCAGGGGACATGGGTTCGATCCCTGGTCCGGGAAGATCCCATATGCCGCAGAACAACTAAGCCTGCGTGCTGCAACTACTGAGCCCACACGTTACAACTACTGAAGCCCATACACCTACAGCCCGTGCTCCACACCAAGAGAAGCCACCGCAATGAAAAGCTCACTCACCACAATGAACAGTAGCCCCCGCTCACCGCAACTAGAGAAAGCCCGTGCGCAGCAACGAAGACCCAACGCTGCCCCCCCCCACAAAAAAATTTTTTTAAAAGGTGACATTGTAGCAAGGACTGAAAGAAGGTGAGGGAATGAGCCATGCAGATAGCTGAAGGACAAGTAGGAGGAGGGAATAGCAAGTGCAAAGGCCCTGAGGCAGGAGTGTATTTAGTCAAGGGAAAGCCAGAAGGCCAGTGTGTCTAGAGCAGAGTGAGACTCGGGAACAGTAGTGGATGAGGTTAGAGAAATAAGGGGAGTGGAGGGCCTTGTCAGCCCCCACCTGGTGTGACTTGGGGAGTCAGTGGAGTTGAGAAAAGGGGTGACATGATCTTACCCTGTTTACCAGAACCATTGAGTTGAAGTCTGTAGAAGAACAAGGGTGGAAGCAGGGGAGCAGATAGGTCATTATTGCAGTCATCTTAGCAAGAGACAGGAGGCTTGGTCCACAGTGATATCAGGGGAGGTGATTGGGCGAGGTCAGACTCTGGATATATTTTGAAGGTAGAGCCTTATGAGAAGTATGCTGATGGACTGGATGTGAGGATCCAAAGATGATTCCAAGTTTTCTGGCCTGAGCAGCTAGAAGGATGAAGTTGCCATTTTCTGGGGTGGGAAAGGCTGTAGTGGGAGCAGGATGGGGACAGATGGGGAGGTGGGAGGCCCCTCAAACTCTCACAGCTTGAATGTGCACAAGCCTGATGCGAGCCTACATCTGTCTGACTCCAAAGACCCTTCTTCTTTAGCTCCTCCACACTGCCTGCCCCAGAGAAAAGGCAAAGCAAGAGGGGTCCTACCCCTGCCCTCCTCTGCCCTCGTCAGGTCAGCATATTGTGGGGAAATGACACCTTCAAACACTGGATTGTAGTTAGTTTTTGACTCTGTTGCATTCTGTAAGCTGTCTTCATCTTCAAAGATCTGTCCGTTTAGTGAACAAGCATTATCATTTTTCATTGGTCTTAACCCATGAGATTCCCAAATCATTGACCTTCCCCATTCTCCTCTCATGAGTCTCCCATTCTGCCAGAGTAAACCATTCAATGTGTTTTGGTTATCTGCTGTTGTATAGCAAACCACCTCAAAACTTTGTGGTTTAAAACAACTATTTTACCTGCTCACAACTCTGGAGGTCAGGGATCTGGCAGGGCTCGGCTGGGATGTGCTTCTTCCTCACGGGGTGTCAACTAGGACCTCTTATGAGGTTGCGATCAGGCCTGGCTTCATAGGTGTGGTACCTATGCAATTGCGCAGGGCCTCACGCTGAGAGAGATTCTGCAATTGGCTTAATGCTCTAGTCTTGCTGTCTTGAAATTCTTAACTATTTTTGAACAATAGACCCTATGTTTTTATTTTACGCTGGACTCCACAAATTATGTAGCTGGTCTGGCTTGCAGTCAGATGGTGGCTGGGACTGGAACATTCAGGATAGCTTTATTCACAAATCTAGTGTCTTGGCAGGGTTGGCTGGGAGGCTGGGACTCTCTCATTCTCTCAACACGACTAGCTTAGCCTTCCTCACATAGAAGCTGGATCCCAAGGGTGAGCACCCCAAATAGCAAAGGGAAAACTTCAGATCATAGGGTCCTGCCTCAGAAGTTACACAGTGTCACTTTCTTCATATTCTACTGACCAGACCAAGTCACAGGGCTAGCCCAGATCCAACAAGAGGGGATAGGGAAATGGCAAGGCCTCTCTGCAAACAGAGCATATGGGAAGGAAGCCATCTTTGGACACATACCCTACCACTCAATGTTTGTGTCCTATCTGCCCATAGGGCCAGAGTTCCCAAGAGGACAAGAGAAGGATGCGCCTGCTGCTTTTGCTGCTGCCCTCTCCGTACCTCTGCCACACTCCCCAGCTGGAGCCAGTTGAATTGGTTTGTCTCAGGTAGGGTAAGGGATCTGTTTTGTCCACTTAGACTCTGAAAATGACTAGAGGACTGGCCTTGGCCAGAGAGGCTGTGAAGTATGCTGATCACTTTACCAAGCAAGGTGGTGGGGAAAGGGTGGGCCGAGTAAACAGGTGCAGAAAGCTTGGGGACACGGTCCCACCCCCTTCCCCCTGATAATTGGAAGGAGAAGTTGAAAGCAGGTATAGGGGCTTGCCATTCAAGGAATGGTCCCCAGACTAACAGCACCAGCATCACACGGGAATGTGTTAGAAATGCAGAATGTAAGGACCCAACTCCGACCCACTGAGTTGGATCTACAATTTAACTAGATTCCTGGGTGATGTGTATGCACATTAAAGTTTGAGAAGCTAGTAGACTCTAGAACAGAGGTTCTCACCTTGGCCACACAGTGGAATCACTTGGGAAAGTTGTACAAGTCCCGGTGCCCCAGGCACACCACAGACCAACTAAATCAGCATTTCAAGGTGGGAGCCTGGCATTAGGATACTTTGTTCCTCACTAGGCACTTCCGCCGGTGAGTGAAGAAGCCAAACTCCAAGGCTTCCTGCCTTAGGACTCCTCACTGGGTGAGCCCCATGTAGTTCTCCTCTGGAAAGCAGGGAGCCAGGGCTGAGCTTCCAGTGGGGTCCAACCCACCTTCTCCTCATCAGGAGCTTGTAGACATTGATTTTTCCCAGAGTACTCTCTGGACCCTGCAGGCTCTGAGTCTGGCCATTATTCCCACTTCCCATGCCTACCCCTACGTTTGAAGCCAGGACTCCAAGGGGCAGCTCACCATGATGAGTGTGAACAGCAAACAAATCAGTCTGAACACAAATAAGGTAACTTCCTAACAGGAACCGCAGTTCAGGGCTGAACAAACAGGCAGCCAGAGCCCCCACCCGACTCCTAGACCCCCAGCTGGTGGCAAGGACCAGCCTCTGCACCTGGCCTGGAAAGTGAGGTTTCCCAGGACTTCCAGTGCCCCCTTCCACCCAGTTCTCTCCCCATCCCCGGACTTGACCTCCTCAGCCTTAGTAGGGGATGGCAGAGGCTTGGTGACAACCCTAGAAGCCCACTTGTGGAAGAGCCTTAAAAAGGTCACAAGGGCATGAGGGAAGGTCTGGGCTGGTGTGAGGGCCCGTGACAAGTCTGTCCTCTTCTCCCCGCCCAACACCCCTGACATCTGCCTGCAACCCACACACACCATCACCACCACCACCACCACCACCATCATCTCTATTTTCCTTTCTTCTGAACACAGAAACCGCTTTCTAGGTGGTTCTTTCATCCTCTCCCCCTCGAACACCATCTGCTTACAAGACACTTGGAGAGATGACACACATGATAACCCAACTCCTTCTGTGTTTTTCCATTTCAACAACACCCCTGAGTTTCTGGACCCTCAGACCAGGTTTGAATGTGATGATGCAGAGACGGGCTGAACCTGTCAGTGACTTTTTAAAAAGAACCAATACCTTTGTTCACTTCTTCTACTGGTGTTGGAAGTTCAGTCAGTTATGAGTAGTTGAAACAAGCTGGTCTTTAAAAGGATTTATTCTTTCTCTCACACACATACACCCTTCTACTACAGCTCTATCCCCCATGTACCCCCAAAGGGAAAAAATAATCCTTCCCCCTTGAAGGGCTGTGGGGCACAGAGGATAAATTAACTCAATTAAATTCAATTTCAGCCATTTAAGTTGATACTCTTAGTGTGGAATTTAGCGTCAGATGGACCTGGGTTTGAATTCTTACAGTTCACTAGCAGCAAAACAAATCTTAGCTCTTCAAGATCCAGTTTCCCCATCTATAAAATGGGAATAACAGCAGAATCATGGGGATCAACAAGATACACCCCTTACCCAGTGCCTGTGGTATAAATAGTGGTTTGGTAGAGGACCATCCCTCTTTCTTTCTTTTTCTTAAAATTTTTTTTAAAAATTAATTAATTAATTTATTTATTTTTGGCTGTGTTGGGTCTTCGTTTCTGTGCGAGGGCTTTCTCCAGTTGCGGCGAGTGGGGGCCACTCTTCATCGCGGTGCGTGGGCCTCTCACTGTCGCGGCCTCTCCCGTTGCGGAGCACAGGCTCCAGACGCGCAAGCTCAGTAGTTGTGGCTCACGGGCTTAGTTGCTCCGCTGCATGTGGGATCTTCCCAGACCAGGGCTACGAACCCATGTACCCTGCATTGGCAGGCAGACTCCCAACCACTGCGCCACCAGGGAAGCCCCCCATCCCTCTTTCTTGTTCCTTTCTTTACAAACTGGAGGAATAAAGGAGAAATAGAATTCAATTCAGCAAATATGTGTGTACCTACTGTGTGCTGGGTACTGTGGTAGGCGTGGCTGGTGGGTAACATGACAAAGAAGCTGCTGACCTGGGTCTGGGGTTGTCACAAGGGTATGGTGTACAGTGAGCTGGAAGCTGAGTCCTGGACCAAGTTTTGCCTTTTGTGCAAATCTCTCCCCACTTAGTTCAGTCTCAATGTCCTTCCTTTCAGTACAACAAATGGCTTTGACTAGTTGGCTGCGAAGGCCCCAACCAGCTCTAAAGTACTCTAAGTGGGTAGAAAACATACTAGTCGCACTGAATGAGGGTTGTTTGCCCTGGTCCTTACACTTCCTCTCTGATCACTGTTTCTTCCCTCTGCCTTTGGCCCTCCTTAAAGCTGGGAGTCCACACGGGTCCATACTAGCTAGCCCTTCTCTCTTCTCTCACAGCACATTCTTTTTGCATAATCTCCCCCACTCCTTGCCTTTGTAGGCTAACCTCTCTTTGGAAGTATCTGCAGAGGAAAGCCTTCCCCAAGAAGCCTTCCTGGATCTCTGAAGCTATAGCTAATCTCTGTCCTTCATACTCACATAGAATCTGCCCTTTTAGTTTGACAGTTGCATTACTTAGTTGTGAATCTCCCCCACCATGAGACTGTGAGTTCCCAGTGGGAAGAAACGGTAGTCTTCATTCCTTTGCACCCCTCATAAACCCAGGACATAAAATAGGTCTCAAACAAATAGATGTTTGTTGACTTCAGTCTAATTAAAGAGCACAGGATTTCAGAGAAAGTCTTAAAAGCAGCATACATAAGAAAAAGCTAGGAAACAGTAGGTAACTGCAAAGTGCAATGTGTGTTAGCAATGTGTGCCTCTTCTGTGTCACTGTGCATTCCTGGGAGAGAGGAACAAACAACAACTTGTTTGCTCTTGGCCTGTCAGGTGCAAGGGGGTGCAGGAGGGGCAGATGAGGGGAGAAGCAGGTGTGGGGGGAGCTGAGACAGCTGGGCAGGGGGAGGAGGTGTAGGGCTTCCCACGAGGTGGCCCTCAGGCCTTCTCTTTCTGTAGGCTGGGCTGGACTTGAGGCCTGATGTGTGTGGGCCCTGCATCTCAGCTGCAATGACCACCATATTCCCTAGTTTGCACCTTTCTTCTGGGTGAAAAAGTCTCCCTTTGACAAGATGAAAGAGAAAGAGGGATGGAGAGAGACTCTGCGAAAGAGAAGGTGGAAAAGGAGAAAAGGGACAAGGATTCTCGAGGGTGTTGGAGGAAAGGGGAGCCAAGGGGTCTCCCAACATGCCTTCTCCAACTTCCTCGGTCCCCGGTGGCCCTGAGGTCCTGACTAGGGTTCAGAATATTGGTGTCTACAGCTGTTTCTTCCCTCAGTCCAGAGAAAGAAACTAGTTCTCTACTTAAGTGAGATAATCCAAGTGCAAAGCTTAAGCGATCAGTATTAGCAATCATTATGATTACCATTTTCCCCCTCTTCCTCCTCTCTACATGTCAAACCTATAGACAAGTATAGAGAATTAATACAAAGCATATCCATATGCCCACCACCACCCACTTTTATCAAACATTTTTTTGTGTGTGTGTGTGTTTTGTTTTTTTTTTTTTTGCGGTACGCGGGCCTCTCACTGCTGCGGCCTCTCCCGTTGCGCAGCACAGGCTCCAGACGCGCAGGCTCAGCGGCCATGGCTCACGGGCCCAGCCGCTCCGCGGCATGTGGGATCCTCCCGGTCCGGGGCACGAACCCGTGTCCCCTGCATCGGCAGGCGGACTCTCAACCACTGCGCCACCAGGGGAGCCCTATCAAACATTTTTACTCTAGTTGTTTTAAGAAATATTACAGAAAATTAACAGCATATGTACCCCTCCCTAGTCCCATTCCCTTCTTCTTCCCCGGAGCTCATCCCTATTTTAATTGTCATATTTACCATGCTCAAGAATGTCTTTATACTTGTACCACTTATTTATGTTTTACCTTATACATGTTTTAAACCTTTTTATAAATAGGCTCGTGGCTCTGTACTGGGTCAACTTAGCTAAGCTAGAACTACATTTCCCAGAATTCCCTTCCTTACATGGTTCTGGGCTAAGTTTGGCCACAGGAGAAATCTGCATGATACTCATGTGGCAGAAGTGACGCTGCAGGCAGCACGTTCACACTGTGTGAGGTAGGCCCTGGGGTGGCTCACGCATCACGGCTGAGCTGCTGGCTCCCCTTGCTGGTGGGGGCAGCAGCTGGACACAAAGCTCCTTTATCTGTCCCCAGACCCTCTTCACTTTCCCCAACTCCTGGGCTAGGTATGTATTTAGCTCTAGAACAAAGGACACCAGAGTCTTTTGCAGGTCACCTACATCAGTGAAGTTAGAGGGGGTGTGAGATGGATGCCGTTTCCAGCTCATTCTCGCTCTTCCTCCTGGATCCTGGTTCGTCCTTGCTTCCCCACTTCATATCCATCTTTCCTTCTCGACTGCCTTTCCAGGGGATTTCAGTCCCTAGCCCCAGAAAAAGAAGTAACAGCCTCACATAGACTCTATAACCAGCTCCCATGATTGCATAAAGTCAAATTCCCATAATAAATTCCTTATCCTATGTCACTCCTCATGGTTCTGCTTCACAGATTGGATCCTGACTGGAATAGAATTTGCTAGCAGACATAGTTCCAAGAAGAACAGAACCTTAGTGAGTGATGGGTTCTCTAAATTTGGTCTAAATTGTCTAGAATTGATTCTGTGATCTAATTAGATCTAAAGGCATAAATGACCCTTACCAAGGGTCACCAAGGGTTACCAGGGGTAAAGGGATCACTGGTGCTCCATGGCATATAACAGGAGAAAACGTTTTAAAATAATAACCTGTAGGGACTTCCCTGGCAGTCCAGTGATTAAGACTCCGTGCTTCTACTGCAGGGGGAATGGGTTCAATCCCTGGTTGGGGAGATAAGATCCTGCATGCCCTGTGGCATGGCCAAAAAATTTTTTAAAAAAAGAAAGAAGGAAAGAAAAAAAACTCACCTGTAGACAATCGCAATCAAGTGCCTATAGAAGTCAATACTTTGATTGACCAAGTATTTGCTTGAGCATAACAATTAGAATGAGATTGGTATGTTGCTAAAGTGCCCTGAAGAACTTGGGGAAAGAATATGATGAGTCAGGGCTTTACATTCCCATCTCAAGGTCCATGTAGGGACTATGGCTTGTGTCCTCAGAATTCTCTTCTGTTAAAATTAGGTAGTTGATTGGGAAGGAGTGGGACCATGAAAGTTAGGATGGAGACATGTATTGACAGATTCCTGTGAACCTGGGGACCTTGAGTCCCTAAGTTCTGCTGAACGACTTTTTTCAGTAGAAATGGCCCTTCCACCCCTACCTGAGGAAGTCTCCCTTGCCTGTGGGGCCTGTAGTGGCCTTCCCTGAAGTAGAAGTATTGATTTTTCTCAGGATCTACCTCCATTGCTTATAGGCTCAAGTCCAAACAGCCTCCAAAGGGTGAAGTACAAAGCATGACCCAAGAGAAAGTGTGATACACACCAAAATAATTTCATGACTTTGCCAATTTATATCAACGGAAACCTGGGGAAATGTATAGATATGGATCCCTAACGTGCAGACTCGGGGTGGAAGGAATATAAAGTCAGATTAGGCTACATTTATTTATTAATGTAGAAATTTCTGATTCAATGTGTTAGCTTGAGTGGTTCCAACCATTTGCTCAGTTGGCTGATTGAAATCTGGAAGCTAGAATGCCAAAACTTCTTTGGTATACAGTAGAAGAAAGTATTCAAAGGCTAAGGAAGATTGGAATGCTACAGTAGATTTATCATATAAGACCTATTTACCTACCTCCTAAAAATGTGCTCAGGAAAGTCCAGAGGACACTCCTTTCCCCAAGGCTGTGAGAAGCACATTCACAAGGAGAGCCCTGATATCCTTGAAGAGCTCTGTGGTGGCTATTCTCTGTAGGCCAAAAATAATGGTAGGAATTTACACTATTGAATCTGGCTCCCCACGTTCAATGGGGATGGGCTTAGTAACATGGATTCTCACTCACCAAGGCCAGTCTGGCTACAGCCACTGCTGAGTGCCCAACCTGCCAACAGTAGAAGCCAACACTGAGTTCCCAATTTGGAAATCAATCAGCCACATGGTGGCAGGTTGTTTACAAAGGAAGGAGCAGGGCTTTGTTCTCAATGGAATATCCAGTAACTGTGACATGGATTTGCTTTCCCTGCCCACAATGCTTCTGTCAAAATCACCATCTGTGAACATACAGGATGCCTTATCTGTATGTCATGGCATTCCACATAGCATTGCTTTTGACCAAAGAATTTCTTTTACAGCAAATGAAGAGAAACAATGGGCTCAGGCCTATGGTCTTCACTGGTCTTACCATGTTCCCCATTACTCTAAAGTAGCTGGCCTGAGAGAACAGTAGAATGGTCTATTGAAGACTCAGTTATGGTTCCAGCTGGGTGGCAACACCTTGAGGGCTTGGGTAATGCCCTTCAGGATGAAGGCTATGCTCTAAATGAGCAACTGACATAGGGTGCTGTTTCTCCCAAAGCAAGGATTCGTGAGTCAGGAAACAGAGTATAAATGAGATAACACACAGTACTTCTCTAGCAGAATTATTGCTTTCTGTCTTTGAAACTCTGGGCTATGCTAATCTAGAGTATTAGTTCCCCAAAGAGAAATATTTCCACAGGAAACACAGCAGTGGTTCCATTGAGCTGTAAAGTGAGACTGGCCCTGGCTACTTTGGGCTTCTCTTGCCAGTGAATCAACAGGCAAAGAAGGTTATTGTACTGCCTGGGGTGGTTGGTCCTGACAATCAAGGGGGGAATGGGGAGTCTCTTTACCAAGTATTCTCACCTCCTGTGATTAAAATCGACAGCAAAACTACTACAAACTAATGCAGGAAGGAGTGCTATTGGCAGAAACAAGGGTCACCCCATCAGGCAGGGAATATGAAATGGGGAGTGGAAGCGTATTTTTAGATATCAGCTAACACAACACAACCAGTTGCAGGAATGAGGACGAAAATTTCTTCTTATTTCAATGTAAATATTTTTGTGTTTTAACCAAAATTTCCCTTCGGCTTCCCATCCCTCTACTGTCTAAATAAGTTTTTAACATTATTCATTAGTAATTGTTACAGGATATCACAGGGGCAGTGTGACATAGCTAGAAGAGAAGTGAACATCATCAAACTATGAAAACTATGAACTTACAGACTTTGTATCTTCTTTTGGCAGGGGAGGGTTAGAAATGAACTTTTTCTATTTCCACATGGATAACCACTTGATCCGACATATTTTCATTGTACAGGGATAGGTATATTGTGTTAAGCAGAAACAGGATTTCGCTGTAGTTTGCTTTCAAACTTTATTTGAAAGTTACGTCTGGTGAAAACAGGTATTTATGGATGCCAAGTTGACAAAGGGTGGGCAGTGGTGGCTTTGGACTGTATCACCTTAACTAAGCTGGAATCATACTTCCTAGAATTCCCTTTCCTCTATGGTTCTAGGTTAGGGTTGGCCACAGGAGAAATTTCCATGATATTTGCAAGGTAGCAGTGCAGCAGCTATGTTTATACTTGGAAGGTCGCTGTAGGGTCAGGTGTTATTGCAGTTCAAGCACAGTGTTGTGGACCTGTTGGTTCACTTTACTGGTGTGAGGCAAGAGCCAAGTCTGCAGCTCTTTCAGCTCTCATTGGATCTCCTCCTTCAGCTTCTTCAACTCCTGGGCTAGGTGCATTTTTAGCTCTGGGATGAAAGACACCAGATTCTTCTACTGATCTCCTGCATCATGGAAGTTGGAGGCTTGGAGGTAGTGAAAGAAAGAAGTGAGTTCCAGTTTCTTCTTGAGAGCTTCAGCTCTTCCTCGAAGGTTCCAGCGATCCCTATCCTCCCCACTTCATGTTCACTTTTCATTCCTCACTGCCTACCCTGCCTACTTGAGGCCTCAGTACTACATGCAGAAGCAATAGCTGTACGTGAACTGTTTAACTAGTACCCATAATTATATAAGATCAAATTTCCATAATAAATGCCTTATGGCATGTCACCCCTAGTGGTTTGGATTCTCTGATTGAACCCTGTCAGCTCTGGGGGTTGTACATATATTATCTCAGTTTGTGACTTGGCTTTTATCTTTGTTTATGGTGTCTTTTACTGTACAGAAGTTTTAAGTTTGAATGTATCAAAGTTTATTGTGTTTCTTGTATTTAAGCAAGTCTTCCTTATCCTAAGGTCATAAAACTATGCCTTTTGAAAAAAGAAATCTCCTTTTTTCTTTTTCCATATTCATAACCAAATAATCTGTCCACATTTTTACTATAGCTTTATAAGAAGTGCTGATATTGGGTAAGGTAAGTTCCTTTACCTTATTCACTTTTTTCAAATTGTCTTAGATACTCTTGGTGTTTTGTTCTACAGTTTTTGAATCAGTATGTCAAGCTCTATAATTGGGATTTTTTAAAATTCTAATTGCATTTAATTTTTGGATAATTTTGGGAATAGTTGTCATCTTTTGACCTTGAGTCTTCCCATTCATTTATTAAGGTCTTATTTTATGTCCTTCAATACTGTTTTCTACTTTTCTCTTTAAATATTTCACACATCTCCTAAGTTCATTCCTATGTACCTTATAGTTTATGTTGCAGTTATGAATGAGATATATTTTTCTATTACATTTGCTAATAATATTTACATTTACCAATTTTTATATATTGATCAGATACCCAGCAACTTTACTAAATTTTCTGATTAGTTTTAATAGTTTCTCTGTGAATTTGCTTGAATTTTCTCTGTAGATAGTCATATTGTCTACAAATAAGAGTAATTTTATCTATTCCTTTCCAATTCTTACATCTTTCTTTTTGTGTCTTATGGCATTGTATCACCAGTACAATGATAAATAGACACTACAATACTGGATATACATCTTATTCCTGACTTTAATTAGGGCTACTTCTGAAGTCTCATTTTGAAATATAATTCTTCCTGTAGGTTTTTTTTTTATTTTTTTTTTTGTTGTTGTTTTTTTTGGCTGCGTTGGGTCTTCATTGCTGTGTGGGATTTCTCTAGTTGCGGTGAGTGGGGGCTACTCTTTGTCGCGGTGCACGGGCTTATCGCGGTGGCTTCTCTTGCTGCAGAGCACAGGCCATAGGCCCGCAGGCTTCAGTAGTTGTGGCTCGCGGGCTCTATAGCGCAGGCTCAGTAGTTGTGGTGCACGGGCTTAGTTGCTCTGCAGCATGTGGGATCTTCCCGGACCAGGGCTTGAACCCATGTCCCCTGCATTGGCAGGTGGATTCTTAACGACTGCACCACCAGGGAAGTGCCTAATGAGGATAGTTTAAGAGACTTCTGGGATAATATCAAACATGGTAATATTCACATTCCAAGGGCCCAGAAGGAGAATAGAGAGAAAAGGGGGCAAAGAACTTATTTGAAGAAATAATAAGTGCAAACTTCCCTAACCTGGGAAGAGAAACAGATATTCAGATCCAAAAAGCATAGAGTCCCAAACAAGATGAACCCAAAGAGGTCCACACCAAGACATGCTGTAATTAAAATGGCAATAATTAAAGATATTTAATTATATTTAGATATAAAATAATTGGCATAAATATAAAGATATTTAAAAGCAGCAAGAGAAAAGCACTAGTTATATACAAGGGAACTCCCATAAGACACTCACAACAAAGGAAAGGGATCCAAACATAATACTAAAGATAATCATCAGATCAAAAGGGAAGAGAGCAAAAGGAGAAAGGAAGAAAAAAGAACTACAAAACAACCATAAAACAATTAAAAAGGCAATAAGTGCATACCTATCAATAATTACTTTAGGGAATTCCCTGGTGGTCCAGTGGTTAGGACTCCACGCTTCCACTACAGGGGGCACGGGTTCAATCTCTGTTTCGGGAACTAAGATCCTGCAAGTCACACGGCATGACCAAAAAAAATTACTTTAAATATAAATGGATTAAATGCTCCAATCAAAAGACATAGAGTGGCTGATTGGATACAAAAACAAGACCTATATATGTGCTGCCTACAAGAGACTCACTTCAGATCTAAAGACAACACACAGACTGAAAGTGAGGAAATGGAAAAAGTATTCCATCCAAATGGAAATGAAAAGAAAGCTAGGTTAGCAATACTTATATCAGACAAAATAGACTTTAAAACAAAGACTGTAACAAGAGACAAAGAAGGACATTACATAATGATCAAGGGAACAATCCAACAAGAAGATGTAACAGTTGTAAGTTATATGCACCGAACATAGGAGTACCTAAATATATAAAGCAAATATTAACAAAACATAAAGGGAGAAATTAACAAAAATATAATACTAGTATGGGACTTTTACACCCCACTTACACCAATGGACAGATGATCCAGACAGAAAATCAATAAGGAAACAATGGCCTTAAATGACACGTTAGACCACATCGACTTAATAAATATATATAGAACATTCCATCCAAAAGCAGTAGAATATACATTCTTTTCAAGCACACATGGAACATTCTCCAGTATATATCAAATTCTAGGCCACAGAACAAGTCTCAATAAATTTAAGAAGCTTGAAATCATATCAAGCATCTTTTCTGACTACAACAGTATGAGACTAGAAATCAACCACAATTTTTAAAACTGCAAACACATGGATGCTAAACAAAGTACTACTAAACAACCAATGGGTCACTGAAGAGATCAAAGAGGAAATTTTTAAAATACCTGAAGACAAATGAAAATGGAAACACAATGATCCAAAATCTATGGTATACTAAAAAAGCTGTTCTAAGAGAGAAGCTTATAGTGATACAAGCCTACCTCAGAAAACAAGAATGATCTCAAATAAACAATTTAACCTTACACCTAAAGGAACTAGAAAAAGAAAGACAAAAAAAAAACATGTTAATAAAAGGAAAGAAATAGTAAAGGTCAGAGTAGAAATAAATAAAAAGAGACTAAAAGAACAATGGAAAAGATCACTGAAACTAAGAGCTGATTCTTTGAAAAGCTAAATAAATAGATAAACCTTTAGCCAGATTCATCAAGAAAGAAAGAGAACAGTCCCAATAAATAAAATCAGAAATAAAAGCTACAACCGGCACTACAGATATACAAAGGATCATAAGAGATTACGATGAACAATTATATGCCAATAAAATGGACAACCTAGGGGCTTCCCTGGTGGTGCAGTGGTTAAGAGTCCGCCTGCTGATGCAGGGGACACGGGTTCTTGCCCCGGTCCGGGAAGATCCCACATGCCGCGTAGCGGCTAGGCCCATGAGCCACGGCCACTGAGCCTGCGTGTCCGGAGCCTGTGCTCCGCAACGGGAGAGGCCACAACAGTGAGAGGCCCACGTACCACAAAAAAAAAAAAAGAAAGAAAAAGGACAACCTAGAAGAAACGGATAATTCCTAGAAATGTACAACCTCACAAGACTGAATCAGGAATAAATAGAAAATATGAACAAACAAATTACCAGTAATGAAATTGAATCATCAATCAAGAAACTCCCAATGAATAAAAGTCCAGGACCAGATGGTTTCTCAGGTGAATTCTACCAAACACTTAAAGAAGAATTAACACATATTCTTCTCAAACTACTCCAAAAAATTCAAAAGGGAGGAATGTTTCCGAACTCATTCTACAAGGCCAGCATCACCCTGATACCAAAACCAGGCAAAGACACCACGAAAAGATAAAATTACAGTCCAATATCTCTGATGAACATAGATGCAAAAATCCTCAATGAAATACTAGCAAATCAAATTCAATAATACATTAAAAGAATCATACACCATGATAAAGTAAAATTTATTCCACACTGCAAGGATGGTTCCATATCTGCAAATCAATCAATGTGATACACCATATTAACAATTTGAAAATAAAAATCATATGATTATCTGATGCAGAGAAACTCTTGACGAAATTCAACATCCATTTATAATAAAAATTCTCAACAAAGTGGGTATAGAGGGAGCATACCCCAACATAATAAAGGCCATATATGATGAACCTATAGCCAATATCATATTCAATGGTCAAAAGCTGAAAGCATTTCCCCTAAGATCAGAGGCAAGACAAGGATGCCCACTCTTGCCACTTTTATTCAACACAGTATTGGAAGTCCTAGCCACAGGAATCAAACAATAGAAAGAAAGAAAAGGTAATCAAAATTGGAAAGGAAAAAGAAAAACTGTCACTGTTTGCTGATGACATGATACCACATATAGAAAATCCTAAAGATGCCACCAGAAAACTACTAGAGCTCATCAATGCATTTGGCAAAGTTTCAGGATACAAAATTAATATACGGAAATCTGTTGCATTTCTGTACACTAAAAAAGAAGTATCCAAAAGACAAATACAGGAAACAATCCCTTTTACAATTGCATAAAAAAGAATAAAATACCTAGGAATAAATCTAAATAAGGAGGTTAAAGACCTGTACTCAGAAAACTGAGACATCAATGAAAGAAACTGAAAATAACACAAACGAATGGAAAGATATACCACGTTTATGGATTGGAGGAATTAGTATTGTTAAAATGACATACTACCCAAGGCAATCTACAGATTCAGTGCAGTTCTTATCAAAATGCCAACAACATTTTTCACAGACCAGAACAAATAATTCTAAAGTTTTTGTAGTAACACAAAAGACCCTGAATGGCCAAAACAATCTGAGAATGAAGAATAAAGCTAGAAGTATTATACTCCCTGATTTCAAGTTATACTACAAAACTACAGTAATCAAAACAGTATAGTACTGGCACAAAAAGAGACACATAGATCAGTGGAATAGGATAGAGAGCCTAGAAATAAGCCGATACACTTACAGTCAATTAATCTATGACAAAGGCAGCAAAAATACACAATGGAGAAAAGACAGCCTCTTCAATAAATGGTGCTGGGAAAACTGGACAGCTAGATGCAAAAGAATCAAACTGGACTACTTGCTCACACCATATACAAATATAAACTCAAAATGGATTAAAGACTTAAAAGTAACACCTGCAACCATAAAACTCCTAGAAGAAAACATAGGCAGTATGCTCTTTGACATATCAATATTTGGGGGGATATGTCTCCTCATGAAAGGGAAACAAAAGCAAAAATAAACAAATGGGACTACATAAGGCTAAAAAGTTTTTGAACAGTGAAGGAAACTATCAACAAAATGAAAATGTAACCTACTGAGTGGGAGAAGATATTTGCAAATGACATATGCAAGAAAGGGTTAATATCCAAAATACACAAAGAACTCATACAACTAAATAGCAATAAAACAAACAACCCAATTAAAAAATGATCAGAGGACCTGAATAGACATTTTCCCAAAAAGACATAACAGATGGCCAATGAACACATGGAAAGATGCTCAACATCACTAATCATCAGGAAAATTCAAATCAAAACCATAATGAAATATCACCTCACACTTAGCAGAACGTCTATTATCAAAAAGACAACAAAAAAAAATGTTGGTGAGGATGTGGAGAATAGGGAACCCTCATGTGCTTTGGTAGGAATGAAATTGGTACAGCTACTATGGAAAACAGTATGGTGATTCCTCACAAAATTTAAATAGAACTACCATACAATCCAGCAATTCCACTTCTGGGTATTTTTCTGAAGTAAACAAAAACACTAATTTGAAAGCATATATGCACATCTATGTTCATTGCATCATTATTTACAATAGCAAGATATAGAAGCAACCTAAGTGTCTATCCATAGCTGAATGGATAAAGAAGATGTGGTATATATACATATACAATGGAATATTACTCAGCCATAAAAAAGAATGAAGTCTTGCCATTTGCAACAACATGGATGGATTTAGAGGGTATTATGCTATGTGAAGTAAGTCAGTCAGATAAAGACAAGTACCATATGATTTCACTTATATATAAAATCTAAAAAACAAAACAAATGAATAAACTTAAAACAGGAACAGACTCAGAGATACAGAGAATTAACTGGTGGCTTCCAGAGTGGAGGGAGGGAGACGAGTGAAATGGGAGAAAGAGATTAAGAAGTACAAACTTCCAGGGACTTCCCTGGTGGTCCAGTGGTATAGAATCCGCCTTCCAATGCAGGGGACATGGGTTCGATCCCTGGTTGGAGAACTAAGATCTCACGTGCCGTGGGGCAACTAAGACCACGCGCCACAGCTACTGAGCTCCCACACCTCAACTAGAGAGGCTGCGTGCAGCAAACTACAGAGCCCACATGCCCTGGAGCCCGCACGCCACAACTAGAGGGAGAAAACCCACACGCCACAACTAGAGAGAAGCCCACATGCTGCAACGAAGAGCCCACGCACCACAACAAAGAGATCCCGCATGCCACAACAAAGACCTAATGCAGCCAAAAATACAAATAAATAAATAAATAGAAGTACAAACTTCCAGTTATAAAATAGATAAGTCATGGGGGTATAATGTACAGCATAAGGAATATAGTCAATAATATTGTAATTACTCTGTATGGTGACAGATGGTAACTAGATTTATTGTGATGATCATTTTCAATTATAGTTCAGTAAAAAAAGAAAAAAAGAAAAAAGATTCCATTGTATGTATAAACCACGGTTTGCTTACCCATGCTTCCATCAATGCACACTTGGGTTTCTTCTATGTTTTAGCTATTGTGAACAATGCTGCTATGAACATGGGTGTATAAATATTTCTTCGAGACCCTGCTTCCAATCCTTTTGGGTACAGACTCAGAAGTGGAATGGCTGGATCATATGGTAATTCTATTTTTTATTTTTATTTTTTTATTTTTTTATTTTTTTGCGGTACGCAGGCCTCTCACTGTTGTGGCCTCTCCCATTGCGGAGCACAGGCTCTGGATGCGCAGGCTCAGCGGCCATGGCTCACGGGCCCAGCCACTCCGTGGCATGTGGGATCTTCCTGGACCGGGGCACGAACCCGTGTCCCCTGCATCGGCAGGCGGACTCTCAACCACTGCGCCACCAGGGAATCCCCTCTATTTTTAATTTTTGAGGAACTGCCATACTGTTTTCCACTGTGGCTATACCGTTTTACATTCCCACCAACAGTGCACAATGGTACCAATTTCTCCACATCCTTGTCAGCACTTGTTATTTTCTGTTTTGTTTTGTTTTCTTTCGATAGTAGCATCCTAATGGGTATGAGGTGGTACTTCACTGTAGTTTTTTTTTTTTTTTTTTTGCGGTACGCGGGCCTCTCACTGTTGTGGCCTCTCCCGTTGCGGAGCACAGGCTCTGGACGCACAGGCTCAGTGGCCATGGCTCACGCGCCCAGCCGCTCCGCAGCATGTGGGATCTTCCCGGACCGGGGCACAAATCTATGTCCCCTGCATCAGCAGGTGGACTCTCAACCACTGTGCCACCAGGGAAGCCCTTCACTGTAGTTTTGATTTGCATTTCCCTAATGATTAGTGATTTGAGCATTTTTTTCATGTGCTTATTGTTCTTTCATATATATTCTTTGGAGAAATGTCTATTCAAGTCTTTTGCCCATTTTTGAATCAGGTTGTTTGCTATTTTGTTGTTGAGTTTAGGAATTCTCTATATATTCTGGATATTAATCCCTTATCAGATATAAAATTGCAAATATTTTCTCCCATCCTGTGTGGCCTTTCTACTCTGTTTATAGCATATTTTGATGCACAAAATTTTTACATTTTTTGTTGTTGTTGGGTAGAGTGTTCTGTATATGTCTGCTACATCTAGTTGGTTAATTGTGTTGTTTAAGTCTTCTATTTCCTTACTTATCTTCTCTCCGTTTGTTCTATCCATTATTGTAAGTAGGATATAAAAGTTTCCAACTATTATTGTTGACCTATTTCTCCCTTCAATTCTGTCAATTTTTGCTTTGTATATTTTGATGGTCTGTCATTAGGTACATAAATGTTTATTATACTTCTTCCTGTATTGAATATTTTATTAATATATAATGTCCTTCTTTGTCTCTTGTAACCCTTTTTTTTTTTTTGGTTTAAAGTGTATTTTGTCCAATATTAGTATAGCTACTCCTATTCTCTTTTGATTACTATTTTCATGGAATATCTTTTTCCATCCTTTCACTTTCAACCAGTTTATGTCTTTGCTTGTCAAGTGAGTCTCTTGTATAGAGCATATAGTTGGTTCATGTGTTTTTATCCATTTTGCCAATCTCTGTCTTTTGACTGGAGAGTTCAATCTATTTAAAGTAATTGATTATTACTTTATTGATAAGGAGTGGCTTACTTCCGTCATCGTGCTGTTTTCTGTATGCCTCCTAGCTTTTGTCCCTCATTTCTTACAGTATTGTCTTCTTTTGTGTTTAGTCAATTTTTTGTAGTGAAATGTTTAAATTTCTTTCTCATCTTCTTTTATGTATATTCTGTAGCTATTTTCTTTGTGGTTACCATGGGCATTACATTTAACTTACATCCTAAGTTATAACACTCTAATCTGAATTTATACCAGCTTAATTTTGATAACATACAAAAACTCTGCTTCTTCACAGCTCCATCCCTACTCTCTTTCAGTTGTTGATGTAACAAAGTTACATCTTTATATGGCGTGTGCCCCAAAACATAAGCTAATACTTATTTTAAATGCCTTAATCTCAAATTATGTAGAAAACAAGATTTTGAATTACAAATCAAAATTCCAGTAATACTAGCTTTCACACTAATAATATTTTCTTCAAATGTGTTAGTCTCAAATCACTTAGAGAACAAAGTACAGTTACAAACCATTATTATAATTAATTTTTAAATTTTTGTGTATTTAAATCAATCAATATTTTCCTTTATTGATTCAGATTTTGACTCATCCTTGAAAAGTCTTTTTTCTAACACCTCCACAAAAATCAATTCCAGACCTAAATATAAAAGGTACAATAACAAAGAATTTAAAAAATAACAGAAGAATATCTTCATGACTTTGGATAGGCAAAGGTTTCTTTTAAAGGGCACAAAAGCACATGATTAAGCTTGATTAAAATTAGTAATTTTGTTCACCAAAAGAAAACTTTAAAAGAATGAAAAGGCAGGCCGCAGAGTGGAAGAAGATAGTTGCTTCCATATATATTTAACAGAAGACTTGATTCCAAAGTATCTATCTCTATCTATACATAAATATTCTTACAAATTAATAAGAAAAAGACAGTAACCCAATGGAAAAATAAGGAAACCACTGGAACAGGCGCTTCACACAAAAGGGGATATCCAAATGGCTGATAAGCTTAAGAAGAGATGCTCAACTTGAACAGTCTTCAGGGAAATAAATGTAAATTAAAACAAATTTTGCTAAGGGTCAAATAGCTAGGGGATTTGAACCTAGGCAGTCTGTTAACCTCTCTTGCTCTATTTACTTATATGTAAATTGAGGATATTAATGTCTATATCCTCAGGAGCTTACAGTTTGAGGAGAAATAAGTGAAACAACAGAATATAGATAACTATGTACTGAAATACAGTGAATTATGTATGGAAAATCCAGACCTAGAGACAGTGACCATATTTTTTACCTAAAACTCAGCACAAACATACTTAACAAAATGTTCATACACCTTCCATCTCACAAGCTTTTTCTTGTTCTTTGTCAACTTCCCCTGATTCCAGGGTGCATGCTGTTATTGTAAATAGCCTCTCTCCTCCCCATAATAGCTAGCATGTAGCTAAAAACTCAATCTCATTCAGCTCCTGTAAGAATCCCATTAGGTATTATTTTCTCACTTAAGAGACCACATTCCCATTTTATAAGAAATTGAGGCTTACAGTGAATAGGCCACTCATCTGAAGTCACAGAAAAGTTCAGTGACAAGGTTGGGATTTGAAGCCAGGTTTGTCCAACTCCAAAATCCACATTTTCCATCATCTTGCTCCACTGTTCCCTGACTGCATAAGCTGCTGTCTTTGTGGGCCCGAAAAAGTGGGTGTGTGTATCCAGGCTCACAAGGCCTGCTTCTGGTGCCTTGGCACTGCAGTCTGGGTGGGTCCTGGGTGGGGTGGGGGTGGGGGTAACACAGCCCCTCCTTCTTGGAGAAAAAGCTCCTCAAAAAGAAACACGTTGAGAAATGGAATGGTGTGTGTAAGATTTGGGGGGGTTGGGGGGGGGGGGGGGGGGGGAGCATCTAGAACTTTCCAAATCCCAGTGGGTCTGACCTCACGTAAGAGAGAGTCCTTCCCACCCATGCCCCATCCCTAGGGCTCTCATTCCTGTATCCTCATCTCTGACCCTGCGTACTCTGGTCAGAACACAGTAAGCCTAGACCTGGGATCAGATCGGACGCTTGCACATCATTTTGCCCACAGTCTCACATTCCAGGCTGCCTGGGGGGTTGCTCAGAAGGCAGGGCCGGTAGTTGCTGAAGTGGGAAGTGGGGGAGGGCAGGAACCCAGCAAGGTTCCTCCAGGCTTACTTTGCAGAACAGACAGGGCATGTTGGTGTTCCAAACAGCTGACACCTATGGACAATGCCACTGAATTGCACCTCGACCTGGTAGAGTGGTTTCAATGTTAGGCATTGATTTGGGGAGGCAGAATGCTATGGGAGCCTGGAAGGCAGGAATCCCTCAGAACTCTGCAATCACAGCATAGTGCTCACCGGCCAATTCTAAATGATTTACATGCATTAACTCATGTAATCACACAGCAACTCCATGAGGTACCTACCATCGTTATCCATCTTACAGGTGAAGAAATTCAAACAGCAACTTGTAACTTGCCCAAGGACATGGGTAAATACTAATTATCCAACTGTAAAACTGGATACAAATGCCTGCCTTACACCTACATAATTCAGGTTTTGTAGGGCATCAACTCTCATGCATTTGCAATAAATTAGTATTTCTTAATCTGGAACCATTAATGTTTTTACCCTTCTACTTTTTCGTATACAGGAAAGATTTTTCCAGTGGGCCCTAAGTAATGTGGGTGCAGAAAGTTCCTGGAAAGACCCAAAAGAAACTGGTAACTACAGCAGTGTCTCCAGTCAGGGAAAGGTGGGAAATTTACATTTCACAGTGGTTAAACAAGATATTTAAATTAATTTTTTTTTTAACTTAAGGGCTTGCGCAGTCACAGGTGAGTGTGGCCAGGGCTTCTGCTTCACAGACAGTGAGAGGATGAGCCAAAGCTTGAAGGCAAAGCTTAACATCCATCTACACTGGCAGGGTGGCTCGCCCAGGATCACCAGCAAGTCACAGCGAGCTCAGAGTCCTTTACCCGACAGTACGGGCTGGGGTTGGGGGTGGGATTTTTTTAATGCGTAAGGAGGGAGGGCGCTGGGGCACACGGAACTTTGGAGCTTCGCGGGGTTGGCTGCGCCCGGGAGGCGGTGCCTGGGCTGCGGGAAGAAAAGGCCCGGCCAGTCCGGCCCCGCCCTGTCCAATTTAAGAGACCTCGCCGGCAGCTGCGGCCGTTCCTGGACAGCAAGGCTCGCTCCCTTACTTAAAGCAGGTGTCCTCACTCGATTCTCGCGCTGCCCACACAGCCCAGAGGCCCCGGGCTCCCCTTTCTGCGCCCGTCCGGGCAAGGGCCGCGCCATGCCCAGCCCCGGGCAGCGAGGCTGCCGGCCGCCCGCTACCTCGGGCGCCCGGGTCCAGCGCCCGCGCTCCAGCTGCTCTCCCGCGCCCGCGTCTCCCGCGCCCGCGTCCCCCGCGCTGCCGCGCCGCTCGGCAGGCCCAGGCCCACCCCGTGCAACCGGACGCCTCGAGTCCTCCTTCTCTGTCGAGGCCATCCTGGCCAGACCCGACCGCCGTGCGCCCGCCATCTCCTCTCTGTCTGTCTCCGCCGGCGCTGCCGGGGGCCTCTGGACCGCGCCCGCCCGGCCTCCCGCTCCGGCTCTGCCCGGCGCGTGCCCGACTACGTGGCTGCCCGCCTACCTGAACGCGGGGCTCGACCAGCGGTGCCCCCAGCTCCCGGTGCTGCGGCTGCGCGCCGCCCACTTTTGCGGCCTCCAGGGCCTCGGCGTCACAGGTACGAGGTGGCGGACGGCCGCGACGGTGGGCACAGGGTAGAGGAGAAGTCCCCGAGTTTGAGAGCCACACACTGTTAGAGTGGGTGGAAACGCTATGACCCTTGAGCCTGCCGTTGATACCGGACGGAGAGAGGGACCCAGACCGGGTGGGAGGCTGCCCGGCCCGCCGCTGAGGTGGGAGAAGGTGTGTGTGGTGTGGCGGGTGCGGAGCGGGAGGTGAGGGCGGGCCAGAGGGGGCTCGGAAGACAACTAGGGCCAGCGCAGGGCTGCAGGGGGCCCAGCCCCGCGTCCCTGAACGAGGGATTGGTAGAGGCCCTTGCTCCCTCCCACACCCGCTTCGGATAACGCTTAGGTGGCGCCGGCTCTTCCCCAAAGCGGCTCTCGTCGCGAACCCAGGGCCCGGTCTTAGACGGGAGAAGCGGATGCTGCCGCTGGTACCCTCCAGCGAGGAGCTGTTGGGAGTTAGCCGACGCGGTTACGGCTCTGCGCCTGCTTGCTTATAGCTCTTAGAGTGGTACCTTGGGGCTCTGGGCCCTGGAGCGCAGTCACTTAAATCCCAGCGAGACTTTAACCATTGAGGTAACTTTCTCCTCTAGCATTAACATCCATCTACACGAGTTTCTGCCATCTTTGGCTCTCTGGTTCATGCATCCGCGTGGTTCCCATGAAGGAAAATAGAAGCAAAGTTAGTGCAAGCCTTATTGACCCAAACCAAGATCCTTGTAAGACAATCTTACCTGGTTCCTACTTCCTGGGTTCCCCCCATCCTGCATCTCCTCAACTCCCTTCAGCTGGCATTTCTCCTAACCATGTGGGAGAGAAACACTGGTCTCCCAACCCCATCCAAATTCGTGCCATGAATAAGAGCCACAGCCCTCACTCCAAGCCACCTTTTTCTAACATCCCCACACACCTGAGGTTTGAATTGCAGTTTACTACTTTGTATATGGTTGTCTCATTTTCAAGTTAGTTTTTGCATGGGTATTACATCCACACAGTTCAAACTTCAAAATGTTAACTGAGATATAGTATGGAGAAGAGTTTCCTTTACCACTCCTGTCCCCCAGCCACCTGGTTCTCCCCACCCCGCAGGCAGCCAGACACCAGTTTCTTTATTCTTCCAGTGGTATTTTATACCTGCACACACGTATATATGTGTGAAAATACATATATACATACATACACACACACACATTCTTCTAACTCCCATACTAGACACACTGCTCTGCACCTTACTGTTTTCACCTGACCGTGAATCAGAGATTTTTTCCTTGTAAGTCCATGCAGAGCTTCTTTGCCACAGAATGGTCCATTGTAAGGATGTACCATATTTTAAATCTGGCCCCATTGATTATTTTTCATAGTTTTCTATTAATGCTTATGTTTATGGTAAGCCAGGTGAGCCCAGTGGTTTGGGTCTTGGGCAGCCAGGCCTCACTCCCTTCACTGGGGCAGTTTCGTTTGCCAGCCCTGGAGCCTCCCCAAGGCTAGTGGGAGCTGAGCAGTCTTAGCACTGCACTTGCCAGGCCTCTGTCTGGAACACTTCCCTCCAAGCTAGCCCAAGGACTTACTTCCTCACTCCTTTGGAGTTATGACTCAGGTACTGACCCCTGGCAGACCAATCTCCATCTCTGCTGGCCCACAGCTCTATGAGCTGAAAAGCACCCTTCTGTGCATTAGAAAAGGTCACCCCCTAACTTCAAGCTGGCACAACACCTTGTCAGGCAGGAAGAATTGGCCTGTGGAGAGTGGTCAGAATTTCAGACTCCACTTACCCTCTCAGCTGGGTACCTGTGTGCAGGGCACAAGCTATACATAGTGGCCCTGTTCAAGTGTCAACTTAGTGAGGTGCCTACCTTTCTAAAGATACAAACTATCCCCCCTCCACCTCCCACACACTTAACCCTGTCCTTCCCTGCTTTATTCTTCTCACTAGTGCTAATCCTTTTCTGACATACTCAATATTTTACTTATTTGCCTTTTTTTTACTGTTAGGGATTTTCTGTTTTGTCCTGGAACCATGCCTGAAACATAGTAGACATTCAAAAAGTTGAATGAACAAAAAGGATGAACCCTCACTCTTTGTTCAGAAGCAGGTCTCTCCTCTGCTCATCCCATAGGGTTTTCCTGAAGTAGCCAAGGAAAGGAAAGGAGAGATGGAGGTTTGGCAGCTCCTCTTAGGGCCAAAGATTATGCCACTCACTTGAAGAATAATGGAGCCCGAAGCAGTCTCACAACACTGTCCCTTCTTTCTCATTTGTTTTACTTCTGCGCAGTCTCTTCCCACCCTGCCTTCTTGCTGTGTTACCTGGCCAAGGGTAAGACAGGGCAGTGGAGCTGTGAGCTTGTTCTCTCTCCTCTAAGATGAGAAGCTAGGGGGTTACTGGCTAACCTCTCCTCCTGCTAATTGCTCTTCAGGCTTGGAGCTGGCTCACTGCCTAGGCCTCTGGGGTCCCCGCAACTGGGCCCAAGCTCAGGACCTTCAGGACACTGAGAGATCCCAAAAGAGGGTCCGAACCATGTTTAACTTGGAGCAGTTGGAAGAGTTGGAGAAAGTGTTTGCAAAACAGCACAATCTAGTGGGGAAGAAGAGAGCCCAGCTGGCAGCCCAGCTCAACCTTACAGAGAACCAGGTGAGAGCAGGGACTCCTGTGGGGCCCGGGCTGCACCAAGGGACAGATACTACTCTCTCAAAGACCCTGAGTTGGGGCTGGGAGGAATTTATAGGCCTTCATCCTCTGTGCCATGCCGATGGGGGAGACAGGCCCTAACCACTGGCACACTCCCTTCCCTATATGTTGAGAAAAATAGTCCTATTTGAAATCACATTATGGAAACAACACATGGTGTTAATCTAGAACTTTATAATGTAATGTCTCCATGCTAAATAAGGAGCTGACAGTGAAATTAAGTAGGTATTCAAGGGACTAAATATTAAAAATAATAAACATTCCCTTGACCTCATATTCCCCTCTGGCTATGGCATCATCTCTCTGCTCTTTTCAGAGGCAAACCTATCAAGAACTGGCTATGTTCTCTGTATGTCCTCACCTCCCATCTACTCCTTAACTCATTGCAATGTGAATTCTTTACCTACTATTTCATTGAACCTTCTCATCAAGGTCTCTAATGTCCTCCATGTTGCCAAAGTCAGCAGATGCTTTCCTTTCCTCATCTTACCCCACCACTCAGTACAGTCAACCACTCCTTCTCTTATGAAATACACTCTTCTCTTGGCTTCCAGACATCACACTCTCTTGGTTTTTCTCCTGGCTTTTTGGTCCTTTCTTCTTGGTTGCCTTTGTAGGCAACTCTTCTCTTTGTGACCTCAAATTTTCCTCCCTAGCTGATTTAATCTATCCCCATGGGTTTTAAATACTATCTGTAAGCCAATGACTCCCTAATTTTTATCTTCAGCCCACCTCTCTTTCCTGACTTGTACATCTAACTACCTTCTTGAGGCCTCCACTTGGATGTCTTGTGGGCAGCCATTTTAAACTTAAGTCAGAACCTCAATTCTTGATTTTTTTTCTCCCCATATCTCTTCCTTTTCCCACACATGGCACCACCGTCCACGCAGTTGCTCAAAACACTTAGTCATCCTAGATTCCTCTTTCTCTCCCACTTCCAATCCATCAGCTGACCTTTTCACTTCTACCTCCAAAATACAACTGGAATCATTTCATTTTTCTCCATTGCCCCCAGTTCCAAATGGGACTGTTTTTCTCATCACACAGGGAAGGGAGCGTGCAGCCCCAGCTCTCACTGGATCCCTGCAATAGTCTCCCCAGCTATCTCCCCAAATCTGTTTATATCCATTCTCCACACAACTGCCAGATGTGCAGTTTACTTGACATGTAAATAGGACTGTGTTGCATCCCACTTAAAAGCTCGAAGTTGACACTTCTAACCCATGGCCTTCACAGTTTCCCTTCCTTTGCTTTCCCCTCTCAGATGTGCCTGCCATGCTGTCCTCCTTTTTGGTCCTCAGACGCTCCAAGCTTGGTTCCCCTGCCCTGGCTTGCTTTTTTCTCTGTCCCCATCGGGCTGGCCTCTCATCCTCTGAGCCTCAGCGTAAGTGCTGGTTCTTCAGGGAGGCTCAAACCCCTGTTCATACCCCCTTTTGTGTTTATATGTTTGTTTCCATGTTTGTTATTAGTCTCCCTCCACTGGACTATGAGCTCCATGAGGGCAGAGATCATGCCTCTACTGCTCACTATTATCACCATCACCTAGGGTGATGCCTAGTTCATATCAGGAGCTCAATAAATATTTGCTGAGTGAATGAGTGGTGACTGGAATTAGAGGGAAGGGTGTGCTTCCCTTAGAATGAAGAGTAAATTTTGACCAGAGAGGAGTGGGGACTGTGGGAATGGGGGAAGCAGTGGGAACTGCTGGTCACATTCTGATCTCTTCTCACTGCCTCAATTACAGGTGAGGGTCTGGTTCCAAAACCGCAGGGTTAAGTATCAGAAGCAGCAAAGGCTGAGACTGCCAGCTGCATCTGCCATGGCTGCCTCCCCGGATGAGCCCTCCAGCAGCTCCAACACCACCATCCAGAGAGAAGACGCAGAGTCAGGAGTGGACAGCTGAGGACTGGGACAGAGGCTCAACCCAAGCTGTTTGGGCTAGTTCTTCCTGGGGGCACCAACTGGACCTCCCTGTTCCAATTCTTAATGAAGAGCTTGTCAGGTCAAAGGGCATCAGGGGAATCCGAACTGTCAAGCAGGGGCCCCCCTTTCCTATAGCTACCCCTGGGAGCTGTAATAATGCAAATGGTCATGGGTACAGACTTTGGCCTTCAGCTGTGTCCTTGGCTAAGTTACCGAACTTCTGAAGTTTTTTTCCCCACCTGTATAATGGGTATGTTGATAACGTAGACCTCCCAGGGCTGAGATGATGTCTGTAAAACACTTATAGTGTGCCAGGCTCAGTACTAAGTGTGCAGTAACTATTAAGGCTTATAGGTCCCCTTCATCTGTGGGAGTAATACCTCACCCCTGGCTTCTCCAGGGATTAATCTTTGCCTGGCCTGGCTGTAGACGAGAGAGGGCCTCCTTGAATCAGTATATGGGCCTAGAAGACTTCCCCATTGGAGATGGTGGAGTTGAGAGCAAAGAAGGAAGGGCAGACCATTTAGCCCATTTCCTCTCACAGAACTTACCAAAGTTTTCTTATTTTGTCTGAACTGTTAGCACTCTCAGAAGGAGCTCAGGCCCAGCTGCCTCCGTGGAGCAGACATGCTACCCTGAACACCATCTTTTTCCGTCTAGCTACTTGACTTGACCCCCTATCCATCTTCATACAGAGAGATTTAACTCTGCCTTTGCCAAAACTGGCATTTTGTCATAAACTCTGCTGTATTATTATTCCCCTGCTTCACAACCAGTTCTCATGGCTCCCATTCCTTCCCAGGAATCTACTCGGTTTCTTTCCAAGAAGCGTAGCTGATAGCCTACTCTTGTGAAGCCTGCCACCAATATTTCCAGAGCTAATTTCTCTAGCACTCCACATTCCCTGGCGGGCTTCCGTTGAGGGTATTCATTTAGAATACAGAATGACTTCTGGGTGTTGAGATGAACTGGTGGAAGGAGGACTGCCCTGCCACCTGGTGGTGAGAGAGGGCATGGTCCACACTGCTCTCCAGAGTTTTCTGAGGGAGGGAGGAAAGGCAGGGAGCCAGGGGTGGCCTTGGGAAACCACCTGCCGCCAAGGCAGTTGACCATCGCCTCCAGGACCAAGCTGCAGCTGGAGGGAGGCCAGGGTCCAACTTCAAGAACCCTCCTGTTCCTGTCTTCGGGGAAATCCTTCCTAATGCTGGACCCAGTCAGCTCTATTAAAGGAACACAGCTACATTTGCCTCTTCCAGGAACCATCGGCTCACTTTTTTGTTTTTTTAATCACCAGCAGTGACCTATTCAGCAGTTACTGGGCTCTATCAAATCCCTAAATGTCACCATGAGACCGCAGCAGATGCAGACACAGGTCCCTTTTCAAGTAGCACGGAATCAATTGGAGGACGAGAGAACAAACTGAGACATGGTGGTCAGGCCTGGCTGTGGGGACAAATGTTCAGGTCAGTCCTGAACAAGAGAATAGGTCCCTCTCCTGTTGTCAGGACAATGAGAATCTGCAGACTCACTTCTGCATACAATTTCACGGGTCCTTAGACCCTCCAGCACCCCCAGGCTACAAGGTCCCTACGCCCTGAAGAGTCTGAGGAAGACACATGTCCAGCTTGATCTTTCGTAGGACAGTCTGTCCCGCTGCCAGACTGCCTACGGAAATAGGAAATCTTGCGCCGGACTTTGTAGGATGGATAGGTGGGGTAAGCTAGTTCTTCCCTTCAGGTTGGGGGCCAGAGAGGATAGCAGTAAGTCAGCCCGTTGCTGTCCCACCCCATGACTGGGTCCAGAGAGCGCTTTACTCAAGACGGACCACTGGGTGGCAGAGACAACAAACACAAACGTGAACTCGGATACAGGTACACAGATCAAAACTACACGCACACACAAGCTCTGGTACTGGCCACGAAGATAGAGACAGAGGCAAAACTGCGCAAAGGCAGGCCCAGCTACACCCAGTAAACGAACTACTTAACCTACAGATACATAAACCAAAAAGATCCAAATTAAGACTGGCTAGCGCGCAAACCCTCGCAGCCTCGGGGACGCTCACGCTGGGGTCGGTGCCAGTGAGGGGCGGGGCCTCCCGGGTCGAGGCGGGGTCAAGGGTCAGCAGGCGGAGGTACGCCCAAGATGGCGGCCTCCATGTGCGACGTGTTCTCCTTCTGCGTGGGCGTGGCGGGCCGAGCCCGGGTAGCCGTGGAAGTCCGCTTCGTGAGCAGCGCCAAGGTGAGGCCGCGGAGGACCGTGCCGGGGTCCCCCCACCCGGCCCGGCCTTGGAGACAGCCCCACCGGACCCCATGCCTGGAATCTAGAGGCTCCTCTGCCGCTCGGGCGCTGCGGCCCGTTCCCGGCTCGGGGCCCGGGGGGTTACCTGTCCCCGCGCGCAGGGTTCCGGGGCGGTCATGCGGTGGGCCCAAGCCCGCTGAGTTTCCGTGCGCGTCACCTGCCCCCGTGGAACCGGGCCTTTCCGCCAGTGGGGCCGGGGAGCGCCAGGCCGGGGGACATTACTGCTGGGTCCTGGGAGCTGTGGGCGGGACGTGCTGGGCAGGGGGAGCTGCAGTACAAAAAGGCCTGGGTCCTCAGGGAACTTTTTGAGTGAGATTTGGGTGGGGGTTGAGGGAAAAGGCCAGGACACTTCACGAAGGGGCTTGGAGTGTTAAGGAGTTTGGACCGAAGCCCGTAGTAGCATTGAAGGGTTTAAATCAAGAGGGTGAAGTTTTGTTGTTTTATTATCGTGTTTTAGAAGTTCATTGTAGAAAAAAAAGCGCATGTAAGGAAAGAGAAGGTAAAACACTCAGAATCCATATTTGTGCAAATATGTGCATATTAAAACTGTATTTTTAGAAACTGCTTTTTGATGCAGCAGTAAATATTTCAATATCAATAATGCTACGTATTAACTTTTAAGAGTTGAGTAATAGTCTGTTTCATGGGAGGACCACTGTTCACTCAACAACTGCTCATTTATGGACCCTTATGTTGTATCTTGTTTTTTATTCCTGAGGTCAAAGATATTGGAGCTCAGTGTCTGTGCACACATCCTTTTGTTCTCACCAGCACTGAGTGTTTTCTTTCTTGGATATCTTTGCTGGTTGATTTGTGCTTTGTGATACCGCTTTGTTCTCATTTATATTTGTTTACTAATGAGGTTGAACAGTTGGTCATGTGTAGTGGCTGTGTGTATCCTTGGTCCTTGCCCTAGATGTCAGCCTTCTAGTCATCTGTCTCCTGCTCTCAACATCATCCTACTCATGCAGTTCCCGAACCCAGCCTTCCATTGTCCTCTTTTCACTCCAGAGGCATCTGGAGTGTTCCTCTCTTCCCGTGGTAAATCAGCTCCCATATCCTTGGCCTCCTCAGCTGCCCACAACTCCATCTCCACCCCAAGGCCTCCAGTGCTCTTCATTGGCTCACAGTTTGATGGCGTCTCAGTTCCGTCGCTCCTAGCCTGCAGAGATACTCACCTTTACTTTCACTTCACCCCTCTCTCTCAGGCCCCTCCTTGTTTTACTTCTTCCCTCTTACTTCATCACTTCAGCCACTCTCCTTGCCCAATTGTTCTGTCCTAGCCTTCTATCAAAACCCCAGCCCTGGAAGAATGAGTTGGCTTCCCTCTTCATGCCTACAACATCTGCTCCTGCAGAAGAATCACATACCCAGACCTGCTGACAAGATGGCTTATCCTGGGCTTCTTGCCTCTACATTCATAAAGTGAGAGTAGTTTGTGATTTTTTTTTTCCTTTATGGTATCTTCCTTAGGTTACCACATCAAAATTATGCTTGTTTGCTTTTTAATAGAGAGGCTTTCCATTTTTTCTCTGTTATTGAATAGTTTAAAGAGCACAAGAATTACTTATTTGGTTTGAGAGAGCTCGCTCATGAAACCATATAGCCTAGGGGTCTCACATGGGGGTAGTTTTTGACCACTTTCTCTATTGCCTCTATGGATATTGGCAGGAATGATTTCCAAAATCTTACCAATTGCTATGCCAGGGACATGACCAGTCAGAACAGAAACCTGACCAAATATGGTAGATGTCAACCAGGATGCTGTACTAATGCACATCAGGCAGGTATTGGCATTGCAAGTCTGTCTTGGCTTTCTTCCTTTTGAATTCACTTTTGGCACTTGATATTTTTCTGGAAAATAATTTAACAAAGAATTAATTTACTACATAGTCTTAGATATTTTGGTGCAATCTTTTTTTTTTTTTTAAACTTGAACTTTTCAAATTGGAGATAAACTTTGCATAGTTTGTACCCTTTCCATTCAGGTTCCGTTCTCTCCAGTCTTCTTGGTAATATGAATTAGAGTTGTTTTTCTTGAAATACTTTATATGTTTGGGGGATAAGTGGTTTCATAGAGGAACAACTCTGATTCTTCCCTTTGCTTTACTAAATATTTCCTACATTTGGTCCTCCAGAAGGAGGGAGAAAGAGATCAATATTTATTCAATATTGAGATTTGAGATTGTCAGAAGTAATGTGGATAGCTGTCCATATCTTGTTGTCCCACAGGGGAAGGCCAGGTTTTCATTTTGCTGGGTGGATCCCAGGGGCTACTAGGCATGGAGGTGGGCTTCTAGAAAGACAACCAGGCTGCATCCACGGCTTTGCGAGTGGTTTTGTTCCAGCTGCCCCACTGTACCATATTAGAGCTCCCAGAGTTATTCACAGGATTGAGATGTGTGGCTCACGGGGTGCTCAGGGCCTGTCCAGGTCTTTACATCCTGCTGCTGATTTTGGGAGGTGCCCCTGTCTATCCAGAGTGCCAGTGCTAGAAGGAAACCGGGAGCTACCCAGGAGGCAACGTGACAGGACATTTCACTGCTGTGTCAGTCATTTCCTTTATCTCTCTTTTCATGACAGTTCACTGTTGGCAGGGGCACCACTCCTCTGTATAGTGGGAGAAAGTGCCCAGCTGGGCCAGTAACTGCCTAGGTTCTGAAGCTGTCTCCTGCGTCCCTTTGCACATTTGAGAGATGGCAGTTCAACAGTTTTCTCATCCTTCATCCTGTACATATCCACAGTGCTTTAGACCAGTATTTCTCATTTAATGTGCATATGAATTGCCTGGGCATCTGCAGCTGATTTTAACAATGCAGATTCTGATTCAGTAGGTGTGGAGTGGGGCCTGAGATTCTGCATTTCTAACATCTCCCAGGCAATACCCATGCTGCCCAGTCCATCACTTCACTTTGAGTAGTAAGGAGCTAGAGTTCATGAAATTCCTTCACCTGTGTTATATCACTGCATCCTGGAAACTACCTGGTAGGTATTATTATAATACCCACTTTTCACATGGTAAACAGATGCAAAAAAGTGAAGCAACTGGCTCAAAGTTTCACAGCAAGTTAGCATTAGGACTGGTGCTAGGATTAGTCATTCCTTTCAGTGTAACACCTGAGAACTTGTTGGGTACCAGGTACTATGAATGCTAGGTGCTGTTGAGTACCCAGCTGACCAGGGAAGAAGGGCATATTCTCCTGCATAGGCCTCTCCCTCCCGTGCTGTAGGATTTCTATGCAACCCTGAGGGGCAGCATCACGACCAGGATCCTGGAGGGGCATGTGGGTGACTCAGAGAAGGCCGCCCTGTACCAGTTCCTGGTACTGGAGGCTCCAGCCTGCTGTGAACCTTGGCCCTGCTCTGGCCATCCTAAAAATTCTCTGATTAGTCTGACATGGCTGATGTGGTGGCTCTCTTCCCATCCCAGGCCCTCTGCTCTGGACAGGCTGGTAGAAGTGCGACTGAAACTGGGCAGAGCTGCACTTCCAGAGGAGGCAGTTATGGAGGGTGCCGACCATGCTCCATGAACCCTCCTGAGGCAGAGGCCTCTGATGCGAGGGAAGCACGTGGGGGTGAGGAGCCCTTGAAGCTATGTCCTCTGTCTCTTCTTATGGCCATCCTATTCTTCTCTGCCCTCTTAGGGAAAGGGGTTGTTTGCCACACAGCTGATCCAGAAGGGGGAGACCATATTCATCGAACGGCCCCTGGTGGCTGCACAGTTTCTCTGGAATGCACTTTATCGCTACCGAGGTGAGCACATCTCACCTACTCCTGAGGGCTGTTGGGCCCAGCAGCCTTTGCGCATGGAAGAGAGTACATACATCCCTACCGGCTGCCGTCTCTAGGACTCCAGGTGTTGGGAGGAAAGTGCGTCTTCCCTTGGAGAGCTGCACCTGAGAACCATGCCTCTGTCTAATCTCAGGCCATTTGGGGCTGTGAGCCTGCTGCAGAAAGGTTCTTCCAAAGTGCTCCTTGGGGGAGGACTGTCACTCAGGTGGAACTCAGTGTGGCCTATACTGTAAGGTACTAGATGTCGAGCTGAAGGGCTCTGTGCCAAAGTGGAGCCCTCTGCCGAGAGGAGACCCCATGCCCCTTGGTCAATAAAGGCTGTGTTAGGGGTCAGAAACAAATAGGACGCTCTTAGCTTTGCCAGTCACATGCTTTTTTCACACTTTTCTTGGGCTAGAGAAAAATCTGTGAAAGGAGGGTCACTCGGCTCCAGAATGTGGGGAAAGCCCAGTTTGGGGGCTGGGTGGGGAACCCCATAGACTAAGTCCCATCAAGAAGCAGAGAGAGTCTGCCGGGAGGAGTGGGGACTTCGGAGAGGGAAGAAGGCATCATCTATAATGCGTGTGAAATACATTCATTTAACATAGTCATTCATTCACTCACTTCTCATACTTTTATTGAACACCTTCTCTGAGCTAGGTGCTATATTAACCCTGGGCATATTGCTGTGAAAAGGACAAATGCGGCCCCTGCTCTCAAGACACTTAATTGTCAACATCTGGCTCTCTCCCCCAGCCTGTGACCACTGCCTTCGGGCACTGGAGAAGGCAGAGGAGAACGCCCAGAGACTGACTGGGAAACCAGGCCAGGTTTTGCCTCACCCTGAGCTGTGCCCTGTGCGCAAGGACCTGCACCAGAATTGTCCCCACTGCCAGGTGAATATCCCTGGGGGCTAAGCTGAAGTCCTCTCTGGGGAGACAGGAGTGAGGACAGACTTGGTCATGGCCCTTGAGAGCCCGAATGTAGGGAAAGACATGAAAAAGACATTACTGTGCCAGTTTCGTCCTCTGTTCCAGTCCCATTGTCTAGAAAATAGGCTTGGTGGGAGCTTGCCCTCTTCCTAGGAGCCTGGCAGGGGCCTTGCCCTGTACCTGAGAAGCAGTCTCTCCTTCCCACGTTTTTACAAGCCTGGGTCACGTGCCCCTCTCACAGGTCTCCAGAGCACTGTATGCTTTTTCATCTCACAATACCACTGACTACTGCTTAGGGGCTATTTGTGGAAGGAGTACAGTTAGAGGAGGTGAGACCACATGGGTGTCTGTGCCTCACCCCACTGCCAGATCCTAGGGTGCTGACCTCCACCTCCCCCAACAGGTGACGTACTGCAGTACAGAATGTCTGCTAGCCGCAGCTGAGCAATACCATAGGGTCCTGTGCCCAGGCCCCTCCCGGGATGACCCCCTGCATCCTCTCAATAAGCTGCAGGAGGCATGGAGGTAGGTAGCATTTCCTCTCTTCTTTCCTTTATCCTTCCCTCCCTGCCTGCCTTCCCCACGCTTAGTGGATGCAGCCATCTTTGTTAAGTTACCACCCCCTAGATTTTTCCTCCATTCTTAGGGCTAAACTATCACCCATTCCCTCTGCCTTAAATCTGAGCCGCCAGTCCTACCATTCTCAGCATTTTACACACTCCCAGGAAGAGCCCCATGAAGCCCATAGGGATATAAAATCCTGCCCAAGTCCTTGCCAATGAATTTCTCTCTTTGGTTATAAATGAGATTGGTAGGAAAGATTCTCTGTAGTAATCAGACTGGGCTTCCCTGAATTCAGCTACTGGGGAGGGAAGTTCTAGGCCAGGAAAGATTCTCTGTAGTAATCAGACTGGGCTTCCCTGAATTCAGCTACTGGGGAGGGAAGTTCTAGGCCAAACCTTTTTCTTTCTCCCCAGGAGTGTTCACTACCCCCCTGAGACTGCAAGCATCATGTTGATGGCCCGGATGGTGGCCACAGTGAAACAGGTGAGCCCACCTGATCTTCTCAGGGAAGCTGACTCCGGCCTCATTCAACCCTTGGCCTCAGTTTTCTTCTCACCTTAACCCTCTGGCTTGGATACAGAGTTCCTTCTGGGCTTCCCAAAGGAGAGCTGCTTGCTGTGTAAACCTTAGGAGTAGCTAACCATAAATCTAGCAGGGGACATGGGGGCTCATCTTGCCTGTGGTCTGTGATCTCTGGATGACCTCCTGTGCAGCAGCAATTCATACATAAGCACCCCCTTTTCAGGACTGTGTCTCTCAGATAAAGCGAGAGAAGCCACTCTGACCCCTTTAGTGTTGTTGCTCGTCAGCCTCATCCTCCTATTTTCCCAAGTGTCGTGAACTGGCTAGCTTGGCACCAGCTGGGAAGATGGTTGGGTGTGGGCAGGGTGGGCAGGAAGGGTCTACTTAGAAGCTCATGTGTGATGGTGTTTCTCAGGGCAGGGGTTTTAGAATGACAGCTTACTCCTCTCACGTGGGCAGGAGTGGCAGTAAAGAGGAGGGTGTCCGTGAGTCCATGTGTGCACATGCATGCGTGAGCATGTGTGAACCTGACCCTGAAGTATATTTGTTCACTGCAGGCTAAGGATAAGGATCGTTGGATCAGGCTCTTCTCCCAGTTCTGTAATAAAACCGCCAATGAGGAGGAGGAAATTGTCCACAAACTCCTGGGGGACAAATTCAAGGTTGGTCTCTCCACCTGACCCTCCCACCCGCCCAGTAGCCTGGGGATGTCCATGGCTACCTAAGGGAAGCTCCACATTTGCTGCCTTCCCAGCCACAGGAAGAAGTTAGAGCCTGGGTCCAAAAATCTGTTCAGAGACTTGTATTCCTGCCGCTATTTAACTTCATGACCTAATGTGGACTTAAAGTTGGGAAGTGGGGTGATGACAGAGGACAGAAGGGCTGGGTGCCCTGATGTGGGAAGGCAGGACCCCATGATAGGATAGCAGTGGGCGAATCAAGTGTAATGGAAAGTGGAGGGCTGGGGGTTCCACAGGGTCAGGGAGCGGTGTGAAACAATTTTAGTTGCCAATGTACTGAGCACTTGCTTCAAATCAAAGAACTATGCATTCTCCCTGAGAATAGCAGACTTCCATGCAGGAGCTGCCTGAAGGTGGAGGTAGGTGTGTGAAAGGGCGCTGGGGTGGGCCTTCCTGCACTGAATCTGAGGAAAGGAGGGGGAGGGTCAAGCTGGTCTGGAGGCTGGGGCAGGGAGCCTGGAGGGTGGTGGTGAGGACAGACATTCTAAGCCAGGCTGCCTCCGCCCTGCTGGTACAAGGGCTAGAAAATAGGGAGGAATTTGGGGTTTGCTACCCTGGGTTGGAACAGGCCAGTAGACTGCCAAGTCTCTTGGAGATAAGGATTTTGTGGCTTTCCTTTGCCCCCAGAGAAAGCTCGGTCTGTAGAGCTCGCCCTTTTTCTTCCCTTATGTGGTCTTATGGGCCCTGCCTGGGTGCTAATGGGAAATCCCCAGGGATGCACGTCTCTCCCTGCTTCCCCTAAACCAGGGCCAGCTGGAGCTTCTGCGGAGACTCTTCACAGAGGCCCTTTATGAGGAAGCACTCAGCCAGGTGAGTGTGGGGAAGGTGGGACCAATGGCCTCCCAGTCACTCCAGCACTCCAGGAGCAACCAGGTCAGCGTCTCCTACTGGGACAGCTAAGCCAGAGCAGACCTGGTCTTCTGGAGTTGGGATGGGACTGACTCACAGCAAACTTCCTCAACAGGAAGAAAAGCTAGTGGCTGTAACCTGAATGCTCTTCTCCCTTTTTCCCCACAGTGGTTCACTCCGGATGGATTCCGGTCTCTCTTTGCTCTTGTTGGGACCAATGGCCAAGGAATTGGGACCAGGTTAGGAGAGAATGTTCCAGAGCTGTTGGACTTGTCCCTCAGGGCTGGGGTGGGAGATTGACTGAGGAAGGTAGCCACATCTCTTTTCAAGACTAGGGTGGGGCAGGGTGTGACTCTGGCCAGAATGCTGGACTAAACTCAGTGGTGGGGGTCAGAAAGACTGAGTCTTGGGAGCACTTAGTCTGTTGGGGAAGGACACACCCACCCACCCCCACCCTCCCCCTGGAGAAAGAAATGGACTTAACTTGCTTGGAGTGGGGGAGCCCTGTGGGCTAGGCCTCCTCCTCTCCAACCATGGCTGCCTGGGACCCCCAGCTCCCTGAGCCAGTGGGTGCATGCCTGTGACGCTCTGGAGCTGAAGCCTCAGGACCGTGAGCAGCTGGACGCCTTCATTGACCAGCTGTACAAGGACATCGAGACAGGTTGGTGAGATGGAGTCTTGGCCTCACCCAACTTTGGAGACATCCGTCAGTTAGACAGTGGACACAGTCTTCCCCCAGGGAGCTCTGAGTTCGTGGTTGGGGAAGGTAATCCCTGTGTGCCTATGGGAAGCTTCAGATCTGTTTGCAGGACATACCCAAGAAATGGCTCCGCGATCCGTGCGGAGGCTTGATGCTGGGGGTGGGGGAGGGCTGGACAGTAAGGTGGTACCATTTATAGGAAAGCAGGGGTTGTGCCTCAGAGAAGCAATTTCAGGTAAAATAGTAGTGATTGGGTGGCAAGACAGTGGAGCCAGTGCCTGTCCTTATTAGCCTAGTTTCTTTTTCCCACCTATAAAGTGGATGCAATAACATCTGCCTATTACTGTCTTACAGCAACTGGTGAGTTTCTTAACTGTGAAGGATCTGGCCTCTTTGTGCTGCAGAGCTGCTGTGAGTCCCGGCATTGAGAAGGGGTAGCCTCACAGCTGCAGTTCATCTCTCTTGGCCCCTTCGGGGCTGGTAGAGTTGAGTCTAGGAGTGGGGTTAGGGCTGAGCTTCCTGGGGATTTCCCCTCAGCCTTCTCCTTCTATTATTTTTTCATTCATTTATTGGACTCTTGTGCCTTGATATAAAACCTTCCCGTGGGCTAGGCCCAGTGCTAAGGCAGGGCACAGAGCTCTGATTCTTGCAAAGGGAAGCCTGGGTTTTGCCCCACCACTGCCCTGTGAGCTTTGGTAGGAGAGTGTTTTGATAGCCCGGGAGGAGCTCAGGCTGGAAGGCAGTCTCATCAGCACCTGATGGAGGGGGCAGAGCCAGCTCAGACTGTTGTCTTTTCCAGATCCCAGCCTCCCACCCTCTGCTCTCCTCACTGCAAAACCTTCCTCCCAGGCTCTGGGGGCACTACTCCTCCCAAACTAGGCTCTCACAGGGCCTGGCTCAGCTGTTACCAGACATCCAATAACAGACAGGACTGAGTTAAGTGGCCTGGCACGGGCATCCCTTTCACAGCCCTGTCCCTCCGTTTGTGAGACACTGGCAACACATCTGAGGATCAAGTTGACCAGTGAGGAGAGAAGGGGCAGTCATGGCAGGAGGGGAGGGGAGTGATGCGGGATTGCATTAGTGCCTGTGCTCTTCAGGAAAGAGCACTGGACAGGGATATAGGAAACTGGGGTCCCAGGACCTGCCTAGCCCTAGCAGGGATCAGAGAACAAGGAAAGATGGGACCCAGTGCTCTGCACAGTTAAGGCTGTTATTTTTATTAGTCAACAATCCTCATTACCTGCCTCTCATGACCCAGGCAACCACAGCTGTGTCCCCAATGCAGAGACCTCCTTCCCAGAAAACAACTTCCTTTTGCATGTCACCGCCCTGGAGGATATTAAGCCAGGAGAGGTGAGGGGGCCAGTAGCCGTCGGGGTGGGTGGGCAGTGGGCCTTGCAGGTTCTCTCCAGGAATTGGGAGCAGCAGTGGCTACAGTCCCAAGTTCAGGCTGTTGGGTTGAATCCCCACATGCTCCAGGACATGAGTCTTCCCCATGAGTATACTCTAACCCCACCCCACTTCAAAAGATAACTCCAGAAAGCCTCAGAGCAGTGTTTCAGAGACAACTGTGTGCCTAAGTTCTTGTCCCCAGCTATCTTTTGATCAAGGAATCTGCAGCATCTAAGGAAGCAGGACATGGCCCTTTGTGGCTTGGACTGTGGGGTACTAGTGTGGGTGTGGGGTCCTGGCTCTTGGAGCTGTGCACGGAGCCTGGCTGAAACTTCTTTCAGGGCAAGTAGCTTCACACCAAGATAACCTCTGCCCCAGCCACAGACCTTGGCCATGGCCCAAGGCCAAGCATAGCCCCCTGTCTCAGACACAGATTGTGAAATCCTCATAGTGGCCTCTGCTGTGAGCACAGGGGAATGGATCAAGGTGACCTGCGCCTTCGCTGAAGGGCAGCTCCGGCTCCTGGGGACGGGGCAATGGTTGGACATAGGGCAGAGGTTGGGGAGGCCCTAATCCCATCTGTTAGAAGCACAGACTGTCAGAGCCCACCTCTCTCCTGCCCGTTAGGAAATCTGCATCAGCTACTTAGACTGCTGTCAGCGGGAGCGCAGCCGCCACAGCCGCCACAAGATCCTCAGGTGCCAGCTGGGGGTGTGGTGGGAAGCCGGGCTCTGGGCTTCTCCGTGCTGGTGGCTGCCTGACTTTGTACCCTCACCATCATCCCCCCCACCCTCTGCAGGGAGAACTATCTGTTTGTCTGTTCCTGCCCCAAATGTCTGGCAGAGGCTGATGAACCCAACATGACCTCTGAGGAGGAGGACGATGAAGAGGATGAGGAAGGAGAGCCGGAAGATGCTGAGCTGGGGGATGAGATGACTGATGTGTGATGTCATCCTGCCTGGAAGTGGTCCTACCCCAGACCCTGCCAGAAGAGGGGACCTTCCCCCAGAGCAGAGGCTTGGAAGGAACTCCCACTCCTGTTGCCTGCTTTCCCCCCATGCCAGCTCTGTTTCTTCCAGAGGGTAAGACAGGCTGGACCCTAGGCCCTCCACCTCCCGCCAGACCTCATGCCCAGGACACTGCTGATGAGCGGCTCAGGCTCTGCGCTGTCACTGAGCCTCTCAGAACTGGCCTCCCCCTGAGGTATGGGTGTAAGTGGCTGGAACCAAGGTCAGGGCCTAACAGTGTTTCTTCCCCTTGGCCCCATGGCCCCACTTACTCATCCACCTAAGGCTTCACCCTTCTCAACTCACTGTTGGTGGGGTGGTGGTTGGGTCACAAAGTGGCAACCTGCGAACAGCCTGACTCCATTGAAGAAGAGAGGGGGTTAGACACCCTTACCCTCTTCCCCACTAGCACAGCTGGGAGAGGCAAGAGGGAGGAACTGGGCCTCCAGAGCACCTTCTCTAAGGCTTTCTGTGGGGGACACTGAACCAGGGGCATTACCTCCTTCTGCTCACCTCCCCACACCCACCATTTAGACATCCGGGGAGTAGAGAATCTCCCCAGACCCCAGAA
Source organism: Monodon monoceros (assembly GCF_005190385.1). NCBI lineage: Eukaryota > Metazoa > Chordata > Mammalia > Artiodactyla > Monodontidae > Monodon > Monodon monoceros. The sequence goes on along the minus strand of NW_021703775.1, from coordinate 26,540,773 downwards.
TCTGTCCTTATGCCTTGCCTCTCAGGCCCTGGCACAGTGGCTGGCCTCACAGGGTGTGGAAGAGGTCTCTGCCTCCCTTGGGAGGGACGTCATGACCCCTTCCTCCCACCTTCCTCCCACTGGGGACTCTAGCAGCATGGCTGAGTTCTGGGGGATGAAAGGCCTGTGCTCCTTAATTTAGGATGTCCTAGAATCTTCTAGAGCATGGGTCAGTGAGGGGCTCTCCTAGTCTCAGTCTCCATCTTTAGGATCATTTAGGAACACTGAAGTCTTCCAGAAACCTAGAAGAGCTAGGCTAGATACTCAGATTAGTCCTGACTCTCTCCCTCTCCTCCCCAGATTAGCACTACCCCTTACTCTTGGGTTGGAAGCTGTGGAAATTATAACCTATCACCTGCAATTCCTTTCTGCCTACCTTTCCTGAGGGGCTGCCACATGCCCCTGCTGAGGGATCCCAGGGAGGGCAGGTGCCGCCCCACAGGCCCTTTCCTGCATCGTGAGCCAGGTGGAATCTGCCTGTCTGGCCTATTGGGTTCTTAATCCTTCACAGTAGCCAGCACCCCCTCCTCCCCACCTGCCCACTGTTCTCAATAAAATATGAGTGGTGACAGGCCTTTGCAGGAATGCTTTGTGGAGAATGGCTTGACAAGCTGCTCCAGGAAGGCAGCAGTCACACGGGTGGTGCAAAAGTGCATAGGATAGAGCAGGTGACTGCAGGAGATGGGAGCTGCAGCTCCCCAGTTTGGGTTCATCCCTGGTCTTGCCTATACTCTGCTGTGCAAATGTTTCTAAAGTCCAAGAGCAGGGCTCTTCTGAGGTCCAATGTGGATCCTCAGTACCAGGCTACAAGATGAGGCTTTTGCTCAGGGACTGAACTACAGCTTCCCAAGTTTTTGAGCAGGAGGCTGTTGTGATCCAAGATTAGCAATCTGAGCACTGGTCCTAAAGGACCTTGGGCAAGTCATGTATCCTCTCCGGGCCTCAATTTCCTCCCTTCAAAACAAGAGCATGGGACCAGATAAGTGTTTGAAGGCCCCTCCCACCCCTGTGTACTTTTACTCTAGGACACAGTTACAACCCTGATGAGAGGCTTTATTGCTAAAAAGTCAGTGAGGGTTTATTATGTAGTCCTCAAACACCAGCTCCTTATACCATTCCAGCAACTGCTGTGAAAGACCCTGGGTGGGGAGGCTGAAGCCAGGTGGGATGTGACAGGTCTCAGATGGCTCTCAGACCACCTGCTGTTGGCCCCTTTAGTTCCAGACCCTAGCCCATAAGACCTGGGGCCTGGGTCTTGCCTCTTCCCATAGCATGAGACACCTTAGGAGCCCAGGGGAGGGAAGGCCAGTGGTGTGTCTTCCTTTAACTTAGCCAAGGCCCAAGCCCTTTTCCTCTGCCTGGCTCCCCCAGTCCCCAAATGCTATCCCCAAGTCCCAAACAGCAGAATTCCTGGATTTTCCCCTTCCCAGCCCAGAGTTGCTTATGGCTGGAATGTGGGACCAACTCTTCTACCAGAAGGTCCAGGGCGGTTGCAGCAGCTCAAAGGTGGGGATGCTGGTGACATTGACTGGGATGGAAATGATGGCCCATGGCAGCCCATGCTGTTCCAGGGAGCGGCGGATCATGTAGCTGGGAGAGCATGAAGAGAGGTGGTGATGGTCACTTTCCTGACACCCCATTCTGCCCCACTGTCCGCATCACTCTGGGAGTTCCAGAGCCTGAGGACTTTTTTGGCCCTCCAACCAGGGCATCCCAAGATGAGGCTTGTGGGTAGGGACTGGTGATTGCCCTTGACCTCCCCGAGTCATGGCACCCAGCCTGGTGCTGATACAGCCAGAGACAAAGAGCCCTCACCCATCTCGGCCAAGCAGGAAGAGGGCGGGGATGTCAGCTGTGCGCTGGGTACTGTCTTGGATCATCTCCACGTAGAAGCTGTCATTGTCAACTGCGTTGTCAGAGATGATCACTGCCCGCCCACCATGCTCCTGCACCACCCGGGTCTTGGAGAGGAAGGAGCAGCCCCTGGAAGAGGTGGTGATGAGACCAAAGGAAAGGCAGGGTCCTAGCTATCCATTCCCCAGACCACCACCCTGGGAAGATGAAAGGAGGACCTTGGAGGCTTTTTGATAAAGGCTCACAAGTAAATGGCCAAAGGCTTGGATAATCTTAAGATGTTTCTTAAAGACCCTTAAAAAGATGAATTATTTAAAAGCAGCTATTTCAAAGCATCACCACCAACATTGATCTCAGAATCTACCCTATGCCTGCCTTCCCCTTGTGCCCATGCCTGTCCGCTCCTTACCCCCTCTCCACCAGAGCGATCTGGTCCTGGATGAAGAAACCGTTGCTGAGTTCCCCGCAGGCCTCTGAAGGTTCAGCAGGGACAAGGTGAATCTGCTCATACCTTGTGTGCTGAAAGACATTTAGACAGGTGAGAGTGTGGGGAGACACACCTGCTTTAGGACTGGGCCAACCATCCCATCTTATCAGCTTCTCACAAAGTGTGAGGGAAATGAACGATTTCTGTGTACTGGACACTTGAGCATTTTTACTTAATTCTCACAAAGGCCTGTCTAGTCCTATCCCACCCTGCCTTTCCCAGACATAGGAAGGGAAGTTGGTATGGACCCAGAGAGGGGAAGTAACTTGCCTTGAGTCATGTAGTTCAGAGGTGGAGCTAGCAGAGCCCTTGGTTTTTCACTACTTCGTGTCCCTAAGAAGATAGCTTTTCCCTCTGTGGTGCCCAGGTCTGTATTATACCCAGAGGAATAGCTGGAAGCCCTTCCTGGCTCTGTAGCCCCTGGAAGACAGCTGGATTCTGCCCCCTTCTCTGTCCCAGCACTCAGGTATGGGTTGAAGTGATGAGGGTCACCTCGGCTTAGTGCGGGGAATGTGGAGACAGGATCAGAGATGAGGGGGCCTCCCTGAACTTACAAAGATACCACCAAAGTCCTTGGCAGGCGTGGCAGTAAAGATGTATCGAATGTCCCCAGGACTCAGCACTTGAAAGTACAAATAATCATGGATGCGTAAGCCTGAAAGGTAAAATGTACAAGTGAGAAGGCTCAAGGGGAAAAAGCTGGTTCAGGTTCAGATCATGGACCCCATGCCTTCAACGGGGCTGGTTAAGGTCTGGGCCCAGAGACCCAGCTTCAGCCAGTTGGGTCCTGCAGGTGGGTAGGATAGATGGTCTCTGCCCTGGAGAGGATAGAGTTGATGCAGACAGAGTTAGTAACCCCAGAGATTTACAGCTGCTGCTGTTGCTGCTTACACAGGTGAGCCAGGAAGACATAACTCCAGTGTTAACCTCTCTGAGGATTAATTCATTCATCTTTGCTCTGAAGCAGACTTGGGAATTTCAAGATGGAGATGTGGTAGCCTGCGTACAAAGCAACTCTCACCAAAACTTAAAAGTTGACTCTGGTTCCACTGCCATCCTCCTAGTCCAGCCACTATCATTTCTTGTCCTGGCTGTTGCAGCTTTTTAACTGGTCTTTTTTTTTTTTTTTTTTTTTTTTTTGCGGTACGCGGGCCTTTCACTGTTGTGGCCTCCCCCGTTGCGGAGCACAGGCTCCGGATGCGCAGTCTCAGCGGCCATGGCTCACGGGCCAAGCCACTTCGCGGCATGTGGGATCTTCACGGACCGGGGCACGAACCCGTGTCCCCTGCATCGGCAGGCAGACCCTCAACCACTGCGCCACCAGGGAAGCCCTAACTGGTCTATCTTAGCCTCCATTTTTGCTCCCTACGGTCCATTCCCCCAATAACTGCCAGGGATTTTCTTAAAACATCTTAAGGCAAATATCATGTCACCACTTCAATACCCTTCAACAACTTCCCTTTGCACTTAAAATCTAAACTTAACTCTGGTCTGCAAGGCCCTGCTTGATCTGGCCCTCCAACTTCATCTCTTCCTATGTTCAAGCTACACTGCCCTCCTTTCAGTTTCTTCACATCTCCAAGGCTTCTTACAAGTTCCCTCACCCTACCCCCACCTCTACCCCTTTATATGGCTCACTTCTATTCATCTACCAGGTCATAACTTAAATGTCACTTAGGGAAACCTGCCCTGTGACTGCCCTCCCCTTATGCCCATTCAAAATATACTTTTTCTCCAATGACACTTCTAACATCATTTGTAATTATACAGTATTTGTAATTTTTTGTTTATTGTCTATCTCCTGCACTAGGACAAGGGCCTAAGTTTGTAACTTCATTCAATACTGTATCCACATTATCTAACATAGTGGCTAGGAGACAGTTGGTGCTCAAAAAGGTTGTTGAATGAATGAACGGCTATTTCCAGCTCTACTGTGTTGAGGAAGGGAATTGCCAGAATAACCAGATATTTCTGGGGTGTGGATCTCTTTAGCACCAAAGTCTAATGATTTACCTGAACTTGAGTCCCTGGTTTCCTTAGCCCAGAGAGACTGAGGAATGTGAAAAGGTGGAAGCTGCTGCCACAGGTCTGTTAGTCAATCAACAAACTATCAAGTCGCTACTGTGTGCCAGCGTTGGGATGGATTGTGGCTTTTGCTGTCCTTTTCTACTGTCCAAAATCAGCCACCCGGTAGAGCTCCACTGGCTTGGCACTGGGCTACATATATGGCCTTTTATCCTGGGAGTGAAGACTTCCCATCGGGTACAGATACACTCCCAAGGAAGCTTTCCTGGATTAGCACTAAGCTTCCCCTCCTCCCCACATACATCTTTGCCTGGCCTTTGCATCTGCTGATCTGTGTAAATCAAGTGTAGGTATACACATGTGCTCAAGTACGTATATGTTTATGTTCTCGTGTAGGTGCAAACAAGTTGGGTGTGTACGTATGTGCTAGTGCCTGTGAACCCACGTGTAGCAATGTGTGGCCCCGTTTATGTATGTGAGTGCTTACGTATCTCCAGCTTGTAGTATCGCTAGTTGCTCCTTGTTCCTCGCCGCCTTCGCCACCTAAGTCAGCGCTAGTGGGGGTAGAGGGAGTCTTACTTCGACGTGGGGGGCTGAGGACTCACAGCCCAGCCTCAGGCCGCACACAGTTCATGTCCCTCGGGAACCACTACTCACCCACTCCAGGCGCCCGTTTCTGAACCTGCCCTGCTCCGAATTCGCGGGGTCCCCAAGGTGACCCGTGGAACCCGGCCCGAGCCGGGCTTAAGCTGGACCGCCAGCCCCGCCCTGAAGCGCAGCCCCGCCCGTTGCCGCTCACCGTGGGCCGCGACGCACGCGGGGAGCCAGAGCACGAGACAACACCAGCCCGCGGCGCCGGGGACCATCTCCAGGGCCCGGCCCGGCGCCGCGCTTCCTCCAGCCGCCCTGCTGCGCGTAGCTCGCCGGACTTCGGCCTGACAGCTGCTCTGGACTCCCGCCCCCAGACCCGCTCACGCCGCTGGTTGGCGCACCGGAACGAGGCCCAGGGCTGATTGGTTCTGACGCCTGCTCGTGTAGCCACATTTGTCGCCCCTGTGCCCTAGCCCACTTCCTATTGGTGGAGAGAAGTGGGGCCGAGGGCTAATTTGTTTTTAACTCTTGACTGCAACTGCCGTCCCTGCCCCAGCATTTCTCTGACTGGATTCGACTCCGCAGGACCTCGCTGGCGGGGGGGGGGCGGGAGAACTGTAGGTGGGAGACCCGCAGGACTCGCCTCAGCCGCCGAAAGTCTTGGCCAATCAGCTCGTGCGGTCTCGGCCGGATCCTCCCTGTGGCCGCTTCGCAAGACGACGATTTACCTTCCCCTAGTTGTGTTTTCCTCCTTCCCATCCCCTCTTTGGGAAGGCATTCGTCTAGCGCCCAGGTGGTCTCCGGCGACCCCTGCCTAGTTCTACCGGCGCTTGCGCTCTCATAGTAGGCTCTGGGGACATAGACTGATGTACACGACCCTCGAGGAAGCTCTGGCCAGTGCCGAGCCAGAAAACGAGCATTGGGGCCAGGTGCCCGCGCCTGTTTATCTACCATTTACTGTACAACTGTGATTTTGGACACCTAACCTCTCAGCCTCAGTTCTCTCATCTGTAAATTGGGCATGATTTCAGTGCCATCGCGATAGCGTTGTGAGGGTTAAATGAGCTCACGTACGTCAAATGCTTACTTAGCAAAAGCCTGTTCCGCAGTCAGCGCTCAATAAATATTTGCGTTTATTGCATTCCTTGGGCTGGCGTTTGAGGGGAGAAGGGAAATGGAATTAGAGTTAGTGGGCGACGCGGGCCGAGCAAGGATCCTACATCCTCAAAAAGAACGGCACCATCGAAAACCAGCGACTGACTGTTCCTTTACCGCCGCTTCTCGTAAGACGGCTGGCGGAAGCCCCGCCTCTGGCCCTTCTAGCTACGCCGACTCTGTGATAGCGAACCATAGAGTGGCGGAAGCGGCCCATCCCCTTCCTGTCTCGTTCCAACGGCTTGGCGAAGCTTCTGGGGGTTTCTCTGGCGCGGAGGATTGTGGGGTTGCTGGGCGGCCCGGGCGCAGAGAAGAGGAGCCGCGGGCCACTGAATAGGCTTCCAAGATGATGGTGAGTGGTGTCTTGCGCATCTGGCTCCATCCGCTGCCATCTGGTCAGTAGCTGGCGCCGCCTGGCCGGGGCCGGTCCAGTAGGACCTCCCCCCCGCCAGCCTACTGCCTCGATCCTTCCCCCGAGCCCTGTCTGTGGGTGATCCCGGCCTGCCGCCGTCTGGTGGGCCCGGGCACGGAGCAGGGGCCCTCGAAGAGGGTTGTGTGGGGCTCAAGAGGAGGCTCTGGTCTGGCCGGCTGGGGGCTGCAAATCCCAGGGTGCTTCGGGGCCGCGAACCCGCATCGGCCACCCAGTTTTCTGAGCCCCCATAATCATGACCTGCGTTAAATGACTGCGGGTTGAGCGTGCATACGCGGTCGAGGGGCAGACTAGGAAGCTCTGGCTGCCCTGGAAAATGCGGATGTGAAGCGGGTGCTTCCTAGAACCTGCAGAGGCAACATGGGGACCTTATGTTGGGCCGAGCCCAAGGTCTCAACTGTGGTCGCTCACTGCTCCCCGCCTGCTGCTGCGTAAATGGAAACAGACCTCTCCGCTCGTACTTTAATTAACTCACTCGTTCATTAAGTAAACGCATATTTATTACCTACTGCATGTACCAGGCTCTGCTGGTTGTCGGACGTCCACCTCCTCAGCCAGGAGAATAGGTAGGGCAGATGGGGACACTGCATCAGAGGTGGGAAGACCCGGCCTCTGACTCCGACCCTGTCTGCGCCTCCAGATGTGACATTAAGCGGCTTTTCTAGTTGGCCACCTAACTCTGGTTCTCGTTTTCTTAAGTTAGGGAGGTTGGTGAATCCTGGTGTGTCTCTGTAGCCCTCCTCCCCTCCCCGCTTCCACGGCGTCCGTTTTTCCATCTCAGCTGCAGATACCTTACGTGGGTCCCAAAGCACCTCGGTGGTGTCTCCTGAGTTGCTGTTGAACAGGGTCAGCTTTTAAGTGTTTGAAGCAAAACCCTAAGATACTGCTCCCTGTGCACTTGGCAGTTCACTCGTTCATTTCAGCCTCTCAGTCCAACTCAGTTCTCTGTTCTTTTCCTGCTTCCTCAGCTTATCCCTGACCTAGTAGATGGCAAACTGACCCTTAGGAGGTGTTCATTGTGGCCAAATGCCCTGTGAATCCCGCCTGTACCCAATAGAAGGAACCTGGCATTAATCTGTATTCCCTCTCCCTTTCGTACCTCCAGTACTGCCTTTTTCAGTCCATCTTCAACGTTACTGTTCCTGAAGTCATCTTCATCTTGTGTGCAGAGGCAGCATAGCAGAGCAGTGGAGAGTAAGGGCTTTGGAGCTACACTGAATGCCTAGGTTCGTAACTAGCTCTGCCACTTACTAGGTGTGTGACTTTGAGCATGGTATTACATTTCTGGCCCTCAGTCTGTTAAAGGGGATTAAATGAATGAATACATATGAAGTGCCCATCAGGTGGTAACACTCAGCATGTTAGCTAGTCTGCTAGGTGGTTGCTTGCCTTTTCGTCCCTGTAATCCACCTTCCTGCCACGGCTACCATAAGAGTTTTGGTTGGCCTTTAAAGAACTGGGGATCAGAACCAAGATTCTTCTGACTGGTGATAAAACCCTTCACCAAGAGGCTCCAGACCACCACCTTGGGTTTTTCCTGAACTGACGTCTTCTCTGTTTCTTTGCTGTATTGACCAATTATAGCTATCCTTTTGGTGTGTGAAACTTCAGTCACCAAGAATTCTCCTTGCTGTTGTTGAATTGGTACTTGATATTCTGGAAGCCTTCTGTGATTGAGAGGTAAAAAGGTTCCCCAGAAAGCTCAGTCTTTGGTACAGCCGTACAGAATGTATGCTTGCCTTTGTGGTATTGAGCACTACATGACTTAGCATATGACCTGTTGTTTTATAGAGCGTCAAGCTTAATAATGCTTAATAAAAGTTTTTAAGGAGGATGAAGAAGAAGACTATTAAGCTGAAATTACCAAGCCTTCCATGATACCCTTGGCAGATTACTGGATTCTGCTGTTGTTTCTTTACTTGAGTAAAAATGCGGTTGGAAAGTAACTTAGGGACAGAAGCTGGGCTTTCCATAGCAGTGCTTGCCCCCGGGAAACTGACAGAAGAGGACCCATCCTGATTGACCTGGCTTGGCTCAGTCCAGCCCTGCCACCTTTCCCTCCTTAAATGATATCTGTACCCAGCCTGCCATTTCTGTAGGGCCTTTAAAGCGTAGGGAACTTGGGGACAACGTGGTGAGCTGCTTCCAAGCCCTCCTTGCTTTGTACTTAAGAATTTTCAGTGAATTTAGTATCACCATGATGCCGATGCTTTTCCAAAAATAACTGACTGCCACCTTATTTCACGGCTTGTATAAAGCATTTTCAAGTGTAGTTGACCCTTGAAGAACTCGGGGGTTAGGAGGCCTGACTCCACTCAGTTGAAAATTTGCATATGATTTAGTCAGCCCTCCATATCCGGGATTCCTCTGTATCCGAGGATTCAACCAACCTCAGATAGTGTAATACTGTAGTATTTACTATTGAAAAAACATCCAGGTATAAATGGATCCACACAGTTCAAACCCATGCTCTTCAAGGGTCAGTTGATATGTAACAGTTGGATTTTCAGCACCAAAAGCTTCTGTATATTGTTTCGTGTGTGACCAAATCTAGGCATTCTACACATTGAGATTAGTGTACTCCTTACCTTTGGGAAGCTTGTACTTTAAGATGGATGGCAATATAAACATTGTGCTCAAGAAGGAGCAGAGAGTGTTGGGATCCCCTGTTCCCAATGCTCATGTTAACGGCTGTTGAGAAAATTTGGAAGAATGGAGACTCTGAGGAATTGCTGGCCTAGTGGTAAGAAAGTGGCTTTGGTAGAACGGGGCAGTGTGGCTCTTGTTGGTGGGGGTACAATTTGGAGGTAGAGGGAGAAAAAGTTTATAAAAACATTGGATAAGTTAGCCTTGGAGAGGTGAAAGAATCTGTCAAAGGAAATAGGAAGGGATTAAGACTCAAGTTGGTTTTTTATTTAAAACGTAGGGCTTCATCCGGGGCAGGGTTGGACAAGAGGTGACTTGAGGTTGCCCTGAGGAATGATTTAGCAGGACTGGGAGAAGGTGGGGCCTTTTGGGGGACACAGCTTTCCTTGTGAGGAACCCGAAGGAAAGCTGAGAGTATAGAGAAGCCATTTCTTGCCACCAAACCTGGGATTCTACCATGAAAAGGAAGGAATTTTCCTTCCAGTATTCTTTAAAAAAAAAAAAAAGTAATGTGTGATATGTTTGTTAGAAAAAGTTGAAACAAAACAAAGTATCCAAGTGTCAAAACTTTCTTTACTTACCACTCATACTCATTAGAGTTTGTTGTACACTTTCCCAGCCTGTTTTTATGCATTTGCACATTATATCTTGCCTCTTCTTACCCATTTTCTATAGTTGATTTTTGGTTTTTTCCCAGTGTAAATTAGACTATGCCATTCCTCTGCTAAAAGCCTTTCCAGGGCTTCCCTTCTTTGTAGGACTAAAATCTAAACTCCTTACGATAGTCTGTAAGTGAGTAGTGACCTGGTTCCTACCTGTTTCTTCAGCCTCATTCCAGTCTTCCACTTATTCACTACCCTCCAGCTACACTGGCCAAAGGAGTCGAATTTTTAAAGAAACTGCTCAGTTAATGTGGAGTCAGCCTCATGGGTTGCTCGACTTTGTAGTGTGTGAATTCCTGGCTCCTTTTTGTTGGGCTGAAACAGCCCTGTGCTTTCCTATGCCTTCCCTGCTCAGACACCTGAAGTACCCCCTAGGGGTGGACATGGGCAGTGATTTTCAAACTTTATATTGTAACCCACAGGAAAAAATAAATTTCAAAGCATAGCGTAATAGCACACGCATAACTAACATAACAAAAATGTTGCAACAGTATTTATCCTTAATTTGTTTTATACACATAAAATCAGTCACAAAAGCAGGGAAGACTGGGCCTGGATCATGAGCTCATCTCTGAAGGCACAGGCTTGGATGCAGAGAGAAAGCAGTCTTGTGTGCTAAGCTAAGGAATTACTGTCTGCTAATGGTCACTGGAGCAAAGGTACCTAAGCAGCCGCTTTAAAATAAGCAGGTATTCCCAGAGCTTCTAAAGCAGTTCCACAGATAAAGCCTCTACGAGAACAGTGACTGTTCTGGAGACCAATGCAAAATAGAGAAAAACTTGTTTAGGGTATCTGGTTGGAGATTAGTCACAAGGAGGCTTTATGGACCCAGCATGAGAGAGAGAAACATTGCTGTACAAATTAGATTTGTTGTCATTTTGTGAGGCGGACAAAGGTGCCATTTGTTTCTCTGCCTAGCCATTTCCCTACACTCCAGCTAAACATCGTTGGTAAAGCTGTCTGCCTGGGCGTCTCCAGGACAACATCTGAAGCTGTTAGCACCTCATGTTTTGCATCAGTGCCCCATCTACTTCTCTACGGTTAAGCTGTAATGCAGATAAATGAATGCTTGCTGGAGGGTGAACACTGAGCGTGGCCTGCTTCCTCCTGTGACGTGACCTAATTCCTTAAAACAAGGAATAAGGTCAGAAGTTGAAAGGGCTATGCTTATGCATTTGGGCACTGGAGAACACATTATTTGATTTGTTCTCTTTACTAAATCAGTGCTTCTCAAACCATTTTCTGGCACACCTGCAAGTATGCTATCTCTGGAGGTAGAGGCAGTTTAAGGAATTGATATAGTACATGGACAGTGGAGGAATGTGGTTTAAAAGGGCCTCTAGATATATTTCTGTTATTGGGGAGATGAGAGCATTTTTCCTCTCCCTCCATAAGTCTTATGTAATGAATGATTATTTTTTTAAAAAACCATTCAATTGCTCTTTCTTCTCTAGCCCACACCAGTTATCCTGTTGAAAGAGGGGACTGATAGCTCCCAAGGCATCCCCCAGCTTGTAAGTAACATCAGTGCCTGCCAGGTGATTGCTGAGGCTGTAAGAACTACCCTGGGCCCCCGTGGTATGGACAAGCTCATTGTGGATGGCCGAGGTAAGTCTGCAGAGTTCCTCAGGCCAGTTGCAGAAGAGGAGGCTCCCCCAGAGTGTTTGGGGCTAGCAGAGGTTGGCATTAGAAATCTCACTGCCTTTTTTTTTTTTTTTTTTGTGGTATGCGGGCCTCTCACTGCTGTGGCCTCTCGCATTGCGGAGCACAGGCTCCGGACGCACAGGCTCCGCGGCCGTGGCCCATGGGCCCAGCTGCTCCACGGCATGTGGGATCTTCCCGGACTGGGGCACGAATCCGTGTCCCCTGCATCGGCAGGCGGACTCCCAACCACTGCGCCACCAGGGAAGCCCAGAAATCTCACTGCTTTTAAGATCTCTGAAGGATTGCTCACTGTGAAGCAGTTTCTTTTCAGACATTGTCCTGAATCCTGAGCCCCCTGGGAATATATGGGAGAAGCCTGGCTCAGGAGCCTGTTGCCTTGTAGAGAGATTTAGCCTAGAAACACTATGGAATCTTCCGGAGTTGCCTGTGGTCACTCCCATTGGATCATGTTGCCAAGACAAATTCCCCCTTATGTTTTAGTGTATTAATTTACAAGTGAAATACTAGGGTATCAACTGTTAAGAATATCTAAATGATTATTCTTATTTTTTAAAATGTTTTCTACATCCAGTAGAGGTGTGCTCTTTGCTCTTCAAGGAAAATCAGGAGTTCATGGTCTTTGGAATGTGTGATTTTAGGTGGCCCTTTTTGCACAGAGCTAACTCTAAAAAGATCAGTTCATTCCCACCATGAGCCCCTCTGTCCCATCCCAATAATGTGTATATGGGCTCCAAGTCCAACTAGAAGACAGAATTTAAGAAAAGGTCTTTACATTTTTACTTTGTGTTTGTTCCTTTTAAGGCAAAGCAACAATTTCTAATGATGGGGCCACAATTCTGAAACTCCTTGATGTTGTCCATCCTGCAGCAAAGACTTTAGTGGACATTGCCAAATCCCAAGATGCTGAGGTAGGAAAATCAAGCCTATGTGTTTCAGTGAAACACATGCCTGCTTGCTCCTTTGCTCTCCTTTCTTTAAAAATTTTGATTTTATGTCTAAAATTATAATTTCACAAGTAATTGCTTGCGAAAATACTTAGGTGGAATTAATAGTCTTTTAAAATTCCTGCTGATCCACTGTGTGTGGCTGAGATCTTAAGATCAGGCCTGTGTGCTGTCATTCATTTGAATTGCTCGGTAAATAATTTAACCTCTAATCTGTTGGTTGCCTTATAAGATGGGGCTGGAGACTGTTTCCAGTTTACATTTCTTTTTAAAAGAAAATATTTTTACGGTGGTAAAATATACGTAGCCTAGAACTTACCATCTTAATGTGTGCAAATCAGTGACATTAACTCGTCTGCCTTTTAAAAAACCATTTATGACACTGGAGTCTTGATAATAAATGTTGAGAGAGACAAGTTTGCATTTCAGAGTATTACAGATATGTCCTGAAGTTATATCAAAAGGTCTGTTAGGACCCAGTAGCCTGTAAAACAGTATGGGTTATATAAAATTAAAGTGAGAAGAGTATAGATTTGATTGGTTAATATTTTCAACAAAGGAATACCTTTCTGTTCAGGAATTTGGCAGCTTAAACCCTTCGCCACAGTAACCATTTTTTCTCCCTGAAGTCACTTGTATTATACAATGGACATAAGTGAATAAAAAATAAGTATCTTCTAAATCAGAGGTTAGCTAGTTTTTTTAAAAGCTCTTATTCTTAAAAGAGAGAGAGAGAGAAAGCTCTTATTCTTTTCCTCCTTCATTAAAAATGAGGTTTAGATCCTATCATAGAAAATAGCTATGTAAGAAAGACTAGCAGACTAGTGATCTGCTAATTCCAAATAGTGTTTAAAGTAAAAAGGACCTTAGCTGGTCCTTAGAGGTTTGTTTTGTAAACTCCTGTAGTATTTTGTGCTCCTTAAAGAATATTTATCTCATACTTCTTGCTACTATGGTTATTTGTGACATGTGAGCATTGTATTATAAGCATCTCTGGAACTGTCTTACTCATCATAGTATCTTGTCCGTAATAAATAAGTTCTTGGCTAATATACATATATGATTTCATATTCTGGGGAAATTTGTCCAAATCAGCTCCCTTTGGAGAATGGCCTGGCTGGGGAATTAATTTTGTGGCCCAGGACCATTTGATGGGATGAATACCTATCAACCAACACCTTTCTTCTACTTGTTGCAAAAAGCTGTGCTTCCCAGAAAAGGCTTAATATCCATTTAAACAGTCCCCAGTTTAAATGGGTAGATTGCTTAAAAAGTGGAGTTTTGGCGCTTTATCCCTGAACATGAGGAAACGTGAATTTACTGTCATCCTCTTCCAGGTCGGTGATGGCACCACCTCAGTGACCCTGCTGGCTGCAGAGTTTCTGAAGCAGGTGAAACCCTATGTGGAGGAAGGTTTGCACCCACAGATCATCATCCGAGCTTTCCGCACTGCCACTCAGTTGGTATGGGAGTGCTGGTGAACTTGGGCGCTTTGTGCACCTTTGTATTTCTCTTAGGATACTATCTTTATTGGGGTGTGGAGGGACTGGGAACAAGGTTCCTTGGACATTTTCTGAATTCTACTGCCTAGGAATCTCAGTTCTACCTTTCAGTAGCTTTTGACTAGGTATATTACTTAATCTCTTTAAGCCTCAGGTTTCCTGATAGACTATGATAATAAGCTCTTGGTGAGAGCTGTTTTTGTTTTTATCAAATACTTCATGGCACATCTTGAGACCTTGCTTTTATTGACCTTTGACTTTCATTCTGTAACCTGGGGTAAGTCAGTTCCCCTGTGCCTTACTTTGTCTCTTTACTATCTCTGTTTTGGGGTGGTGGCATTAAAACGAAATCATACATGAGAAGTAAGTATGAACGGATATCTTTTGAAAAAGATGGCTTTGAAAAGATACCATGTTTAACATACAAATATGTGTATCGTATATAACATACCTAATTAATATATAAAGTGCTAAAAGTTGTCACAGGTGCTGTTTGTAAGCCAGAAAATTTGGCCTAATTTAGTGTCGTAGTGTGTTTCCATTCATTTGTTTTAGTGTGTTACCTGCAGATCCAGAGCTGAATCCTGATGTACCCTGATGATTCTTCAGAACTATACCTACTCTACATTTCTAACTTTGGGCATTTTCTAAACTATAGAGATTTATATTTTTCTGGGCAGCTACAAGACTTAGAAATGTTGTTTCAGCTGTGGAGTAGAAATGCTTGAGATTTGGGAGCGGACAGATTAGGGACTAGCAGGAGCGATTGGGACGCACTTCTCCAGTTTGTCTTGAGCATGAGAGACTCACCCAGCTTGTGTTCTTGGCAGGCGGTTAACAAGATCAAAGAGATTGCCGTCACTGTGAAGAAGGAAGATAAAGTGTAAGTTTGCAGTGAACTTTGTCAGAACGTTGACTTCCCGTGGCCAAATTGAATGCAGAAGCAAGTGGAATCCCTGCATGGCCTGGGGCTGTTTGGCTCTTGCTAGACCTCTGGCTGTGCCCCAGCCCATGCCTTACAAAAGAGGCTGTAGGTTGTAGTTTAAAAGCTATCACTCATACGGTCTTTGACTGCAGTCACCGGCTGTCACTGATAATCTGCCCTAAAGATACAGAAGATGAAATTGTTGAGGGCTGAGTTTAGAGACTAGAACAGAAACTATCTCCACATTGCAGTAGAGTCAGGTAAGAGGGGCTTTCAAGGCCTGATGCAGGTCCCACCCTTGTGTCCCAGGGAGCAGAGGAAGCTGCTAGAGAAATGTGCCGTGACTGCTCTGAGCTCCAAGCTGATCTCCCAGCAGAAAGCCTTCTTCGCGAAGATGGTGGTGGATGCGGTGATGATGCTCGATGACTTGCTGCAGCTTAAAATGATTGGAATCAAGAAGGTTCAGGGTGGAGCCCTGGAGGTGAGCCTGCTGTGGCCTCCCTAGGAGGCTCTTGCTTTCACATTGACCCTTCAGACAGCTTGGTGTAGGAGAGCACACGGTACAGGAACAGAGAGAATGCATGTTGGGCTGGAAGGCAGACTGGAGCTGTTCCCCATACTGCTGCTACAGGCTTCTCCTGTAGGTGCATTTTGTAACCTCTGCAGACCTATATTTACTTGTCAGCAGAGTGGAAGATTGAACTGGCTGATTTTAAGAATCTCATTGTTAATGTGGGAGGGGGATAGGGCTAGCTCTGATAAATTATCTAAAACCCTCAATAAATATATGAGAAGTACATTTCAGTCCATTCTTCTCCAAGTGATATGGCCAACCTCTCCCTTCTTTTATTCATTAATTTTGAATAGATAATACATAATTCAAACTGTTTAGAATTCCTAAAGGAAAAAACAAATGTCCCCTACACCACTCCTGCCCCAGATACAGCCACCAGTTAACTCTGTGTGTGTGTGTGTGTGTGTGTGTGTGTCCGTGTGTCCGTCCGTGTCCGTGTCCCCGTGTCCCTCTTCTTCCAGAAGTACTCTGCATCTGTAAGTACAAATGTAAATATTGTTTTCTTAAACAAATGCTCACTTGTAATACATAGTGTTCTGCAACTTGCTTTTGTCTACTTAACAACATATTTTTTCACTTATTTAAATTTAAATAGAGACATGTTGGCTAGTGGCCACTATATTGCACAGCATAACTATAACTTTGTTCTTTTTTAACACAGAAGTATCTGTCTGGAAACCTTCTTTGATGTTGGTGTCTCCATGTTGGACCTTTTCTAGTCTTTGGCCTGCTCTACTTCTTACTTGACTCTTCCTTGGTGACCTCAGCCTGAGGTGATTTGGACAGGACAAGACCTGCTTGAAATATTATATCCTGGCCCTTTACTTTTTGTTCTTTGAAGTCTTTGGAGGGACTTCTACCCCCTCCAAATTGCATTTCACTCTGTCCACCTCCCTCTTCCTCCTGTCATGGCACATGTCAGTGGGATGAGGTTCTCTTTATAGAATAAAGCTGTGAGGAATCTGGAGGTCATCTGAGCCATTCCCCATCTTCAGCCCCCACTACCACTCGTGTTTCCGCCCATTCTTTGCATCATGGCTTGCCGACTTTGTCTTTACACACTGCTTTGATAGCAATATTCCATTTCCTCCTGGGCCTTCCTACTTCCGTAAACCCTTGAGATTCGATTGGCATTCACTAAACTAGGGATCAGAACTAATAATCTTATCTGGTGAGAAAGCCAGGGGCTCCAAGCCACACATATGTTCTTCAGACTGTCCCACATCTCTTAAATGCATGTAAAACCCTTAACACAATACTTGACACACAATTCAGTAAATGGTGGTAGTAATTATTTACTCGTTCTCAGGATTAACCGAAAACTTCCTGATATATATCTTCAGCCTTTACCTCTCTCTTGAGCTTCACACTCCTGGATCTCACTGCTACTGAACTCATTATCTCATCCTCCAAACCTGTAATATTTTCTGTATTCCTTGACATAGCTGCTATCACCACCATTATTCAGTCACTCAACCCAGAAGTCTAGGGTCATCCTCAAAAATATTTCCAATTCCCCCCAACCTGTTGATCACTGTTGTTTCATTTTACCTACCAATTTGTTGTTTCCTAAGTCTGTCTCTTTTATTAGACCATTGTCCTGGTAGTGGTCACTCTTCCTCCAGTCTTGCATCCCCTAAGTCCATTCTATTTTTTGTTGCAGCGTGAAGTTCCCCAGTTTACACTCTGTGTGTAAAGCATTTTGGGGTTCCACATTGTGTACAGGATAAGAGGCCTTAGCAGAGCCTTTAAGATTCTCCTAAACTGGTCCCTGCCCTCTTTATTTTGTATTCCAGCAACTGCAGGTAACTTTTCATCCCCTGATTGCACCACACTGCCTCTGTCTTTTGGGAACATCTCTTTCTTTTTTCTGTTTGACTAATTTCTGCTTATCCATCTTGATTCAGCTCAGACATCACCCCCTTTAGGAGGCTGTGGATTTGAATGGTGTAGCAATCTGTTTCACTGATAGGCTACAGTATTATAGACTAGGATTGTAGATTAGCACTAGCAGAGAACATAGGTCGTTGAACTGAATACACTATTTAAAAAATTTTATTTTTTGACGTATAGTTGATTTACAGTGTTGTGTTAATTTCTGCTGTACAATAAAGTGATTCAGTTATACATATATATGTATATATTCTTTTTCATACTCTTTTCTGTTATGGTTTACCACAGGATACTGGATATAGTTTCCTGTGCTATATAGTAGGACCTTGTTGTTTATCCATTCTATATATAATAGTTTGCATCTGCTAACCCCAAATTCCCAATCCATCCTCCCCCTTGGCAGCCACAAGTCTGTTTTCCATGTCTGTGAGTGTTTCTGTTTCATAGATGAGTTCATTTGTGTCATATTTTAGATTCCACATGTAAGTGATATCATATGGTATTTGTCTTTCTCTTTCTGACTTACTTCACATACTGAATACACCCTTCTTTACGGAGTGGGAAATGACTAGGTTTTTTAGTAAGAAAGAGATCTGAGATTTGAACCTGTCTTCTGATACTGCTGAAGCCACTCCCAGGTGCAACATGCTTTCTATTATGCCCTGCTATTAAATCCACCCCACAGCAAGCTCTGTTATGGAACAAGTGGTAGTAGTTCATATTTTGAGGGATCAAGATGGGAATAGCCACAATGATAGCTTGGGAACTGCAGGAAATTTCTGACCCTTAGGACCTTTTGTTTTCATCTCCTGGAAGGAGGAAGCACCTAGGCTACAGCCCACAGGTATGTGTGTGCTCGTGAGCAGTACAGGTAGGGAGGGGTATGTGTACGTATGTGTAGAAGACTGGGAGGTGGGGAGTTGGGATCAAAGTGCATCCCTTGGCACCTGCTTTGGAAGTCAGTCTTAGAGAACAGCCCAAACAGGCCTTTACCATGCTTAGTCTCTGCAAGCAAACTGGTTTTCCTTATACTGAAGGCACAACCAAAATATGCTCTGTATTTTTCCTAGCTTTTAGGATGATGGAAAAACTTTGTTACAACAGTGAAATAAAAACATGGTTAACTCTTTCAGGTTCACAGAAATGGACATGCATTATTAGTCCAGCACACCACTAACTTGATTTCATTTCATGCCAGTACTGAACTGTTGAACTGTTTGTTTTTTTAAACAGGAGTCCCAGCTTGTAGCTGGTGTTGCATTCAAGAAGACTTTCTCTTATGCTGGGTTTGAAATGCAACCCAAAAAGTACCATAATCCAATGATTGCCCTTTTAAATGTTGAGCTCGAGCTGAAAGCTGAGAAGGATAATGCGGAAATCAGAGTCCACACAGTTGAGGTAGGCCCTACCAGCTGGCAGTGGCATGGAAATGGGCAACATTCTGGGCCATAGCCTTGGGCCTTTGTGGCCATCTTGGGCTTAGCTTTGTTTCTCAGGTACCTTATGGGCTCCTTTCTCCTCCTATCCCCCTAAATATTAATGTCTAAATACTGGGTCCACTTCTTTTCTCACTCTATGCTCTCTCTCAGTGACCTGGACCTGAGGAGGTTTGGATAGGGCAAACATGCTGAAATATTATCCTCTGGCCCCAGGGAAGGGGCTTGCAGGGGCCTCTCAGCTATATAGTGAGCCCAGTATTTTGATTCCTCTTATATGGGCAGATGTGAACTCTGCCCTTTCTATACTGGGTCCCGTGTTGCAGGGACAGGTGTGCTCCCAAAATTGATATCACCAAGGCTGTCTCTGGAGGTAGCAGTGTCACCCAGCTGTAAGCAAGTATTCTTGGAAAATGTATCCCCAACACGGAATGGCCTTTGGGGGAAAGGGTCTTGTCATTGGTAACTCCATGGGTGCAGTGCCTCAGAGGAGCTGGAACTTAGCTGGGCTAAAGTAGGTCTCGCACCGTAGCAAGTGCTAGCTCTGGAGTAGCTCCCAGTCCTGGGGTTACTTTCTGCCTTTGGGTTTGAAAGTTTTAGGTGACTCTTAAGTTACCTTATAGGGTCCTTGTATATTTGGACTGAGAGGAGGCTATTCTGTTTATCCCTGTTAATTCCCAAATAAGTCAGTATATTTTATTTGGCAGGGGTGTGTTATATTTTAACATACCATATAGGCTAACCTCCACTCCAAAGCATCCTCATCCTTTTCTGGGTCTCTTCAGGATTATCAGGCAATTGTTGATGCTGAATGGAACATTCTTTATGACAAGTTAGAGAGGATCCATCACTCCGGAGCCAAAGTCGTCTTGTCCAAACTCCCCATTGGGGACGTGGCCACCCAGTACTTTGCTGACAGGGACATGTTCTGTGCTGGCCGAGTGCCGGAGGAGGACCTGAAGAGGACAATGATGGTAACCAAACTTTCACAGGCTGCTTCTTGGTCTTTGTGGCCCCAGGGGGGTTTTCACTTACCCCTGGTGTACTGGAGTGATTGGTATGTGAATCTAGACCTGTCTTCTTAACTCTTTTTGCCATGAAACACTCCAGTTCCAGTGTGTATATGCTCGGTATACAAGAGTTAATCTAACCAAACAAGTCAGGGAAGCTGATTTGTAAGGAAACCTAGCAGTAGGCCTATGATTAGCTGGCTAAACTCCAGGCTGGATGCTTCCGGCTAGGTTTCCTCCCTTTCTTCTTGAGCATCTCACCAAAGATGCTTCAGGTCTAAAGCACTGATCCTGACTTCAGTCGCTGGGCCCAAAGCACCCTAGTTTAGGGGAGGGGGTATTGGGTGAAACAAAGGGTCACCATCTCCTTTTAACCAGGCTTGTTTGCCCTTCGTGTGTCTTAGCTCTGTTTTGTTTTCTCCTCTTCCAGAGGGAGCCTGGAGGTCAAGGGTGAGAGTGGGTCATCCAGTGAGGAGAGCTCCGGGGCACCATGGCAGTCTAACATGGGAATTGGCTTTAAGACTAAGTGGCAGGAAGCTCACTTCTGGCCTCGTGTGAGCCTTCACTGCTAGATGATGTTGTCTTGTGTTCCTCAGGCTTGCGGAGGCTCCATCCAGACCAGTGTGAACGCTCTGTCATCAGATGTTCTGGGCCGCTGCCAGGTCTTTGAAGAGACCCAGATTGGAGGCGAGAGGTGAGCAGTAGGCCTGGGATCCCTGTTCGCTTAGCTCACGAGACCTGCCTGATGGCCTTCTGCCATCTTTGGGGTGTGGTGTATATATAGCACATGCTATTCTCTTCTGAGGTCTTATATCTCATGGGGCATAAAGAGCTCAGATATATAGAGTGTTTTGGGAGGGAAGAAGATCAAGTTGGGTCTGAGGTCTGATTCCACATCTTCTATGCCCCTGTGGTGCAGCCCTAGACCTTCCCAAGAACACGTCTCTCAGAGTGGCTTGGAGACCCTTAGTGAGGAGCAGAAGAGCGGCTGCTGAGCGGGGGGCTTGGCAAGGTTAGAACACAGCAGGTGGGCAGGAGAACGAGCTCACAAGTATGATTTGACCCTGGGCGTAGGTACAATTTCTTCAAAGGCTGCCCCAAGGCCAAGACTTGTACTATCATCCTCCGTGGTGGCGCTGAGCAGTTTATGGAGGAGACAGAGCGGTCCCTACACGACGCCATCATGATTGTCAGAAGGGCCATCAAGGTACTAGGCTGGGAGCTTCCAGCCTGCACAGCTCACTCTGCCTCTTGAGCCGATGAGACCCTGGATTTGTGTGGTGATTCCTTCCCTGTATAACTTGTGTCCTTCCATGTGGGGCATGTGGGCCCTGATTCGTCTCACAGATGATAAAGAAACAGCCTCAGTCTCTCAGAATAAGTCATGCTGCCTTAAAAGCTAAGAGTTGTTCTTGTGAGCAGCTGTGGAGCTGATAGAGTCAGCCATCCCAGGGGTTGTGCCAGTGCCCTCAAGCTACAGGTGACCTTGGAGATGGTCAGAAACCATAAGGTTCACCAGATTGAAGTTGGGATGTGCTAGACAAGGTCCATGTCTGGGCTTTCTGGGGCTTGGGCTGAGGGGGGGAATGTGGAACCAGCCCTCTTCCTGGGCTAGGGGGCCTGTTGACTGAACGGCCTAATTTGGCCAGGGCTGGAGCTCAGACCTGGGGACCCCTTGCATTTAGTGGTGGGTCTGGCCTCTGCAGAACGACTCGGTGGTGGCTGGTGGCGGCGCCATTGAGATGGAGCTCTCCAGGTACCTGCGAGATTTCTCACGGACCATTCCCGGCAAGCAGCAGCTGTTGATTGGGGCCTACGCCAAGGCACTGGAAATTATCCCACGCCAGCTGTGCGACAACGCTGGCTTTGATGCCACAAACATCCTCAACAAGCTGCGGGCTCGGCACGCCCAGGTGGGCTATTCCTCTCCTCCGGGTCCAGGGACTGGGTGGATGGGGCTAGATTCTGAGTGTGTGTTGTGCTTACTCAAGCTCTGTGTGGTCAGCCCAGGTGATAGTGCTGGAACCAAACCCAGTACCAACTGCCTGCCTCCTCTGAGGTCAGAAGGAAAGACCAGTGCTGGAACTGGTGGTTCCAGGGTTTGTTCAGTGCTTCTTCCAAGAGTCTGATCGCTCCTCACGGTGCAGTGAGAGGAACCAAAGGAACCCTGTGGCCTTCTGCCTGGAAGCACATACCATGTGTACTGGGTTCCTTGGTGGTGAAGCACTCCAGGGCCCTGCTGACAGCAGTCCAGCCATGGCTCTACCACCTCCAAGTTGTGATCTCTCTGAGAATTTAATTTGTTCATCTGCTGTTCAGCAAATACTCATTTAGAGATGTTTCTTAAATGCTGTCTGTTAAATGCTCAGTGCGGTGGCAGCAGCATTAGGTGAGCGACTTAGTTTCTGACTTGTGTTAGAACTTTAAGTAAGTCACTCTCTGCGTCTGTTTCCTTGTCTGTAAAATCGGGACTAATGGAAGCAGTGAGATGATGAAATGAGATAAGGGATTGGAAAGTGTTCCTCTTGAAAAGCCTGGTGTGACATACACAGTCCTCAGGTGACCTGAGGATGGGGCCTCCCTAAAAGCCAGCAGCTTGCCTGGGAGAGGGCCCGGAGGTCTTCTGTGGTCAGCACTTCTCAGGTTGGGGGTGGGGGAGGGGTGGGAAGAGGCTTCCAGGCTCCTGTTGTAATGCCACCTTCCTCAGGGAGATGCCAGCGGGTTCAGAGAACCTGACGATTCCTAACAATCCGAGTCGTTCAGAGGGTGTGCAAGAAGAAATTTGAGAGCAGTTCCATATCACTTTCCCTCTTTTTCTGCTCTTTCAGGGGGGCATGTGGTATGGCGTGGACATCAACAACGAGGACATTGCTGACAACTTTGAGGCCTTCGTGTGGGAGCCAGCTATGGTGCGGATCAATGCCCTGACTGCAGCCTCTGAGGCTGCGTGCCTTATTGTGTCCGTAGATGAAACCATCAAGAACCCTCGCTCAACAGTGGATGTTCCCCCAGCTGCTGGCCGGGGCCGAGGTCGTGGCCACCCCCATTGAGTGGCACCCCAGCTCTCACTGCAGGCTGCCTGCAGGCTCTGCTCACTCTGTCTTGGTGAAATGGTATTACAAGGAAGGGGTAGTATTTGGCCCACTCTGTTCTCACTGGAGGTTATTAAATAAAACTTAAAAGACTTAGAATTCATTTTGCAAATTATTTGGGCACAGGGGTTGTACTCATACATGTCTTGACTGCAGCTCAGAATTGTAGCTTTATGTGTACTCACCCAACAGGTAGAAAAGAGAAAATCATCTTCCCTCTTGGGCTGAGTCCTTCACAGCCTCTAGTCATTGTTAGGCAGAGTGTAGGTCCACTCTGCCAGGGGAGGAGCTCCACCTGAGTAGCCCCTGTCTGGAAGTTTAGCTTTGGTGGTTTTCTCAGTCCTAGCAGTGGCTAGGAGGTGTGGAGTTGCTTCCTTTCCTTCTGACATCACCTTATTTAGCCCTGGCCTCGCCTGGCTCTGCTGCCAGGGTTTCTCTGGGTTTGAGTTAAATGCATTACATTACCTTGTCTACCCCCTTCTACTTCCGTATTCTTGTGGCTCAGTCTTTTCATCCCTCGTTTTCAAGATCTTGAGGTTGAGGGCTTTCGGAGGAATGTTTCAGAGAGGACAGATCCTTTCTAAACTCTTGTGACTTCTTAGAAGAAGTCCATTGAGGAGGAGGCTGAAGGAGCCACCCGGTCTTCTCAATTCAGCCACCAGTGGTCCTTTCTGCTTTCTTCTGACCAGAGGAAGTTTAGAACAGCCAGCACAGATAAAATCAGCAGTCTAACTGCCTCCTTGTTTATTGCTAGTTCTGAGAGTTGGCCTGCAGCTACCTGTAATTAATAGGAAGCTTCTGCTCCCTAAATCTGGGAAGTGATTTTTTAAAAAATCTCTTGAGTTCCAGCCAAGTCACATGAACTCAAAAGCAGAATGGGGGTGGTGGCAGGTCCAGACTTCGGAGTTTGGCATCCCTCCTAACCTGATGGTCTGTAAGTAAATTTTTTTCAGCCGTTCTACCTGTATAACGGTAATAGCTGACTCAGAGTTGTGGGGATAAGTTGTCTACTTGTTTGATGCTAGAGCCACTCACAGTTTAAGCCTAAACACCTGTTCTTTTTTCTGATTTTAAATGTTTCAAGACCTGAGTAATTAAATCAGTGGGGCAGCCCCATTTTGTAAAATGGGAAAGTTGAGCCAGACCATGATGGGGAACTGGTCTCCATCAGGACAAAGTCGGATTGGCGGCCAGAGCATCCTAAGGTTACCAAGCCAGTGAGGGGATGGGCAAGCGTGTGCTGTTCCTGCTATATTTGTGCTGGGGTTGCCCTTAAAGATGGCTTCTCCTGGCTGAGAGCCAGAAGGGACACCCTGAGGCTCTTTATCTGCCTGCACACACTGAAAGCTATGGCACGGTCAGTAACCTGCATGACCTTCCTCCAGCAATGATGTCTACTGTCCTGATACAGGTCTTCCTAATGCTTCAGTTCACCTCACTGATGCCATTCAGATCATCCACCTCCTTCCTCCCTCAGTGCATTTCAGCTGAAGGAATGTTTGGTGACAGACTGGGAAATGTGGCCACCTACCATTTACTTCCCTGAGGCAGATATGATTCCAGTTTCACCATCTTTTATTGGATACAGAGCCACAAATTCTGATGCCCATTTGAGTCCTTTTAAATACATACGCTCGGGTACATTCAGCAAAGGGCATCTATGGGTGATGTGGAGCAAAGTGCTGGGATGGTGATGCCTGGGTGGGGCAGAAAAGTGGGGCCAGGGAAGGCCCCCTGGGGGCTGGAGGTACTGGCGCCACTTCGGGAACAAAACCAAAAAATGCTCTCCACCCCTCTGCCTGATGTGCTTGGGGTGAGGGAAGCTCCCTTCTCACAGCTCAGGCCCACTGCAGCCTGGCTGTGCAGGGAAGGCAGGGCCTGGGGCCAGTTGTGGAGGTCCTCGCCAGCAGGGCTCACTAGAGCCAGGCCTACTGGCACTAGCCATGAGGCGAGTCTGCCCCTGCATGCAAGACCCCTGCCAGGGCAAAGCTGAGGCCTGGGGCCCTGCCAGCAGTGGCAGACAAGGCTCGGACTTGTGGCGGGGAAGCCTGCCTGATTGTCGGGGCAGTCTTGGGACTGGCCAGGGTCCCAAGGGGTTGGGGTCAGACTAGGAGCTGGTTGCCTTAGTTGGCCCTGGTATTCTGATCTTCACCCAATCCTAAACCTTATCCTCAGGCAAGGCTGTAGATGCACACACTTGTCCGGGAATAAATACACACACAATACACAGCAATATATACAGAAATGGGGCCTGGGACAAGGCTGGGTGAGAAAGCACAGCCACCAGGGGTAAGAAAAGTGCCAGGCCCCTGGGGGAGGCAAGTTACACTCATCAGGGACTGATGGGCTGGGACAGATGCCACTGGTATGAGTTAACTCCTCTGGGCACTTGGGCCCTGCACCCAATCACCATCTCTCCTGTTTTCACCCCAAGTCCACCAGGAACTGGGTCTTTGGCACCAATAGTCCCTCTGGAAAGATCTTCAACTTAGCGCCCAAGAGGGACTGGGGCATGGGCAGCTCCCCACCGGCAGCCCAGAGGACTAGAGACCAGGACCAGGGGGACAGGCGGGACCCAAAGGCAAAGGACAGAGTCAAACCTTGGAGCAGCAGGCCTTGGGAAGGAGGTGGCGCTTTTTTTTTTTTTTTTTTCCAGCAATTGCTGAGGGACTGGCTCAAACTCCACTCTCATGGGACTAGGAAAACATGAGCTGCCTTGGTCCTTAGGTGGTCTCCTGGCCAGTGAAAAGCCATGGTTCTGGGGAGCCCACTTTCTCTCCCTCGGGGATGCAGATACAGCATCTCCTTTGTTCTCTGCCAGTGCTGTGCGGAGGCAGCCTGAATAAAGCATGATACACTCAAGCCAAATACCCCAAGCCTCCCAGGCGCTGGGCTGGCAAGGAGAGGTGGTAAGGACACCAAGTGGCCATCACCCATGGGGCCTCTACACATGCTGGGACCCCTGGAGCAGGGCCTGTGTTGGTTTGCTCTCACAGATACTCCTCTTTTGCACCTCATCAAGGTGTGAGATGTGGAAGAGGGCTCTCCTGTGGGTGAGTGAAGGATAAGGTGCCCCTAGGGACGGCCAGGCCCTCCCCATCCCTGTTCGCCACTCTCAGCCCTAGCTGTGTGCTTGCCAGAGAAGTGACCAAGTGAACAAAAGCTCTCCACTCAGCAGCAGGACTCATCCCCCTGAGGAGAGGCAAAAATAGCGTCAAGCTGGTGGGGAGCCCGCAAACCCGCCAGTTCTCAGGGCACATATGAAAGCCAGGGCACGCGAGTCTGTCAGCCCCAGGTGTGCAGCGGTACAGGCTGTGACCCCTCGTTCCCATGGACCTGTGCAATATGCTCCCCACACAGCCCTCACGCACTCAGCTAGAAAATACAGGGCGGGGGGCTTGGTGGGTTTCCTGGAAACAGCCATGCTTGTTGAGAGGCAAACTTCCCACCAGCAGGAGAAGGAAGTCTTGTTCACTCTGCTGCCCCAGTGCCGGTGGTGCTCAGCGCTACTGCACAGAAGGAACCTACGGCAACCGTCAGGCCTCTCAGCACCACCTTTCTCCCACTCAAGCCTGCTGCCTGTGCACCCTGACCTTTCCCAGAACTGATGCCAGGCATTCCAGCAGGCATCTTCCCAGGGAGAAATTGCCCAAAGCCTTGTATTCAGGGATGGAGGCTACCTAGGGCAGAAAAAGCCCCTCAGTAGGACAGGCTCAGGCCAAGCAGGGCATCCCTTTGTGCTTTGTCCGGGAGACATCCTGGGGTCACAGGGGGCAGGGGCTATGGAGGGAGGATGCAGCTGGCAAAGCAGAACAGACACACCCAGGGCAACCAGGCCGAGTGGACCTCCACCTCCGTTCCAGGCCCCAGAACAGAGGAAAGTTGTGCTTCTCCTTCGTGACTCCTGGGGACAGGGCTGGGGAGGTAAGAGCCAATGGAACTAGCTGCTCTGGGGTGGGGATGCCACACAGACAAGGCTTCGTGCAGGACTGGACAAGGAGTTGCCAACATGCCACCCTTGGTATTTGGCGTCTTCAAAGGGCAGGGCCCGAACAAGCCACGGGAGGAAAATCATCAACAATGAAAACAGCCAGGACACAGCTGAGTGGGGAGCCAGGAGAGCTGGGTACACTTCTGATCCTGTGGGGTCCCGGCTCTGGAGGCCTCGTTGCAGGGCAACCCAGAAAGTTGGGTTTCTGGAAAGGACTGAGAAACTAGAGGAGCCCAGCCCCAGCTAGGACCAGTGGCCTAATGATTAGGGCTGAGAGCCCACCCTGTAACAGGAGAGAAGGAAACCCTAAGATGGACCTAGATCAATGTTTGAAAGAACTTTCCGAATGAAGGTTGGCAGGACCCACGGCTTTTGCGCTACTGTGGGAGTCCTGAGAGGCGGAACTGGGGAGACCTGAGTCTTTAGAGCCATAGTGCCAGGACCTCTGGGAACCGTGCAAGGGTCAGTGAAAGCCCCCATTTGCATTTTAAGTCAGTGGTTCTGGCTCAGGTCCCAGCACTGCCCCTGGCAGAAGACCCCCAACACAGCCCTCAGCCTGTGAGGCCAGTGGAGATTGAGGAGGGAGGCAAGTCCAGTGAGGCGGGGGCTCTTCCTCGTTCTTGGCCCCACGGGTCTGGCTCCCTACCAAAGCCACATCTTTAAGCAAGCTAGCCAGACGAGGAAGCAAACTAAACCACCCTCCTTCTGGACTCCTCCAGGCCCTAGCACAGAGGGCAGCCTAGTGATTCCCTCTCACACAGCCTTGGGGACCCAAAGACCATCAGATTCCTGCCCAAGCACCCGGATTAGAAGTACATTCCTTGAGGACAGGAACTGCTGACACCGTTTCCCAGAGACTCGGGATTGGTGGAAGTTATAGAAACATGCACCTTTTAGCTCTGAATTTAGTTCTGGTGTGTCGTGGGTATGTGGTGGCTGGGAGGGAATCTTGTCTTTTCTACAGCAATAAAAACTCGAAGTTTTCTCT
This sequence comes from Monodon monoceros, assembly GCF_005190385.1. Lineage (NCBI taxonomy): Eukaryota > Metazoa > Chordata > Mammalia > Artiodactyla > Monodontidae > Monodon > Monodon monoceros. The sequence goes on along the minus strand of NW_021703775.1, from coordinate 26,512,864 downwards.
CCCTTGGTAGGGGTGGTCTCGATGTCCTGGGGAGAAGTTCTGGACAAACGTCTTGCCCTTCCACGCCCACCCCACTACCTCGCTGCACCCCTACCTCTCACTTTCGGCTGGCCGCATCCCCAGACCCCTAGGGTTATCCCTGGAAAATACGGACCCAGAGCCCCAGCGGGCTGCCTGGAGGGGGTGCCCCACAGAAGGCTGGGACACGGCAGGGGAAAGAGAAGAGCCCTCCTTGCCAAGTCCGAGCTGCCTTGTGGAGCAACCCTCTGGCCTGGAGCTTAACAGAGGCTCCCGACCAGGAGGCTGGGCCTCACAAAGGGGAGGCCTGCCCCAGCAGCCCGAGCGGCCGAAGCGCCACTGGTGGTTATTGCAGATCTTCAGGGCGATGACACCAAGTGCTGGTGGGACTCAGCTCTTCGCTGACTGGGCCCAGAAAGCTGCTTCAGCTGGGGTTGGGGTGGGAGTCAGGGGACAGCTGTCCAAGCCCCTGCCCTGGAGAGGCAGTGCTCAGGGTCAGGCCTCTTGCTCCACTGTCCCAGCAGGACAGGAGACTGACAACCCCTCCCCGGAAGCCAGGGATAACACTAGGCCTCCAAAGGTCTAGTACAAATCAGGGTCCCTCTGGAGGTCCAAAGAGAGTGCCCTGGTGTGGGGCTGGCAGGGGCCCTGCCGCCCCCCACCCGGGTTAGCAGCCGCCTTCCACCTTGATGTGCAGGATCTTAGAGAAGCCGGGCCTCCGCCGTAGGGCCTGTAGACCAAACCTGCGTTAGTTCCCCTCAGGGCAGACAGGTGGAGCCCTCCCTTCAAACACCCAGGTCACCAACCCCAACCTAGGGATGCCACTGGGGGTCTTGGGCAGCCTCAGAGACAGCTGCTCACCTGGAGTTTTGTCACCATGTCCTCAAACAGCTTCTGGGCCTCAGGGCTGCTGGGCTCTTTGAAATAATCGGCAATCCCAATCTGGACCACAATGGACTTGAGGTTCCGGCAGATGCCTGGGAAAAGGTAAGATGGGGGCCCATGCCTGATCTGGGCAATGGGGCTGTCTTCTCTCCTTTTACTAATTAACAGAATCAGAACCCTCTGAGAGACAAACGTGTGCCAGGCACTGGGAGCAGATCCATGCTGCCCCGGACTCAACTGGGCAAGGGGAGAAGGTGGAGGGTGAGGTCAAAGAGCAGAGGCTGTGGTGGACTCTGGGAGGACGAGTGGACAACAGCCAGTTGTGCAGGGGCTCTAGCAACTTCCCTGGCAGAGGAGATCGCTGTGGTCTGGTCTGGGCATGTGGAAATGAATTACAAGGACGGAGTGGCTGAGGTTAGGCTGACGGATCTCAGCTGGAGCACTGGAAGGGGGGAGGCAGGGAACAAATAAGCGGGGAGCAGAGGGCTTAAGGGACTGGACGTTGCCATGAAGTCAGGGGAGGAGAAGCAAGAAGGTCAGGAGGCTGAGAGGATTCTAAAGGTTATGATTTTGGAGGCCAAGCAGTTAGTTCTGGTGGTCAGTCCAGGGCGGGGCCCTGAGGCTGAATTGGGGGAAGAAGAGGATCCTGGAGATGATAAGAAGGTCGAGGAACCTTCAGTGCTCAGGACGTGAGGTCCTGCCAGGGGCCAAATGGTCCCTGATGATGGTCTACCCTTGGGCGTGTGTAGCCCCAGCTGGGTACCTGTGTCCTTAATGAAGGTGGAGTAATGACTGGGAGGGGAGTGGGGGCTGGAGGGAGGCAGGGGCCAGCGGAGGTGTGTGTGTGAGTCCCCTGAGAACTGTTCTAGGGGGCTCACACGCATTATCTCATTAATCCTCCCACTCATTCGGTTTAGAAGTCAGCTTAAAAGATAGGGATACAGGGCTTCCCTGGTGACGCAGTGGTTGAGAGTCCGCCTGCCAACGCAGGGGACGCGGGTTCGTGCCCTGGTCCGGGAGGATCCCACATGCCACGGAGCGGCTGGGCCCATGAGCCATGGCCGCAGAGCCTGCGCGTCCGGAGCCTGTGCTCCGCAACGAGAAAGGCCACAACAGTGAGAGGCCCGCGTACCACAAAAAAAAAAAAAAAAGATGCAGATACAGAACCCAAGAGAAGTACAGTAATTTGCCCAAAGTCACACAGCTAATAATCAGTAGAGCCAGAACTGAGACCTAGGTCAGCCAGTTCCAGAACCCATCTGTTCTGCCCTTGCCCTTGGCTGGAGGCTCGTGTGGGGGTAGATGGTAGATGGTGCTGAACAGCTCATGCCTCCAACGTGCACAGAGCACAGGGTAATACAAATCCACTGAATGGAACCATTTGGGTCAGATGCTGGCAGGTCTTAAATGCCACACTGGCCTCAGAAGGCACTGGTGGCAAAGCCAGGACTAGAACCCTGGTCAATCTGACCCCAGTGCTGGCGTTTGCCGACTAGGAGCGAGGGAGTCGGTTATGCTACTTGCTGACAAGACATGGTAAGAGGCAACACTGGGACCCCACCCCACGCTACCCATCACTCACTGTTGAAATGCAGCAGGGCCTTGGGGGTGACAGGGGTGGCCGTGAGCACCAACATCTCCAGTCCCTTCAGGCCTTCCCGGCAGACCTCAGCCGCCACCTCTTGGGTGATCTCCGACACGTGGTCCAGCTCCAGGACCTGCAGTCGCATGCAGTTTCTCGCTAGGAAGAGGGAAGAAGAGGCAAGGTCCTGCTGACAAACAACCCCAGGTCACCTCCTGCCACCACCCAGGCTGCAGCCCCGAGTCCCTCTGGGATTTCAGTGTTGCATCCATGCCTGCTTCCCATCACCCCCTACCCCAGTCTCAAGGAAAGACTCACCGAGTGATGCCAGGCCCTGCACCCCACAGCCAGCACCCCCGACCCCCAGGGCCCGGAGGTGGGGCCAACAGCGACCGATCATCTGTAGGCAGCGGTTACTGAAGCGCGTGGGCTGCTGGCTGGAGAACAGGGTGGAGGGAGGGCTGTCAGGGAAGCCCCTGGCTGCATGATACCCTGAGCCTGCTCCTCTGTCAGGACCCACCCCTCAAAGGCGAGGCCCCACCAACCACCCAGCTGTTCAAGTCAGAAACCTGGGATCTTCCCTGACTCCTCCCCCTCACCTCCTGCCAAGACCTGCAGATTCTGATTCCTGAATAACTCTTCAACCCACAGTTCAGACCACCATCCATATTCATCTGAGTATACAACTAGTCTCCCTGTCAGTTCATCCAGTGGCTGCTGACAGCCAGCCACGCACTCCCATATCCTTTCACTCAGTCATTCAACAGAAGCTTCGCAAGTGCCTGTCATGACCAAGAACAATCGAGCTGGGCCCTGGGGACACAGTGGTGACACAGAGACATGGTCCCTGCCTCCAAGAGGTGGGCAGTGGGGGGGATGACACAGAACATTCCTAGTCTGATGTCATCCCGTTTTTTAAGATCTAAAATCCCCCAGTGGCTTCCCAGTGCTTTCTAGACAAAATGCAAACATCTAAAACCCCTTAGGCAAGGCCTTCTGACCTTGGCCCAAAGCTTCCTTTCCACACTCATTGCTCGCTGGGCCCTGCCCACCACTCACACCACACTTGCTCCTTCCCTGAACACTTCATCACTTAACAATCGCCCACCATCTGCCACGTGCTCAGTACCAGGGATACAGAAATGGATATTCACAGCCTCTGCCCTTAGAAACATGAGTCTGGTGTAGACTGAAATATAGAGAAATTATTGTAAAATGGACTACAGCAGGGGCCATTCCTCTCAGAGGAATGGAGACAGGGGAGCAGTGACAAATGCTACCAGGGTGTTAGTGACAGGACACTGGGGGACCTGGAAGGAGGTGTCACGTGGAGAGGGGCTTGAAGGGCAGGCACAGGGAGTGAAAAAGCCTGGCATGTTTGAGGAATTCCAAGTAAAGCGATGAATGATCTCACACCCTGGATTCTCGGAAAACCAGCCCTTTTGTACATTATACAATGACCTCCCTGAACTGCCTTTCATGGGCCAAACAAACCTGGCTATTGCCAGCTAGTGTGGGAAATAGCCCACTGTGGGCTCTGCAGCCTTTATGCACACATCTCATTTGAGCCAGCTATAGTCCTAATAAGATCGACAGATCTAATACCACCTTCACTTTACAGCTGAGAAACTAAGGCACGACTGGGTAGCCCAAAGTCACACTGCTAGCCGGCCAGGACATGATCCCAAGTCTGATTCTGAAGCCCTGCTCCTGTTGCCTAAAGACACAGACTGATGAATGTGAGTTTGTCACCCCAAACTGCATATGGAATGGGCCCAGATCTGCTCAGTCCTCAACCCCACACCCAGCCCCAACCCTGCCCTTCCCCACCCATGCCTGGGCTCACCAGGGGTGAAGTGGTGCCACCTGGAGGGAGACAATCTCTCTGCAGCCTGCACCCAGGGCCCAAATGACCTCATGGCCCACCGGGTCTGTGGCGCTTCTGTTGAAAAGACAAAGCTGGGGCCACGAACTCTGAGGGCCTCTGCTCCTTTCCCTTGGGCCACAGAGCTCTTGGGTCCCTTTGCCCGAGAGCCCTGGGGGAAGGGTATGCAGAGCCCAGGGATCCCTGGGGCCCGAGGCCTTGCTTCTTGCAGTGTGGACCCACCTGTAGGTGACAGCCTGCAGGGCGCGGCAGTAGCAGCTGGCCAGCCAGAGAGAACGGTCAGTGAGGACGTTGGGACAGTGGGAGATGCGCAGGATCAGCAGATTCCCCCCAGCTGCCTTTAGCAGAGACTCTAGCCCTGCTTCCAGACAGCCCCTGGGGATAGCCAAGAGGTCAGGGCACTGTTTGTGGCCAGCTCCTCCTCTGGGAAGCATCCCAACATCACTCTGGGTCTGCAGCCCAGAAGCAACCCCCACCCACCCACCGTGGCCTCACCGGGTACTCCGGGCATACTCCTCTTTGCTCTCCTTCTTGCCCCGCTGCCGGGGCTTCAGGTTCTGCAGTGTCAGCGAGTGCGCCTGGGTGCACCACTGAGCCAGCATTGCCAAGAACTGCAGGGAGAGAGGGGTTACCTGGGGATGAGGGGATCTGAGTTTGGTTGGCTGGAAGTGGACCAGCCCCAGGATAGGAGGCCTCACAAGAGCATTTCGGGGAGTCAGGTTGGAGCCGGGGTGCTGAAAAGGTTGCAAGGACCAGACCTTGCGGGGCCAGACTCTGACAGGAAAAAGGTGGGTTCACAGCAAGGGTGATTGGGAGGGCAGGGCGGCAGGCAGGGACAGGCACCTTGGAACAGACGCGGGCATTCTCAAGCAGCACCCGTGTCCAGACGGCAGGGTGGCGGGCCACGAAGCGCCAGTCCCGGCAGACCTCGGCGGCATGTAGCAGTGTGCGCGTGTCCAGGTAGGTGAAGATGCAGAACAGGGCGGCTCGCATCTTGAGGATCTCCGGGCTGATGACCTCATTGGAGCGTGAGGGGCTGCCCCTCTCAGCTCGCCGACCCCGCCCACTGCCTCCCTCAGGGTGGGCTGCACAATATCACGGGGTCAAAGGTCAGTGTGGGGTATGGGTGGGGAGCTGGGGTAGGGTAGGAGCTGCAGGAGGAATGGGCATGACAGAACCATCCCAGGGGACCAGCAACTTGGGAGGAGGGACAAAGGGCCTCTGCTTCCCCCTGCTCTGCATCACCCTCATTCCTAATTTTGCAAATTAGAAAAAGGTGGCCCTTCCTCAAGGGAACTTTCTTTTTAAGGTCGTATATCATCACATAGTCCAAAGTCATCCCCCAGATGAGGTGACTGAGTCAAGGTTGGAGAAGGAAGGGGCTTGGATAGAAACCCTGCATCTGTGAACAGAATGCCGGCGAGAGGTTGCCCAGAGCAGTCACCAAGGCACAGCCATGCACCCTGACCTGAACTCTCCAGCCTCCTGACCCTGACCCACTCACATATGCACATGGCTTTGTGTGGATACAGGAGAGGGTTCGCCCTGCTGTCCCCAGGCTTCAGTTTGAACACTCAACTCCTCTCCTGTGAATGTCATGTGAAGGGACCCCCTTAGCTGTGGCATCCTTGTGCAATACCCAACCTGAGTGCCCCTGTGCTACAGCACCGCCCTGTCCCAGCAGCTCCTGCTCCAAACTTGCTGGGCCCTGTGCGGGAGGGAGTTTGTCATTCTCATTGTGGTAAGTCTAGGGCAAGGCGAAAGGCGGTGCAGAAGCCCAGGAGATTTACTGCCTCAGCCCTGTGTCCCGAGAGCGCCCAGCACCATGGAAAGACGGGCCTCTCAGTCCCCCTCCTGAGACTCACCAGAGAGCCGGCAGCTGATCAACGGCCCAGCCATAGCCGGCCCAGGGCGGGGGGCATCCGAGGGGCCCTCAGCCTCTGACTCGGTGGTTCGGGAGCCCACATCCGAGACGTCACCTTCCTCCCCCTCCGTGCTGTGTTGGCGAGGTCTGCGCTGCCAGTTCTGGATGGCCTGGCGCCGCAGGCCTGAGCTGCGAGGGGGCTGGGCCCGTTCCAAGCCGCCGTTGGCAGCCTGGACCCGTGTGCCCAAGCCCCCGGGGCCACTGTCCTCAGGGGCCCCCTCTTCTGGCCGGGGCAGCTCCAGACTGTCACTGTCATAGCAGCCTGAGCTCTGGGATGCAGCTGGGATGCGACTGCAGGCCCTGGGGTAGGGTGGACCAGGTGGTGAGGAGCAAGGGGTCCTAGGCCTGCCTGAACTCCCCATGCCACCCCACCACTGGCCAAGGGCAACCCACCCACCTTACTTTCCAAGAGTCCCCTCTGAGTGTGGAAAGCCAGACAGAGGTGACCCGAGAAGGACAGGGGGAGAAGGGGAAGCCATGGCCCAGATGGGCCAGCCAGCCAGCGAGCCAGTGGATCTTTCCAGGGGGAGGGTGGGCTGTGTGGGGCGGGCCAGGCCCGCGGCTTACCCTGTGCTGGGAGAGGAGCCATGCCGTGACACTGCATACGTGCTAGGCATGGCCAGGCCCGCGTGGTGTTCTCGCTGTGGGCCCCCAGAGTGGGAGGGAAGGGCAGGGGGCAGAGGAGGCCAGAGGATGAGAAGGAACAGGAGAAACAGGGTACAAGATGGAGAGAAGGGGGGGTGGAGAAGAGAGAAGGAGAACAGTTGGGAAAGATGGACAAGTAGACAGATAGACAGCCCAGAGAGGCAGGCTCCCCAGCCCCCTCCCCACACCCACCAAGCACCCCAGACCCCGGCTTGTGGCTCCTGGGCTCTCATTTGCAGGGATGGGCAGAGGCAAACCCCTGCCTGAGGACTGGGGTTGCTGGATGGTATCTCACTACAGCCTCAGGGCTGGCACGTCTGCTGTCAGAGGGGCTCCCCTATTCCTGGACCCCAACTTCAGGCCTGGAATCTGCTCATGGGGAAGAGCCAAAGAAGGAAGCACGGAGCATCATGGGGCGGGGGGTTGTCAGGCCATGTGTGAGGCATGGTTGTAGGGGGTCAGGTGTGCAGGTGGAGGAGGGAAGGCAGGTGGGCACTCACCGTCCTGCCTGGGCCCCGGGTACTGGGCCCAGCACCACTTCCCCCACCTCCGCGGCCCAGGCTGGCACTGGGAGTACTGCCACAGCTGCTGCTGATGACCTGCAGCTGCCGCTCAGCGCGGTCGGCCCGCTCGAGGAGCTCCTCGATGAACTGCTGCAGCCGCAGCTTGGCGCTGGCCTCCCGCGCCGCTGTCTCCTTCAGGAACTGGTCAATCTGCACCACCTCCCTGGGCCCGGAGCAGTCTCTTTACCCCAGTGCCTTGGCCTGGCTGCCCACCCACCCTCCAGAGGAGACCCTGAGCGGTAGGGAGAGACAGGGGCACAGCTGGCCGCAGGGTCCGCTCGTGGTCACGTGGGTACACACAGAACACACCCAGGAACACTGCCCCACACAACACAACGGCACACACAGAAATGCAAGCGCATGCTCCGACTCATACACGCACACCCCACCAACCCAGGCCCAAACACACAACCAGACACCGCTGCTCCCCACAGAAATACTCACAGGCGTGCTCAGTCACACACAGCCACCTCCCCTCTCCAGAAACACTCACGGGCACACACTTACAGTCCACATAGCCCAGCAGACAGCCCCCCACGCTCATGTACACGTACTCGTATCCCGTTCATTCACAGGCACACAGTCTGAGGCACAGTCCTACCAACACATTCAAACACACACACTTTCAGAAACATTCTCAGATTCAGAAAAGCACACTTATAGTTGCACCAACCTCCAGGAGTTGCACGGACACACAGTACACTTAACAGTCATGTGAGTATTTACTCTCGAGTGCATTCACAGTTGTTCATGCATCCATTCACCATTTACAGGCACCTTCTAGGTGCCAGGCACCATTCTAGGTGTTGGGGTGTCCCATCAGTGAACAAAGCAGAGAAAAATTCCTGCCCCCCATGGAGCTTATATCACAATGGGGACAAATAAATAACATCTGTGTACTTCATAATTCTACACTGAAAGACCAGAGGAATGAGGAGAAGCCAGCAAAGAAGACTGAAAAGAAGCCAATAGAAAGAGAGACGGTAATTCCAAGGAGAGTGTCTAAGAAGCCAAGTTAAAGAGGCGTTTCAAGGATCAGCTGTGTCAAATGCTGGCAATGGGCCAAGTAAGATGATAACTTGGCCTCAGTAACGTGAAGGTCATTTATGACATGGAGGATAGTGATGGAGGTGGACAACTGATCAGAGTGGGTTCAAGAGAGAAAATGGGGAAAGAAATTGAAGATGAGGAGTAGAAACAATATTTTCAAGGAGTTTTTCTGTAAGGAGGAGAGAAGGGGTGGTAGCTTAAGGGGGAGATAGGGTTAGGCAGAGTGGAGAAAGGACCGTATGTCTGTATGTTTTCAGTAATGATACAGTAGATAGGGAAAACCTGACGGGGGCAAAGGGAGAAGGGAGAATTGAGCCATGTCTTTGAGTAGGCAAAAGGGAAAACGATCTGGTGTCACAATCAGGAACTGGCCTTGGTAGGAGGTCAGATAACGAAGAGAAACCGTCTTTACACACGCGGTCACACTGCCATGGACTCAGAGTCCTAAACACACACCTTCATGACACTCTTGGCCACACGCGCACCACCATTACATGCTAGTGGCCACAGATCCCATATAATTTGGGCACATACATAGCCACACTCACAGTGGTGGCGGCGGCACAGTGACACGCGTGGTCACCTACTCAGGAACATTCGCGGACACACCCACCCACAAGGCCCTTCGGGCCACTCACTGCTGCTTGCGGCTCAGCTCCTGTTCCTTGTGCACCAGGTCTTGCTTGAGCGAGGCCAGCAGCTCCACACTCACGTCCACCTGGCGCGAGAGCTCGGAAGCGCGCTCCTCCAGCTCCTCCTTCTCGCGCCCCAGCCGCGCGCTCTCCTGCCGCGCAGTCTCCAGCTCCGCCGCCTTGCGCTCCAGCTCGGCCTGAAGCCGGCCCACCTGGCCCGCGATTTTCTGCTCCACCTCCTCGCTCAGCCGCTCCAGCCGTCGGTCCACCTCCAGCTTCTCCAGCGCGCGTATCTTAAGGCGAGCCAGGCCCTCTTCGTAAGCCACATCGGCGGGCGAGGGAGACGCGGGCGAGGCAGAGGCAGGCCCGGGGCCAGGCCCGGGCGGCGGCGTCGAGCACGCCGAGGAGGCCACGGACTTGCGGGCGAATAGCTCCCCTAGAGGGATCTCGATCTCGCGTAGCGCGTAGCGCGCGGCGGCGGCGGGCACGAGGCCCGGCTCAGCCAGCTCCTCGCAGGGCAGGCTGGCGGGCACCAGGTCGCCAGGGAAGTGGGCGAGGGGTGCGTGGTGGTGATGGTGGTGCAGCAGGTGTGGCGCCGCGGGGGACGGCCCGGCCGCCTGCTCCTTGCCCTGGAAGGACGTGCTCTCGAAGACCTCGCGCCGGGCGCCTGGCACGGCCAGCAGGGCGGCAGGCTCAGGCGCCAGAGGGAAGCCGGAGGCGGCGGCGGCGGCGGCAGCCGCGGCCGCCGCGGCGCCGTCGCAAATGCTGTTGGTCTTGGAGAGGATGTAGAGCGTCTCGTACGTGTGGCTGTACTCCAGGTGCGCGCGCAGCGACGACAGGCTCCGGAAGCGCTTGTGCTCCCCGCAGCGGGGGCAGCGGTAGGGCAGGTCCAGCGAGGCCATGGTCCCGCCGTACCCGCGGCTCCCGGGCTCCACCGCGGCCGCCCTGAGAGTCAGCCGGGCGCGCTCATGGGGGGCTGCGGACGAGCCCCCCTGAGGGGTCAGGCAGACTCGGCGCTGGCGGCCAGGGGCAAGGAGGCTAGAAGAGAGGGAGCAAGCCTTAGGAGGTTGGTATCCCTCCCCACCTCCAACCCGTATCCCCCACCCATGACAAAATTGACTTCCCCAGAAAACACGTGCCCAGAAGAGAGAGGCGAGGGGAGACCAATGGCCAGACCTCCCAGAAGGGACTGGCCTGCTCCAGTACCTGTGTGAGGGCTGTGCATGTATGAGAGTGAGAAAGAATGAGAATTCTCTAAGAAAGAAAGAAAAAAAAAGCATTAGTTTTATTTATAATAGTTACAACCTGGACATAACCGAAGTGCCCATCACCAGTAGAATGGATAAATTGTGTTATATTCATAATGGGATGTTACCCAGCAATAAGAAAAGGAACTAGTGGTACATGCAACAACATGGGTGAATCCGTTTAATATTATGCTGCATGAAAGAAGCCAGACTAGATTGCATACTGCTGGATTCCACACATATGGAGTTCAAGAACAGACTAAATTGATGATGACAGAAGTCAGAATAGAGTTTACCCCTGGGGCCTATACAGACTGGGCAGGGGCAGGAGGGAACTTTACGTAATGCTGAAAATGCTCTCTATCTTGATATGAGTGGTGGTTATACAGGTGTATATGTAAGGTTATACAGTTTACACATATGTACACCTACGATTAGTGTACTATATGTACTAGCTTATTACATCTCAAAAAAAATGCTTATTTCGTGTCTTGCAAACCACACTCATTAGACCAGCAGGACTACTGGTACCATGTTGCAGTGACCAAGATGTCACCTCACCTGATGATACCTATGTATGTCACTGTTCCCGTTTCTGCTTCTGTCCCACTCCCTCCCATCCCTGCTCTGCCCTTTGCCTCAAGGGCCATGATACTTGTCTTCTCCAGGTTCCTTCTGGCACAAGTCACCACCCTTCCTGGGATCCCACTCCTGGTCACCCTGAATGCCTGCTGCCCATCCCCCCTCTTCTCTGGCTTCCGGTCACCCTTCCCCTGCCTTGTGGGATCCCTACCCTATTCTTCACTGCCCTCCTCTTCCTAACTGCCTGCTACCAGGCTTCAACCACCTCTGCTATCACTGTGCTCTTCAAGTCACAGACCACCTGCTAATCGGACAATGTAGTTGTCATCAAGGGTCTTCACCTACTTCGTCCCTTGGATAATACTACTGACCGCTCCATGTTCATAGGCTGCCATGAAGCTGCCCCGTTTGGGTTCTCTGACCTTTTCTTCTTGCTGTCTTCCTAATCTTCCTATCTCCTGATGGGAGGTCTGCCTTCAAGCCCCCTTTGCCTCTCTCTGGTTCACTCCCACAGTCTGGTTTACTCACATCTTTTTTTTTTTTTTTTTTTTAATTTTTTAATGTATTTGCGGTATGCGGGCCTCTCACTGTTATGGCCTCTCCCGTTGTGGAGCACAGGCTCCGGACGCGCAGGCTCAGCGGCCATGGCTCACGGGCCCAGCCGCTCCGCGGCATGTGGGATCCTCCCGGACCGGGGCTCGAACCCGCGTCCCCTGCATCGGCAGGCGGACTCTCAACCACTGCGCCACCAGGGAAGCCCTACTCACATCTTTAAGCCTTGACTCTCAGCTCTACCTCTCCATCCTGACCTACTCTTGAGTTCCGTTTGCCTTCTGGCTTTCCACATGGATGTATGGGTGGATGCCTGTTCCCTTTGCCAGCCCAGCACCCAGTCATCCCCCTGGCAACAGCACCCTGCTTTGACCTTGGGGAACCATCCTTCCTTCCCCACTTTCTCAGTCCATGTGGTCTGGGTGGGGGTTGATGGTTCACCCTTGCTCCAGGGGTAAGAATGTGATATAGGCCTGGCCAATCAGAGTCCTGAGATGGGCACAGATCACCCAACTTGAGTCAATGAGTCATTTCTCTGGGACTTCTCTGGCATTACTGGGGAAAGCATCCTCTTTGGGCTCAGGTTTCAAAGCTGATGGGGAGGGCCAGAGCTGTGAGGGCCATCTTTGCCTCCTTTGGGAGGAACCACCTGGGAATGAAGCCAACACAGACAGGTAGAAGTGAGATGGAGAGAGATTCCTCACACTGTTTGAGATCCTGGTCTGTTCAATTGTGTGAGCCAATCAATTCCTTTTGCTTTAGCCAGTTGGAGTTGGGTCTGTGTTATCTGCACCAGAAAAAATTCCAAACTCAGAAATTAGAATCAGAAGTCAAATTTTTTGGGAAAAAATTTTAGAAGGAATTAGCTGAAGAGGGACCGTACCGCTTCCCCTGCTTAGAAGTCGGTGAAGCCTGCTACACAGCAGCAAACCAGCTGATGAAACTCTCCCACGGCCTCTAGAGCTCAGATGTTCCTACCAAGGCTGGAACTTTAGGGGACTTGCAGAAAAATGTCCAACAAGAAAGAGACACACTCTGGCTAAAAGGGGCCCATCTGAAAGCAGAGAGGAAGAAAATGCTCCTTTGCCCAGAGAAGCCCTTTCTGCCTGAGGCCAGTAATTCAATATGGCTGAGAGTCAGATAATTAAGAGCCAGTTCTCTGCTTCTAGCTAAAGTCAGCTCAAGCAAAGACAGGCAGGCTGGAAACGCAGAGGGAGACAAACCTGGGGGGGCCTGATAGGCTCTTCACTCCTCAGGGCTTCTTGAACCCCTCCTGCTGTGCCCTCCCAGCTCAACAGAGGCAACCGTTGCTTCCAATACAAGCAGCCTTCCAGTGGGATGCAGCTTGAGGGAGAAGGGGCAAACGAACTCTGCCTCTCATCACAGACTAGGAGTTTGCATTGCCCTGCGGCAGAGGCCTAGCTAGAGCCACAGAACCATGGGCTCCTGGGACAGGCAGAGCATCAAGCCCTGTTGCTAAGAGACAACTCCTCCTCCTCCCCCAACAGCATCACCAGGGACTTGATTCAAGAATTATAACTTCCGGGCTCCCCTGGTGGCGCAGTGGTTGAGAGTCCGCCTGCCGATGCAGGGAACACAGGTTTGTGCCCCGGTCCGGGAACATCCCACATGCCGCGGAGCGGCTGGGCCCGTGAGCCATGGCCGCTGAGCCTGCGCGTCCAGAGCCTGTGCTCCACAACGGGAGAGGCCACAACAGTGAGAGGCCTGCGCACCGCAAAAAAAAATAAAAATAAATAAAAATAAAGAATTATAACTTTCAATAGGTCTCTAGTTTGGTTAATAGCTCTGGGGATGGCTGAATACGATCTGACTGAGAGCTTTCTAATCATTAAAGGGATTGTATTGCCAGGAAAAACCCACAAACCTGGAAAACAAAGGCCAGGGATTACTCAGCCCCTAAAGTTTCCCACCCCCAAACCTGCACCAATGGGAGGTGACCCCTCAAAGCCCCTTTTGCCCTTTTGCACATGGCCACAGAGCATGAAGGATAAGGGATGCTCTCCGAGACAGCAGAACCAGAGCAGCCGATAGGTGGGCCAGGGAACCTCATCCACGCCGACTGGTCAAGCATGTGGACTGGGCTATGGACTTATGACCCCTGAGTGTTCTCCCTCACCTCCCCTCTTCAACTGGGAGGGTTTTGTTCTTTCAGTTATCCGATTTTTCTTCCATCATTGTAGTTTGGCCATAAATTGAAAGACCATGAGGGGCTAGCTCAGTACCACGACAGATAAGATCTTGAATTGGGGCTGGGCATGGTAAGTGGTGAGAACTTGGAACGTCTCCTTCCGGAGGTGGGACAAGTGTGTTTTAAGTTTTGTGAGGGACAATTGCATTATGAGAAACAGAGAAAGTTTTAAAATTATACGAGAAGGGGGATCTGTCTAGATCTTGGACAAAGGTGGAAGGTAGTGGACATTTATTGGTTTTGCTGTTCAACTCCAGTCCCCCTTTGTAGGCAGACACCCCAGTTTTCCCTTGGAGAACCGTTTCCCCCCCCACTCTGAGTCGATGTTGTTTGGGTAGGGCTGACCCCACCCCCAGGCCTCAGGGGAGCTCATGTGGCCTTGGCCTGTCCATCAGTCACAGTTATCACTCTGTACCGGGCGAGTTTCCTAGGCCAGGCCAATACAGCCACTCTAGACCTGTGCTCAGCCGGCAGAGTGTGAGGCTGGAGCTGCTGGTGGCCCTTTCTGTCCTCTCTCTGGGTGAGAAGAAGAAAAAGACTCCTCATGACATCCCTTGAGCACCCAGATCCAGATGTGCCCAAAACTTTAACCCAGGACTTGTCAATTGTGTGAGGCAGCAAATTTTTTTGTAGATTAAATCATTTGAATTGGTAGCCAGTAATGAGGCTCTAAACTACCACAAAGACCCACAGCACCAAAAAACAAACCTTGGACTTCCCTGACCCACTCCCCAGCATCCCTGTTTCCCTCAACAGTGCCACTGTCCTCCCAGGCACCCCACAGCCCTGGCCATCTTGATTTGGCTGTCTGCTAAGCCATCAAGACCAGCTGATTTCTCCTTTGAATTCTCTCAACACAACTGTTCTCTTCCCATGCTTTGTGCTCCCCCGACCCCTGGACTGCTAGTCCAGCCTTTGGTCTCACAGCTCTCTACCACCCTATATAAGGCACCAGATGCCTCTGACTAGACATAGTTCCTGCTTATGATCCTTCAATGATGCCGATCATCTGTCGGCTGCAGCCAAACTCCACAGCTTCATGCTTTGGCCTTGATGTACTCTTGCCAATTTGAAAAATGGCCTGGCTGTTTCACTTGCATTTTTTTGATTACTAACGGCTGGACATTTTTTCACAATTTATCAGTCATTTATATCTTTTTGGTGCCTTGACTATGTACTACTTTGCTCATTTTTATACTGAACATTCATCTTTTCTTGTTTTTTTTTTTTTTTTTTTTTTTTTTTGGTGGTACGCGGGCCTCTCACCGGCCCAGCCGCTCCGCGGCATGTGGGATCTTCCCGGACCAGGGCACGAACCCGTGTCCCCTGCATCGGCAGGCGGACTCTCAACCACTGCGCCACCAGGGGAGCCCTCTTGTTGATTTTTGAAGGCTTTTTATAATATTGATCTTTTGTCATTTATATACTACAAATATTTTTCTCGAGTGTGTTGATTAGCTTTTACTTTTGTTTACAGTCTTTATTGATACACTAAAGCTTTAAAGTTTCCTTCAGTAAAATCTTTAGGATTTCTCATTTTGTTGTCATGCTTAGGAAGTCCATCCCTATCCAAGGATTATATAAACTTTTAGTACTTTGTGATCTCCTTTTTTAAAAAGTCCAGAACGTTTTTTAAATTAAGGGCTTTAAACAAATAACCATAATATTATAACTGACAATGACTGGTAGCATGCAAATATTTCAGGCTGTGTGGTTTCCTTTATACACTGGAGTTTTCATCCATCTAGAAATTTTTGGTATGCATGGTGAAACAAGGATTTTAAAAAACCCAACTTTTCATTATGGAGATTTTCACACATATTCCAAAATAGAGAGAATATGATGATGAACTCCTATGTACCCATCATCTAGCTTCAGAAATTACCAACTCGTGGCCAGTTTTTTTCATCTGTACACTGTTCTCCGGCTCACACCTCCTCCATCACTGAATAATTTTGAGCAAATCCAAGTTATTGTATCATTTCATCTAAAAGTACATTAGTATGTATAAGATAGGGACTTAAATTTCTTTTAAAAAACTAAATATTAGTCACTGTTCTAACATCACCATCTTTTAGGTATATTAACACTCAAGAATCTGAAAAAATTGGTATAGACGATCTTATTTACAAAGCAGAAATAGAGACAAGACATACACAACAAACGTATGGATACCAAGGGGGAAAGGGAGGGTGGGATGAACTGGGAGATTGGAATTGACATATATACACTATTGATACTATGTATAAAATAGATAACTAATGAGAACCTACTGTATAGCTCAGGGAACTCTACTCAATGCTCTGTGGTGACCTAAATGGGAAGGAAATCCAAAAAAAGAGGGGATACATGTATACGTATAGTCGATTTACTTTGCTGTACGGTAGAAACACAATATTGTAAAGCAACTATACTCCAATAAAAATTAAAAAAAAAAAGAGAGGAAAAAAAACCCTTCAAACAGTAGCCTTGAGGGGTAAATCCAAAAGATGGTTCTCTGAAAAGACCAACAAAATAAATAGCCCTCTGGCAAATCTATTCAAAGAGAAAAAGAAAGAAAACAAATACATAACACTATAATGAAAAGACGGATATAACCACTGACACAGAGATTTTTTTTTTAATTACTGAAATGCTACCAGTTACAACTCCTGGCCCAAATTTTTGAAAATCTGGATGAACTGAATGCTTTTCTAGGAAAATATAAATTATCAAAATTGACTCAAGAAGAAATAAAAAACCTGAATAGACTAATGGCTATAGATAAAACTGAGGAAGTTGGCAAAGTGATCAGGTATATATTATAAGGAGAACTTGGTTCACACACACACAACTGTTCAGGAACAGGGTTATTCTTCATGCACGTTCAGCTGGGTTTCTGAGCGCCTGTGTATGCCTGTTCATCTCAGCTAAACGCTGGTCCTTCCTGTGGGGGAATCTTGCCTACACCTTGCTAGCACCTTGCTAGCCAGGCTTCTAGAAGAGCAGGGGAAGGGGGAGGCCTGGGGATATAGGCCTAAGTGTGGATGTGCGAGCTAGAGGAAGGAAGGGGCTTCTGGGATCCAGGTGGCCCTTCACCTGAGGCCAGCCCACCCCACAGTTTCCCTCCATCTGCTGGAGCTGAGGAATGACTATGAATCATTCTTAGGAATATTTCTGCCTAGATCTACCCACCTTCTCAGCATGAGCATGAAGCTTTGCCTGAACGCAAGCAAGAAGGTGATGGAGGGAGGAGGGGAGAGAAGGAAAGGGCAAAATAGAAGTGTTGTCTATTCAAATTCCATCACAATCCTGTACTGTGATCACCTTGACAGAACAGTCAGAGATTTTCCTTTGCATTCTAGTCTCCCCAAATCAGCAACCTCTGCAGACCGAAGACCTGCCTCCTTTTTCAGCCTGGCCCTGCCTCCCTGCCATCCTCAGGACCTGTTATCTCCTTCCCCCATCTCAGATGTCTATCTCAAGTCTACTTTTTTTTTTTTTAAATCTAGGGGGATTCCAGGGACTCCAGTCCCCAGTCAATACTATTAATACCTAATTTTTTAAAAAATTTATTAATTTATTTGTTTTTGGCTGTGTTGGGTCTTTGTCGCTATGCGCGGGCTTTCTCTAGTTGCAGCGAGTGGGAGCCATTCTTCGTTGGGGTGTGCGGGCTTCTCATTGTGGTGGCTTCTCTTGTTGTGGAGCACGGGCTCTAGGCACACAGGCTTCAGTTGTTGTGGCAAGCGGGCTCAGTAGTTGTGGCACACGGGCTTAGCTGCTCCGCAGCATGTGGGATCTTCCCGGACCAGGGCTCGAACCTGTGTCCCCTGCATTGGCAGGGGAATTCTTAACCACTGAGCCACCAGCGAAGTCCAAGTCTACTTTTTTTTAAGTCCAGCCCAAGGTTGTTTTCTTTGGGTAGAAGACTCAATCAGAAGCATTAGCTTTTTTTTTAATTTTTTTTTTAAGGCTTTCCAGTGTGTGAGTTTCATCTCCTCTCAAATAAGACCAACCATGTCCAGATGTGTGCCTTCTCTGGCTCCTGTCTACTGTCACATTTTCACATGTTGACTCTGCCAGAAACACAGATAGTCTTGCATTTTCATGGCCTCCACTACCACGTAGTCACTAAGAGTTCCTGCAGTGAACATTATTATTTTTATCTGCTCAGCAAGTCTTCTTCACCTTCTGGTAATAGCAACATCTCATCTTCTCTTTGGTGAGCTTCCCCTCCCCACTCCATGTGCTTCTGACAGGGCTGCCAATCCTAGTAGGGTGGACCCAGACCTGATCAATCACTGTACCCCCATCTTCTTGGCCATAATGATTCCTCAGGCTGAGCCAACTGAATCCTTCACTGAGAATTTATATGAAAGACTGAGGAGTCCTCTTGACTCTCTGGGATCACATGCTAGGGATGATGAAGCTGTCTATGGCCTTTTGCAACCTCCACCCATGACATGGAGAAAACCCATGACTGGTGGGGAGAAAATGTGGCAACACTCGGAGTGAAGCCTAGTCAAGAGTTAGAGAGTCTTCACCCACTTTTTTTAAAAAATATTTTTCTTATTTATTTATTTGGCTACATTGGGTCTTCGTTGCAGCACATGGGCTTTCTCTAGTTGCAGTGAGCAAGGGCTACTCTTTGTTGCAATGCGTGGGCTTCTCACTGAGGTGGCTTCTCTTGTTGCGGAGCACGGGCTCTAGGCATGCAGGTTTTCAGTAGTTGTGGCACGCGGGCTCAGTAATTGTGGCCCTCAGGCTCTAGAACACAGGCTCATAGTTGTGGCGCACGGGCTTAGCTGCTCCGTGGCACGTGGGATCTTCCCGGACCAGAGCTTGAACCCATGTCCCCTGCATTGGCAGGTGGACTCTTAACCACTGCACCACCAGGGAAGTCCTTCACCTACCTTTGAGAACCTGTGTACAGTTATGCCCAAGATCCACTCATCCCTTTTTTTTCCAGTTATATGAATTGGTACATATCCTTTTTTGCTTAAAATAATTTGGGTTGGGTTGGATTTCTGTCATTTGCAATCAAAAGTCTTAACTAATACCCTTATAAATCTGTATTTCAAACCTAGAATTCTCTCCTAAACACTATTCCAACATGAATTCATTCAACGTACATTTACTGAGTACCTGCTCTGTGCCATGAACTATACCAGGTGCTGTGCTAGGGATGTTGAGGACACACAGACCTACAAGATCCAATCCTTGCCTTCAAGCAGCCTGTGATCTGGGACAGACTAAGGGATTGGATGGTGTAGTCATGAGATAAATGTTATGCAAGAGACTGGCACAGAATTCTACACTTAGCTTGAGGAACTGGGGGGGTGTTGGGGAACCCCCAGATGTAGTAGCATCTAGGCCGACTCTTTCTTTATTATTAATTTTTATTGGAGTATGGTTGCTTTACAATGTTGTGTTAGCCTCCACTGCAGGCTGACTCTTGAAGAGCAAAATAGAGTTGTCAGGTGAGGAAGGGCAATTATAAGGTTGGGGAGGGGAAGAAACAATCCTGAGCAGCAGAAAGAGCACGTACAAAGGCAAGGAACTGAGAAAGAGTATACCTCTCACAGGGAAGGAAAATGTAAACTCCATGAGGGTAGAGACGTTATCTTTCTCGATCACTGCTATTTCTCCAGCACTTAACAACAATGCCCGCTAAGTGCTCAGTAAATGTTTGTGGAATGAAGGGATGGCAAGGACTTAATCAGATGTAGTTTAGAGAATGGACTACAGAGGGCCAACGTCAGGAAGAAGGCTACAGGAACACACACGGAAATTGTTAGCCAAGGTAGCAGGAGTGCAAATTGGGAGAAGGATGGATCTGGGAACAAATAAGAAAGGAGAAGGGAGAAGGCTTGGTGACAGAATGACTGCGGTGGGCACGAAAGGGAGGAGTCAAGGGTCAGGCTCAGGTTTGGAGTTTTGAGCATCTATGTAGATGGGGATGAGGTTCAGTAAGGAGGGAAAATGAATGAGGGCAGGTTTGGGGGAGAGAGAGTGAGTTTGGTTGTAGATTCCATGAGTTTGAGGTTCCAGTGGGCCTTGGAAATAGAGATATTTGGTACATAGTTTGCAATATGCAATATGGAGCTGAAAATACAATTTTGGCAATTTAAGCCTAAAAACAAAAGTGGATGAGCAGGACCACGGAGAGGGTGCAGAGAGAGGAGAGCAGGGGTGGAAAGGTGGACCCTCAGAGAGGCAGAGGAGGGAGAAGAACCAAGAAGTTCCTAAGAACCAGCAGCAGAAATGGGAATTCTGGCAGGAAACCTTCAGGAAGAGAGGACGTCATGGATGGAAGGAGTGGGAAGGAGTAGAGAAAACAGTGTAAACAACAGGAGTTGACAACTCAGGTCAGAGCAGAGGTGGAAAAGGTCCACTAGTGACTTTAGAGAGGGCCACTTTGATGAGCCTGGCTGCTGTGGGTTGAGAAGAGAGTGAGGTGAGGATGTGAGTAGACAGTGAGTAGACGCAGGAAGCTCAGCCGTGAAGGGAAGGGGGTTGCATGGGAGAATCAGAGACAGTATTGAAAATGAAAGACACCTGAACATATTTAAATGCTTCTTAGAGATAACCTAATTTTAATCTATACCATCACTTCTGCTAGCCTGAGGCATGGATAACTCAATGCCTCAGACCTGTAATTTATAGCAATTCTTTTTTTAAAAGTGTTTCTTAGAAGCAGCAAGTAGGGAAGACGAAATGGATGATATTTTAATGTAGGCGGCTGAGAGCTTAATATGACCAATAGTGAACTCATGATACCACAATGCTCCCCTTGAAACCTGCTTCTTCCTCCTGTTTCCCATCTTGACTAACATGCTCATTGTCTACTTGGCACCCTGCGTGCAACCCCCAGCGCATCTCTGAATTCTCAAAGTCCCCCTCAGATCTCATCCGTTGCTGATTTTTGTCAATACTATCTTCTAAATACTTGACTCTATTTGTTGCTTTTCCTATAGCCCTTTTCCTATTATCCTCTTCTATCTGGACATTGATACTGTTTCTAACTGGAGTCTCTAACTCCTCCAGCTTTGAATTCTCACGGTTTCCTCAAAAAGAGATCCAGTCATGTCACTCTAATTCTTATAAAACATCTCTGAAGGCAGGCCATCTTCTAAGAAGTAAAGGCCACCCTGCCTTGCCTGCCCTCAAAGCTGACTGGAATCTGACCACCACTCAGCCTTGTCAGCCCTAGCTTATGCTTCCCACGTGCATCCTTAGTGAGCCCTATGGGCTTAGCTTCACTGAGAAGTGCCATGTGAGGTCATATCCTTGAGTCTTGGCCCATGCTGGTCCCTCTTCCTGGGACTGCCTCCTCTAATCGGTGAATTCTGCAGGCCCAGCTCAGGTGCTACCCTTTCCATGCAGCCTTCTACCCGCTCCTCCAGCTCAAGTCACATCACAACATGAATCACTCCTCACCATAGCTCTTCACACATGGTAACAAGTATCACATACTGGATGGTCATGGACCTGTTTGCACATCAGATCCTACCCTTCACATACATTGGAGGGCAGGGGCAATGCAACTGACTCATCCTCACACCTTCCACACACACAGTAGACCTCAGTATATTCTTAGAGGAATCACAATGAATAATGGAGGATGAATTGACTGATTTATGTAACCAAGGTGATTTCCACCACTCATCGTCATGAAACTGGGTGAATTTGGTTACAATTAAATCAATCCGAGAATCACCTTGAATAACATTTGCTTCTGCAACTCTGCAAGTCACCCACTGGGAGGTCAGAACTTGCTGTGTCTTCTCAACACTGTCGCTCTAGCAGAGCTCCAAGGCTTAGGACTTGTCTGCTTCGTTCTATTTTATCCACCCAACAAAAAGATGTTAAACACAAAGGCCCATGCCAGGCACTGAGGACACAAAGATGACTAAGACAGTAATGCTCTCAAGGTGCTTGCAGTCTAATAATCAAAGCAGGGAACATTGACCTACTAGTTATTCTGGTGAGACAACATGGTTTTCACTTAGTTCTCACGACAGTGCTGCCAAGTACATAGTATCACCTCCATTTTAGGATGAGGAAATTGAGGCTCAGAGTGGCCAAATCACTGGTCCAAGGCCAGTAAGTGACTTAACAAACTGTTGCTTTGGTGGCATCCAATGAGCCATCCCTCCCAGTATTCTTGCCCTTATGCGGTCCTCTCTCACACTGACTCAGAGCTTGGCCGTGTGACTTTGGGCAATGGGACATTAAAGCCTGATGCAGGCAGAGGTTTGATAAGCAGTTCCACAGAGCTTATCCTCTTTGAATACTTCCTCTTGGAATCCAGCTGCCATGTAGAAAACTTGAGCTAGACTACTGAGTGATTAGATGCCGTGTGTAGAAAGGCCCTGGAGGATGAAAGGCCATCTTGATGTTCCTTTCCAGCCAGTCTCTCTCAACCGTATGCACCTGAGAAGGGCCAAGTGAACCCACAGTCACAGCCAACCCACATACCATAATAAGTAATAAATCAGTGAAGTTTTAAGCCCCTGTATGCTGGAGAGGTTTGTTATACACCAGTGAATAACTGAAACAGTGACAAGCTGGGATTTGAACCCAGTCAGTCAGTACCATTTGACTGACTTCAAAAACCATGCTCTTAGTTTCAGTACTATGTTCCTTCTGGTTGGGAGTGGAATGTCATACCAATACTGTAATATTCATAGGTTGGCCCATAGTAGCACTCAATAAGTATTTGTTGAATGAATGAATAAAGGGTGTGCTGGGCTACCAGAGAGGTAGGAAAGTCCAGGGAATTCAAAGGCAGGTTGGCAATTACCTTTCCACAACCATGACCCGCTTTCCCACTAAAAATATTCCAAAAACAAATATTCCCTAAATCTAGAAACAAGTATGTGGATATCACCAAACTCCCTCTCTAGGTCTCTTTCTCTGTTAAATTCAGATCAGGCAAAATAGAGAATTTCACAGAGTTTGGTTTTCGATGGTCATTCCCCTTGCCCCCAACTCTCTACCATGCCCCTGGCATCTTCTCTCCCTCCCACCTGGCCTTCTGGGCCCAGCAGCTCTTTCTCCCTCTTTCCATATAAAATCCACACGCAGGAAAGCAGAGAAGGTGGAAATTACAGAAATGGGGGAGGAAGATTTGGATATTAGTAGATGGCATTACAGGCCAAAGAAATGAAACTCTAAGCTCAGTGCTTCCAGGAGACATCTGCCAGCAGGTGGAGGAGGTATTTTAAGGATGGGGAGCCAGCTGGAGGTGTCCCTGTGGTTGGGGAATAAAGGAATGCCCCCTGAATCCCCCAAGAAGGCAGAGGCTCTGGCTCTCCACACCTGGGGCTGTGGCCCAACATCTGTAGCTCCCAGAGTAGTCACTATAGCCTGGTGAAGACCCACAGGGGTCACTGCATCCAGTCCGCTGCTTCTTGGCAGCCCTGACACTGCCTTTTCTGTTCTAAGCTCCCCCTCATTCTTAGGCTCCTGCAAGCATGTACACACCCCCCAAGGTCACACACACATGGCTCCAGCACCTGGATCCACACCCTGAAAACCATCTGGGCCCT
The DNA here is from genome assembly GCF_005190385.1 of Monodon monoceros. Taxonomy (NCBI): domain Eukaryota; kingdom Metazoa; phylum Chordata; class Mammalia; order Artiodactyla; family Monodontidae; genus Monodon; species Monodon monoceros. The sequence continues at coordinate 26,489,557 of NW_021703775.1, read as the reverse complement.
TCACTGCAGACTCAACCTAAGGAGAGAGCAGGCCCCACTCCTGCTCACAGGCAGACTGTGGCAAGTGCACACAGGCACCGTGGCACACACTCACATGCAAAGCAATGCAGTGGGGAGCTCACATCCAGACCACTGTGGGCACAGTCACCGGCGGAGGCACTGGGATATGAGGAGACATAAACATGCGTGCACACACATGCACACCTCCAGACCATCCAGACTTATCACACGTGCACAGGGGCACCAAACCCTCCCACCCTCAGACACCCGCACAGGTGCCCAGCCAGGCCGCAACACCAAGCCCCTCCCCCACCCCTTTTCAGAAGCAGGTGGAGAGGGCTGGGGTTTGAGGGCGCTCTTCCTCCTCCCTCCCTCTGGCCCCGGCTCTCCAAGGTCCAGAGTCCCAGTGGGATCTGCAGCCCGCCCCGCCCCCCAGCCTGGCTCTAGGAGCGACTGGCGAGAGGGGGGATGGGAAGCCTGGTCCCAAATCGTTCTGATTTTAAGTCCTTAAATTAACCGCCTCCTTGCCTCTGCCCTGGCCTGGCCTGCCCAAATCCCCTCCCCCGCCCCGGTCCGGGAGCCTCTCCGGCCTCCAGAGGGCTGTGGGAGAGAAGCAAGAGAAGGCGGCAGCGGCTGGGGTCCTCCCTGCCTTCTCTCCAGGAGCGGTCCCGCAGCACGCCCGCGACTCGCCCTTACCTACTCCACCCCGCGACGAGGCCAGGCCCCGCGGCCCTCGGCTGGGGGTGCAGAGGCAGCCCCCGCGTGCCCGGGCCAGATGCAGGGCCGCCTCGGGGCCTCGGATCTCTTTCCCCTCCGCAGCCTCGGGTGGCCGCCGCGGCTTGCGCCCCCGCCTCCCTCTCGGGGCGGGGGCGGCCAAGCCTCCCAGCCAGTCGCAGCGGGAGGGGCACACAAACAGGGTGGGGGAAGGATAGAGGAGGGAGGAGGGGGCGCGCGGCCCAAGGAAAGGAAGGGAAGGGGGAGGGAGGTGGCAAGGAGGTGGGGCGGAGCCGGCCCCTCCTCCGGGGCGGGCTCTCCCGCGAGCTGGGGAGCCGCAGATACCGCCAGAAGCGGCTGCGCCGGGACCCCACGTTTTCCGCTGAAGGTGGCTTCGGTGGGGGAGGGGTCCGCGGCGCCGCCCTGGGGGTGCAGGGGCCTCTCCGGCCGCGCTCCTCCTGAGTCTCTGTCTTCCCGGGTCGCGGCACCGCCCAGTGCACTCTCCCTGCCCCGGGCACCTCCGGTTGTGACCTCTGCTGCCCACCTTTAATCCGAACCTCTCCGCCCTAACTCTACCACTCTGGCTTGGGCCTGCTTCCACTCGGAGCACATCCTGGGGTGGGCGATTCTGTGGGTCGGGAAGAGGGCCGGCGCGCTGCATTACTCCTGGGATCTGCGCCACGGGCTCTATGCAGCCTCCTGGGACGCGCGCCTGGGTGTGCACTCAGCGACCCCGGGTGCGAGACACAGTCTCCGCATAGACTGCCTGTGTCAGTCCCCTCTGGGCATCCCTAGGGAACCACGGGAACTAGGAGTGTCTTCGGTCGGACTCCGTCATGTCCCGGACCCAATCTTGCCCTTAAGCGTGCCGTCTAGGAGCACGTGTCCCCATCACAAATCCTATCCGGGACCTGGTGGAGGAAGAAAGGGACAGTGGGCTCCGGACCTGGTTCCTTCCCACCCACTCCCACCTCAAACTTGGTTAGGGGAGAAGCCTGGCTCCCTGGGACTGGAGCACCTAGAGGGCCTGCCCTTGGCTTAAGGCCCATCCAGCTATTGAAGCAGGAGCAATCTGACTGTCCTGGGCTTGGAGGAAGTTTACAGGGCTGCAGTGGGTAAATCAGATAGGGTGTTGGGGCTACTAAGCCCAGGGCTGAGATGAACTGAGCTTTGGATTAGGAAAAGAAGAAATGGCATTTCAGGCTAGGGGTAGTGCTTGGACAACGGCAAAGAAACTGGCTTGGGCAGGGTTGAGGTCCAAGACCACTAGGGGTCGTACAGCTGCAGCAGAACAGAAATCCAGCATAGCCCCAGGATTCTCAAATAAAGGAGGCTGATGGGGACTTTCCTTGACCCCATCCTATTCCTGCTAAGGCAGGGACATTGGGCATTTAGTATCTGGAGGGATAATTTGTAGAGTTGTCAGGTGGCTTTTGAAGAAAGGCAAATTTAATAAGGACCCAAGCCAGTCAGTTCAAACTTCCCTCCTCCCCCACATCTTCTCTTCCTACCCCATAGCTCCTGAATTTCCTTCCTCCTCAAGAAAGTCTTAGATTGAGCAAATAAGAAATCACTTCTCCTAAGACCTAAGTTATACCAGCTCCTATTAACCAAATGCCGGGCATTACACTAATCATTTTTATGCATATCATTCAATTGTCAAACCTATTGAGTAGGTATTATTATTATCCCCACTTTACAGATTGGGAAACTAAAGCTCAGAGCTCAAAAAAGGGCACAGTCAGGATTTGAACTCAAGTCACCAAATTCCAAAGTCTGTGCTTGAATACAGTGCCCTCCTGCCACCCCTTTGCTGTATTAAGCCTACTGAGCCTTCCACTGCCAAAATGAAGATTCCCTAAATCCACCTGCTTTTGCAGACTGCCAAAAATATCCACATATTATTTTTTCTTCTAGTGATGTTTGTTCTCACTCTGTGCTTCCTATGAATATGCAAAACCAATTTGAGGGACTTCCCTGGTGGCGCAGTGGTTAAGAATCCGCCTGCCAATGCAGGGGACACGGGTTCAAGCCCTGGTCCCGGAAGATCCCACATGCCGCGGAGCAGCTAAGCCCGTGCGCTACAACTACTGAGCCTGTGCTCTAGCCCGTGAGCCACAACTACTGAGCCCACATTCCACAACTACTGAAGCCCACGCGTCTAGAGCCCATACTCCGCAACAAGAGAAGCCACCGCAGTGAGAAGCCCGCGCACCGCAACGAAGAGTAGCCCCCACTCGCCCACGCGCAGCAACGAAGACCCAACACAGCCAAAAATAAATAAATAAAATAAATAAATTTTAAAAAGAACAAACCAATTTGAGGCATGCTTGTGTATGAACACGTGTTTTCGTGAATGTGTACATACATGCATGTGCATACAGGTGTATATCTGTGCATATGCACGCGTGTGCATTGTGTTCGTGAGTGCATGCACGTGTGAATGTATGTGTGGGTGTGCTTGTGCATATGAGTGTGTATATACAAGCGAATGTAAGTGGGCATGCATGTACTTTATGTGTGTATTCAGGTATGCATGTGCACACACACACACATGTGCGTGTGTGTGTGTGTGTGCATGTGTGCCCAGGCTACGTTTTATGGACAACAGTTTCTGCTTGGTTGTTATGGGAACCACAGTTCTAAAAATGTTAAACTGAATCCCACTCCATGTGGGCCAGAAAAGCCAAAAGGAAGAAAGCTGAATGACAGACACATCTGGGGACCCAGACCTGAGGGAGAGAATCATGGGCTCCGGAAGAATTAGACAGGCACAGACCATCCAGAAGTGTGGTCCTACTCATGGAACCCCATGGATTGCATCAGTGCCTCAATCTTGCTTCTTCCTGTCTCCCTCCTGATCCTTTCCCAGTTTCATGCTCTCCAACCACCTTCCTTCCTTCCTCTTTCCCCTTCTCTTTTTCTCTTCTCCTTTTAGCCAACCAATCAACCCAATAATTAAGCACTTAAGGTGTGCTGGGCAGAAGGCCTAGTGATATGGTGGCCACACATGTGGATGATCAGACAAGGCCTCTTGCCCTTGAAGGAGCTCAACGGTAGGAGGATTTGGACAATACGTAGCGGGGAGGAACGAGCACAGAGCAAAGGGAGAGACTACAGAGGAGGGTGGATGATAAGTTTGCATCAGATATGGAGGGCTTTAACTGCGATGTATTTTTTGTAGGAAGGTGGAAATTGTGGTCAGTTTGGGATAAAACACTACGAATAATGGTTTAGGGAAATTACATCAGTAGTGCTGTGTAGTGTGAAACGGAAGGAGAGAGAATGGAGGCAGAGGGACCACAGGAAGCAGTTTGGTGTAGTGCAGGCTTGTTTCAAACAGGGCACAGAGGTTGGGGTGAAGAGGGAGGAAGGAGCACTCTGGGTTGCTTTGTCAAACTCTCCCCCATATCCTGCCTCATCAAGATTCTTATTACTCTTCCCTGTCTCTCCAGGGTGAGAGTCAGGAGTTGAGTGAGGCTTTGTTACTGATGTGCGTGTATCGAACTCTTAAGGTGCACTAGAAAGTAAAAAAGTTGGGAACCACGGGCCCAACACATGGTAGGCACTGAGTAATACTTGTGAAACAAGTGGATATATGGATATGCACTGGTCTTGGAACTGGAAAGCCCAAGTTCAAGGCCCACTTCAGTCTCTCATCATCTGTGTCCCCTCAAGAAAATCCCAAACTTCTTGGGCCTCAGTTTCCTACTCTGTACAATGAGGGGTCAGACAGGATGTTCTTGTAAGCTCCTTCCAACTATTATGTGATTGTCATAGCCAAAGTGTTTGTGTATGTGGAAGGGGTGGAATGGACTGAGGTGCTGGCAATAGGAACAGAGAGGATAAATGGGGGAAATATTTTAAAAGAGGAATCAATATCTTCTGGCTTTAGTTTTCAGCAATACTGTGGAATAAACCAAAGTCCCTCCTGCTAAAGAATGCATGGACTGATTCACAAAACATAACAGACATCTGAAATGCTTAGCTGAGCTTGCAAGAAAGGGAAGAAAATCTACTTGGACCAAAACAAGGGAACTGAGACCAACAAATGTAAGCTCAAGATGTGCTGTGACTAACCCCAGGAAGTATGGGGAAGGAATACCTTCCCATATTGCTTGTCTGTCCTGACCTGGCCCTGGGTGGAAAAGGGGGAGTTGCCTCTGAGAATTTATAACTACTTGAGTTAGAGTTTAAACTCACAACACCTGCATAGTACAAGAAGCCCAAGCCAAGAAATTAACATAAAGATTGGTCTTCGTCAGTTGATATTCCTGGAATGCCTGGCAGAAGCAAGCACAAAACTACTCAGGAGAAACATACCCTCAACCCAGGCCACAGAATATTACTGACCAGGTAAACCCCCACTTACTGAAAATGAAGATGAGCTCACAAACTGAAAATTACAGTATGTAAAAGGAAACAATGTACCATGAATTAGAGTAGATAAGACCCTTTAGAACTTCAATAAGATCCAGTAAGTCTGAGTGACAGCCTGGATGTGGGGGAAAGAGGGGTAAAAAATGAATCCTACAGAAGAACTGTAGTTATTTAGGTGATTTTGGGGAACCAAACAAATGATGGTCACCATTAGCATAAACTGGGTATATGCAAGGATGATTTGATTTTAGACAGATTGTATTTGAAATTGTGGTGAACATCCCCATATGGAGGCGTTCATTAGTCAGAACCATGGGCTTCAGCTGGAGTAGAGATGAGGGCCGGCTGGCTTAGAAGTCATCCATGCATCAGTGATAGCTGAAAGCCTAGGAATTCATGTGATCTCCAAGAAGAGTGTGGAAATGGGGAAGGAGGGGGCTCAGAACTAAGTCTGGGAAAACAACATTTTGAGGACCAGATAAAAAATAGGAGCAAGTAAAGAAAATGAGCTCTCTGTTAGTCCCCAATTATGTTTGGGTCCTGGGTTTGGGACGATTTTCTGATTGTTTTATTTAATTCTTTCCACCTCTGGCCTAACATTCTTTTCCATCAAAGTCCCTAGGGGAAGTTCCAGTAAATGGAGCAGTTTCCCTTGGGAGTAATAGGAGGGACTTCTCAGCTGGGAGTTGTAGAACCAGGCTGGGCCCTGGTACCAGCACCACTACGAAGTCACTTCTTTGGGGTGCAATTTTCTCATCAGTGATTTTAGGCCTAGGTGGGTATGAGGACAAGGTGGGGCACAACAGAGCTGATAGTACTTGATGGAATGCTGCTCAAGGGGGCAAGGGTGGACTGGTTAGACACCACCCACCTACAGCCTGTCTGCCCTTCTTCCTTTGTTCAGGTTGTGTGGTTTGGGACCAGTTGCTTGAAATCTGGGCCTTTATGCTCTTTCTTACCCTATTCTGCATGGAAAGTGAAGTCAGGTGGTCCATGCCTATAAGTGAAAGGTGTGGTCACTTAAATAGTAAGATAATGAGAGTCATCATCGTCTTATGTCTCCATGAATCTACCACTTCCCTATTACAGTGCCTGATGGTCCATCATTTGAGCCTCACTACGGGGTTAAACATTGCCCTCTATAGGCTACTCTATTAAAATGTTAACTCTCCTAGAAGAGGTAGTATTGAATCGTTTACCACAAATTGGTTTATTAGATGCAAGGTACTCAACCACATGAAAGCACTTACCGCTCAGGGAGAAAAATGGGTGGAATTCACTGATAATTGAATTGATAATTTTGTCTCTGGTCAAATGGACTGTGGGGGTGGAGGGTGAGCACATCTGAGAGTGAAGGGATGAAGTAGCCAAAGGATTAGAAGCTGGGTTGATCTGGCATCCTAGGGCTGTAGGACTCTCTTAATTCAAGAACAGCTCAGCTCAAAAAGAATGAAGCCCCCAGACAGGCTCTATCCTTTCCTTAGCAGAGAGGAGTTGTTGGGGAGGAGAGATGGGAGCACAGCAGGCTTTTAATACTCCAGCGTCTACCCAAGATCGCCAGAAAGAGTAAAAGCTTTTGGGTTGGGAGTTTAGGGAGTAAAGTGTGTGTGGGGGGGAGTTTCACCCATTCCCCACTTTCCCCATCACAGGATCATACTTTCCTCACCACCCTCCTAGCTCCACCACCTGCCCCCCGCCCCGAAAAGCCATGGAAGTTTCATCTGGAAGGAGAGTTAGGGAAAAGGGGCTGTGGCCAGTGCTTGACTAGATGGTAAATGGGCTGCTGTGGGAAAAGCAGCCTCTGGCAAGCACCCTCTCCTTACTGGGCTTGGCCCTGCCCATCAACGGTCTAGCTGAATGCTGAGTCCCTTTTGGGCCTGACAGCATGTGATTCTCATACAGATGCATAGGCACTGGCTGGAGCCTCTGTGATACCCAAAGCTCTGGGTGTTCACAAACAGCACTGAAATACTGCAGTCTTTTGCTGCTGTTGCTACTGCCTGGAGCTCCCTCTAGTTGCCAAATCTATTTCACCTCTTGGATGCCTTTCCAAACGGTGCTGATAAGCTGAGGTGCCGCCATTCTGGGGTTGGGAAAAAAAGCACTGGCTTTGGAGCCAGACAGATCTGAGTTTGACCCTGTCTTTTCCTAGCTGGGTTACCCAGCAAGTTATGTACTTTGCTTCCTCATGCTGCACTCAGGATTGTGAGGACTGAGGAGGATAATATATGCACAATGTTTAATACCTAAGCCTCTCAACCACTCTGAGAGTTCCAGAAACACCTTGAACCCTTAGGTCAGCTGTGATTAAATTCATTCGTTAATTCAGTACATACTTATTGAATGCCTACCACGTGCCAAAGTGCCTGACGGTAGGTGTGTAATGATGCCATGAGCGTGAGGATCTCCCTTCTCTTCTGGCACATATACTCCCGGGGGAGTGGGTGGGGAAATGGTCAGGAGCTTGGATGGCAGATTCAGTAAGCTTTTAGCACAATAATTTTAATTGCAAAAATAAACAGTTTTGTCAACTGCTTGAGAATAGCGTCTGCTTTACAAAAATTAACGACAACAAAAAAGGAAATAACCCCAAAGCAAAACGTTACAACCAACGGCTGCTGAAAACGACATTGCTGTACAAAATCCCGCGCGAGACCAGCTCGGCTCTGCCCCTGCCCGTCTCTGGGGGTCTAGGAGAGGGCGTGGGGCGTGCGCCATTACAAAAGAGTGTCTTAAGTCCCAGGGAAGTGCCTACTCAGTGGGTGGCCTGAGAGAACTTCCCTCCAAAGCGCGGCTGACTCGGAAGACAGCGCCCGGACCGCGGGAGCTGTCCATGGAGCTAGTGCTGTACGGAGAGTGTGCGGCGGGCGCTTCAAGGGAACTAGAAGCCGGACCTGAGGCCCGCCCTAGGGCGTGCCGGAAAAAAGTGGGCAGAGGAGCGGGGAGGGGTGGGCAGGTTTTCTCGTGCGCGCCGGACTGCGGCGCCCCAATGTGCAAACCCATTTAACCCTCACAGCGCAGCGAAGGAGAGGCCCAACGAGTAAAAGCCAAGGCCCTTGAGCCGCTCCTCGGCGCGCGCCTTCTGCTTGAGGTGCACCTTGCTGTGCCGTTTCTTCTCATCGCTGCGCGCGAAGCGGCGGCCGCACACGTCGCAGGCAAAGGGCTTCTCGCCTGTGTGGGTGCGCACGTGTGTGGTAAGGTGGTCGCTGCGGCTGAAGTTGCGGAGGCAGATGCGGCACTGGAACGGCTTGTGGCCCGTGTGGATGCGCAGGTGGCGGTTGAGCTCGTCAGAGCGCGCAAAGCTGCGCACACAGCTCTCCACCGGGCAAGCAAATGCCTTGGCGTGCGGCCGAGGGCAGAAGCAGCGTGCGCTGCACTTGCCGCCCCGGCGCCCCTTGCGCCGCGCCTTGGCTGTGGGGAATGGGACCGGCGGCGGTCCTGGAGGCTCAGGCACACCACTGCTCCCGGGGAGGTCCGCCACCAGAGGTTTCGGGAAGTCCGCCCCGGCGCTGCGAAGGCCCAGCGGGGAAAGCTCAGGCTGCGTACCATCTAGAAACTCTCCGCCTTCGCCGCTACTCCCTCCCTCCCCACTAGTAGGGGTCAGGAGCCCCGGGAGGCTCTCGGTTCCCTCTCCTAAGTCACCCGGGGCCAGCGGGAAAGCATCGTAGGTCCCCGTGGTGTACAGTCTGCTGGAAGGGCCAGCCGGCAGCTCCGCGGGGCAGCTGATGGACAGCAGGTCTTCAATCTTGGCCCCCATCGGGGGGAAACGGGCCTCCGGGGCGCCCTGGTAGCCTCCCTGTGACCCACAGCTCCCTGGCGCCCCGGCTGAGAGCAGCTCCCATGGAGCGTAGGGACCTTTGAAGGCCGAGGCAGTGTCCAGCGCAGGAGAAGCCGGAGGAGCCCGGAGGCCGGGCTTAACGTCGGGTGGGGAGAGATGAGGCTCATACAGGCACTGTGAGGGGGCGCCCGCCGAGGGTGAGGCCTCCCAGAACGCCTCTGGGAAGACGGTAGCGCCCAGATCCGGGGAGAAAAGGTCTGGCGGTCCCGGCAGCAAGGCGTCGGAGCCTGCGGGAAAAGAGGCGTCCAGAGGAGACCGGGATGCTGCCGCCTCAGCGCCTGGGAAAGGTGCCAGGCCTAGGATGCCCGACATGAGGTTGAAGAGTGCCTCCGGATCGTGCGGGTGTTCGGGTACTGCCTGGATGAAGAAGCTACCACTGTAGCTGAGGCCGGGAGGAGGCGTGGGCGCAGGCCCCTCCAGGAAGCAGGAGTCGGCTAAGTCCCCCCCCGGCGCCGCAGCTGCTCAAGGCCCAGCTCAAGAAGTCACCTGCTGAGGAGGGAGCAGGAATCAGCTCCGCGCACATCAAAGGCCGTGCCTCGGAGCCCGCAGCCCCTACGCAAGAAGCCCTTGGTGCGCACTGGCACACACAAAGTGCCTTTTGCACATTCTGATCCAGCCGGAGCCAGCATACGCCCCAAGACGCACATACAAACATGCACACGCAAAACACACGTGCAAAGGCAAAAGGACGCCTTGATACACGCACAGGTTCCTGCGGAGGCGCTGGAGGCCTGGTGGGGGTGGCATTGGGGGTGCGCACACACAGGACCCCGAATCTCCTTCCGCCCCTAGCCCCACAGCTCCAGCGTCCCAGTCCCTGCCTGTTCTCAGGCACCTTGCGTCCCCGCGCTGCGCCGCCGTCTGAGCACCCCTGGCCGCGCTCCTTACCTCCGGGATAGCCGGCGGCTGCGGGTGGCTCCCTGGCGGGCAGCCGGGTCAGTTCGGTACTGGATTCAGAGCAACAGCCCTCGGTGGACTTTACCAGGAGCGCGTCGGGGCCAGAAAACTCGCTAAGGTGGAGCATGGTTCGGCTGCGGCTGCGGGGCTCCGGGGGCCTCGTCCGCTGGGCTTGGGGGCGCACGGATGGCCGGGAGGCCGACAGTCGGGGCGCCCAGCGCCTCTTAGACCTAGGCTCTCGGGCTCCTGGCTCCGGGCTCTCACCTCTGGGAAAGGGTTGGGGGTGGTGGTGGCCGAGGCGCCCTTGCTCGCTGGGACCCGCCTCGGGTGGCGGTTCCTCGCCTGTCCAAAGCGCAGCCGGGCTCCCCCAACCCGCGGCCCCCCCACTTATATAGCAGCGGCGGCGCTGGCTCAGGGCTTCCGACTCCCAGGGCCACTGCCATTTCGGGAGGCCCCGGCCCAGCCGCCGTGACGTAAATGCCCAAACATGGACACAGGATGTGTACCGGGGACTCCCGAAAAGGAAAACTCGGGCTGTGACGTCTTCGCCACAGCCGCCGCCGGGCTCGCGCCGATGCGTGCGCGCGCACTCGCTGAGCGTGGAGCACCGTGCGCGCCGGGACCGCGGGTGCGCCTGGCTGGGGCGCTGCGTTGCGTGGGTCCGGACGTCAAGTAAGTGCACTTCTCTCTTGGAGGGAGAGGCCGAAGGACGGTTAGGAAAAACAGTGGGCTTAGGGTTTCCACAGTTTGGGTTCGAATCCTCTCTCTGCCACCTTCTAGCTCTGTCATTTCATCTCCCCGAACGTCAGTTTCCTCGCCTGTGAAATGGAGATACGTACGTCTACTTCATAAATTTGCTATAAAGATTAATTGGGTTAGAGCATATGAAATTCTAGGCACGGGGCACTCAATAAACCGTAGGGATTATTGCCATTATTCATTATTTGCTCACATCTGTGTGTTTTTCATATTCTTGTCTTTTGTTGTTTAGCTTGTTCTAGGAAAAATAACTTATTTAAATTAAAAAGGATCATATCGTGAGAGAAAACGTCAATTAGCACAGAAAGGTATATTATAAATTGAAAATTAAAAGTCTTCCTTTTCTCTACTCACCTCCCTCCTGAGGTAGCCACGTCTAAATTTCCTGTGTATTCTTTAAGAAAAAAATTATGCATATTGCAAGCATACACACTGTCCTGCAGTAGAATTTTCCCCCGCTTATAATAGCTGAGCGATTGCTCCATGTCCAAACAGAGAGGTTGGTCATTCTTTTCTAAGGCTGTATAGTACTCCACTGTAAGGGAGGTAAGTTTGTCCCCTATCCATTAACGTATAGGAAGTTTCCAACCTTTTGCTTGTCATCGTTGTTGTAGTCCTTGAGTAAATAAATGTGAATATATCTGTGGGATAAATTCCAACGAGTGTAACTCTGGATCAAAGAGTATGTAAAATTTTGATACAACTGGCAATTGTCCTCCAGAGAAGTAGGGCCAATTCCTGCTCCCTCTTCTCTCACCTACAGGGTGTGAGATGCTTGTGTAGTAAACTTTTTTTCCTACCTTTGTATAAATGGCTTTACTCTAGGGGTGTTGTTCCCAGGAGCACACGGAGAATCTACAGGCTATATTTCCCTGGAATCAGTTCCTGGAATAATTGGGCTGCTTCTGAAAAACTTAAAAAATATATTTCATACCCTTATGGAAGCCGTGGATATTGGCTGCAGAAGGCTAGTCAACCCCTGCAAAGAAGCCTGCCTACTCTCCTGATCTCATCTCTCTTCTGCTACGGTTTTCCCTTTGTTTTATCTTCTCATCTTTAAAAATTTTTTTCATTTTATTTTGTGTTATAGTTCACTTAACTCCTTTCTGGACCAAATTAGGGGATTAGGTATATACATGGGATAGTATGTTTTTTTTTATGAAGAGCATCAATTCTTCGGACTCTGGGTGCCAGAAGATAGGAGGGGCAGGGCTGGGATTCCCTCTTACTTCTCTACTTTCTTAGGAATGGGCACAAAGCCATTCAGGGGTGATGGGCTACAGCATGACTGGCAGTGTATCTCCCAGCCCCCCTTGCCCAGCCTCCTTTTTCAAGGGAGAGTGCCAAGAATGCCCAAACTCCACCAAATTCTCAGGTCTTTCACCCTGTGTTCATTATGCAAACATTCATTCATTCAGCTTCTCAATGTTTGTTCATTCAGTATTCATTCCTTAAGTGCTTACTATGGACCAGAAGGTGGATTTTGGTTTTTATTCTACAATGACTGTGAGATCTATCTCCATTGCTAGCTGCACTGTGAAATCCATCTCCATCCCTAGCTGCCCTACCCACCACCCCAAAACAATGCTACAAGTGTGTTCACAGAATATGTCATCACATAATCACCTGCAAAATACATGCTGACACACTTGCATTTATTCTCTTGTGTCTGGAAATCATGCACGTGCAGCATGACCTAACAAATGCCACAGACATAGTTCTATGTTAGCAGCACATGTGTTTCCATTTAGGAAACGCAGAAACCCAGCACTTGTCTGTAAGGATTAGACACACAGGGCAGCATGTCCTTTACACTGTATTTCAGACTCTGGGTTTGATTCTAATCCAAATGCATTGCTAAGGCCAGGTGATCCCACACCAGACATACAGGGCACACATGTCGCAAATCCATGCTGGCATCTTGCTGCCTGGGAGGGAGGGGGCGTGGAGGAGTTTGGCTAGGCCGGTGTCCAGGGCTCGCCAGGTTGCCCCGTCAGGCCAGATTGGCCAGCCCCAGGTTCTCCATCCCTCTGCTGTTCTTCCCTCTGCCACGGCATTCCTCCTCCTTCTTAGTCATGGATAATTCTCCTACTCCTTTGGCAAGTTCCCAGGCCATTGCTGCTCTTTGCCAAGGGCATTTGGGCTAGGTCTGTGTTAAGACAAAGGTCCAGCTTCCTCTTGTTAGAGGCCAGGCCTGCAGACAGAGCTGGGGAGGAAAGAGTGAATAGGAGAGGAGATGGGGGACACAGCTTGTGCTCTGGATGTGGGCTGGCCCACATTCCTACCCCTGTGCCCCTCACCTTCAGCAGACACACATACACATACTCTCGCACATGGGATGGTTACCTCTGGAGGGCAGTTGCATCTACATTTGGCTCCTTGAGGAGGAGGAGGGAATATAAAGAGGGAATGGGCATTTTGTAGCCCTTCCCAGCTCAGTCCATCTTACTCCCAAATTTTAACAGCTTAAAAATAGATGCCTGGTGGTCTAGTGGTTAGGATTTGGCATTTTCAATGCTGTGGCCCAGGTTCAGTCCCTGGTCGGGGAACTAAGATCCTGCAAGCTGCGTGGCATGGCCAAGATAAAAAAAAAGAAAAGAAAAAAGATTCTGGGCCCAGATAGAATAAAGGTCTTTGGGTGGGCATGGAAGAGAGAGGAGTTTAGATCTATGAGCTCTACTTTAATTCACACTTCAAATATAAAAACTCGAATTTACACACAAGAGGGAAATCTCATACACTGAGCACTCTACAAACATATCACTTAATCATTACAAAAGCTCTATGGAATAGGGAATTGAAGACCCATTTCACAGATGGGGAAACAGATTTGAAAAGGTTAAACAACTCACTCAAGGCTATACTTCTATTCAGTGGTGGAACTGAGAGTCAAGCCCAGGCTAGCCTACTCCACAAGATAATTTAGGAAAAGATCATTCATTTCACAAAGAGTTTAACTTTAAGATGGCTTTAGGTGGAGAATCTTCCTCTAGCTTTTCAAATGTGCAAACTCCATGTGGCTGGTTTCCATCCCTGCAAGAATTCTCTGGAGTGACTGCGATTAGGAACACTGTGGGTCGCATCAGACACATGCTGAGGGGGAGAGCATTCCAGGTTCTTGGGAGCCGTTGTGAAAGGTGGTGGTGGTGATGGTGTGTATGTGACTCTGGGGAGGCTGAGAGGAAATTTTGGATTTCCATGGGAAAAGGTGATGGAAGGAGAGTTTACTTTCTAGACAAGCACCGAATAGACAATTACTGAATGAATTAATGAATGAACAAATTCATTCATCAAGTGTTCATTGAATACAGCCCTGTGCCAGGGACGCTGCATGGGCCCTTTGGATGCTGATGCTCATGTCGCAGTGGATGAGACTGGAAGCTCTGGATCCAGGGAGGGCAGAGGGAGAGGGATCAGAGAAGTAAGCCTCCCTTTTCTGTCTCCTGGGAAGGGCCCAGCCCCTGTCATCATTCTGGTAATGCAACTGTCTCCTCCCCCACTCCCCACCTTGATCTTTCTGCTCTAAATATCATTGTGTTCAAATAATAGTGTATATTTTAAAAGACTCCAAGAAGACAGCTGCCTCAGAGTATTAATCATGTAGAGGCCAGCGCTCAGTCTCCATGGCGACTCCTGGCACAGAATGCTGAGGAGCAGCTCCACGTCCCACTTCCTGGGGCCATGGAGATGCAGGCACATAGCATTTTTCTTTCCTCTTTTCCTCTTCTCTCTCCTCTGGCCCCTCTTCCTCTCCTTTCTTCTTCTCTCCCATACCCCCTTCCACTGCCTCTCATTTTCTCTCCCTAAAGGATTTATTTAAAAGCATGGGCAGAGGCAAGATCCAGACATCAGACTAACACGGAATAAGGCCATTGAGGCTGTAGCAAAGATGAAGTTTGCCTCCAGCTGCAACTTCTGCAGTACACAGCTCCTGTCCCCAAGACCCTGCGGTGCCCCTAGGCTTCGCTGACCACTAGGCCAGAAGGAGCCCAATATCTGTCCCTGAGGCAAGGTACCCATCATCAGGGTCCTTCTCTGTCCCCTCCCTCTTCCCTGACCATGTTCAGTTGTTGGTTTGTGGTTTGGGTTCTCACTATTATTATTTTTCTTAATGACCACACAAGTAACATAGGCTCACTGGAAAAAGACAAACATGTTAAAATTTATAATGCAAAAACTGAAAATATCTTTCCCTTCTCTACCCAGATATATACAGCTTAAAAGTTTTAGGTCGATTCCTATAGATTTTTCTTCATGCATATTCATTCAACATTCATCTGTTCAGCTGTAGCGTCGTTATTCTCATCATTATTGATACCGATGGTATCATACTATATATACTCTTGTAACTAACTTGACATTGTACCTTGAACAGTTTCTTTTTTCCCCCAATCATGGTACAGACTAATCTATAGTATTAATAACAATTGCTTCAGAGTATTCCATCATGTAGATGTACCTAATTTTTTAACTCGATAGTTCCTTTTTTTCACTATTATGAAGAATCTGGCTGTGCATAGCCCTTTATGTATACTTGGTGTACTGATAAGGGTAATAATAATACAGTATGCTGGCTAACATTTGTATACCACTTACTGTGGGCACTATTAACTGGGTATTGAGAGCTTTACATATACTCACAATTTAATCCTCACAACAACTTGCTAAGTACTATTACTATCTCTACTTCATGGAGAGAGTGATGGGGAAATCGAGGCATGAGGAGGTTAAGAAACTTACCCGAGTGTACAAGGTTAAGATTAACGAGAGTGCCAGGATTTGTATAACCATAATATACAAACCATAACCATAGAATAGATTCCAAAAAGTAGAATTCCTAGGTCAAGGTAGAAATATTTAAAATTACAATATATGTTGTCAAACCTTCCTCTAAAAAGATTGTTCCAATTTGCAGAACAGAGAGCAGCACATGAGAGCCAACTGATAAGCAGAAAAAGGTATCCCCGTGATATTTAAATTTGCATTCTAAAAGTTATCAGTAAAGACAAGGTACTTTTCACAGGGCTTTGCTCTTTATTTCCTTTTCTGTGACCTAGGGGCCTAATGCCTCACCCAAAGACATCTGAGTGGGAGCCTTCCTCATGCTACTTAAAACCCCACACTGGGCACTAGAGATGAAGCTGTTCTCACATGGACTGGCGTGGGGACATGGGGTATAGGGGCTTCTGCACCCTCCTTAGTTTTGTTTTTTTCTAGTTTGGGTCATGGGGGAGGTGGAGAGGAGAACAAGGCAGCTACAAACCATTCAGGAAAAGCTTCTTAGATTCTTCCAAAGCAGCTTCTAAGCTTTTCTCCCACAGGAGAGAGGGAGGCTATCCTTTCTCTTATCTTCCGTTCTACATTCCTCCTTGGGCAAAATCAACATTGGACAGAGCTGATCACAGAAGAGGTGTGACTAGAATGGGTTCTAGGAGGGTCAGAGGCAGGGGGATGGACAGAATGACGTCTCCATGCTGCTACCCACCCTGGTATTTGGAATCAGCCTCCCACCACCCCTTTGTCTCTAAGCCTGGTTCTCCCTTCGTGGGCAGTAATGGACTTGCATCTTGATATGTGTTTTTATCTGATTAGGTAATGGTGTTCAGAACATTGGTTTTCAATTCATGAGCTGAGAAGGTGAAAAAGAGGCTGAGAGTAGACTGAGAGGCCTATAGCTCTAGAACAGAAGCGGAATCAGAAAGAAGCCCATTAAACCAACCTGGTGTGCTTCTCTTCTCCCTGGCCTCCTCCTGCTTCCTCTCACCTGCGCTCATCTCCTATTTTTTATCATCTCTCCTCTCCCATCTTGTAATAGTGTTCCTTAAACTGCTTTGAAGTAGATTAGTCAGTGTACTTGGATCTGACAACATAACTCCAAAATACTCAGGCAGTTAATCTACAGCTGGGCCACTGAGCCATAGCCTGAGTCCTCTGTGTGTCCCTGAACACTGTCCACCACTAATTTAGGCTTCTGGTTGCAAGTGATAGAAATGCAACCTGAATTAGTTTAGACAAAAAAAAAAAAAAAAAAGAAAAGAAAAGAATTTATCAGCTCACAGAATCCAAGGGAGTGTCAACCAACCAACCTGAAAGGGAGTACGGACACAGCTGGTGTCAGGAGCTAGTGGAACCAGAGGCAAAGAGTTTTTCAAATACTTTCAGCTCTTCCTCTTTTCTCCTACTGATGACTGAAACCCTGGCCACTAGCAGATTCTGTATTCTCCATGCCCACCTCCTGTGATGAATGGGTTCTCATTCTCAATTCCAGGTAGGAGATCCCAGGAAAGACCTCTGCTGTCCTTCCTAGGACAATGATCTGGCTAGGGGTCAGAGTAATATACCTGACAAGACCACTAGGGGCTTACACTTGGGTTTTGAGAGCAATTCCTGGAGAAGGGGAAACCAGTGGGAGCCAGGAAGCCTCCCAAGAGGCCTCCATCTCAGGTCTTGAGGGCAGGAGCTGGGCAGCAGTGGGCTCTGCAGGTTCTCATAATGGGGGCAGAAGTGGATATTTCCCTCTGCTTAACAATGCCCCTGGAGCAAGTTGCATACTCCATCTGTCTGCGAGCTCCAAGGAGCACTGCCCAAAATAAAAAACCCTAATTAGCAATTCCTGCAATCCAAAGCAAAACAATGTATTTGTTTCCTAGAATAATCTGGAGCCATATTTGGCTTGGCAACCAGTGGGTCCCACACATGCATGTGGTGTGCCATGTGAAGACTCCAGCAGGGACCTTTTCTCAGTCAGGGCATGAGGGGGAAGGCCCCAGGGGCCCCTGCCCAGATAGCAGCAAGCTGGGGCTCAGAACAGAACCGGATTTATCAATCATGTACAGCAGGTTTCTGAAACAGGGAGGTAGGGAATGGAGGGAACGTCAACAGGACTTCTAAATCCAGTCCCCATAAAAGCCAGACTAGGCACACACGGCCTGCAGGGTCATAGAGAATCCCATAATAGAGTAGTGACCTCAAGCCTGGAGTCAGGGGAACAGATTCCAACTCAGCTCTGCTGTTAGCTTGTTCTGTGACCTTGAACAAATTCCCAATCTTTCTGTGCTTGCATTTCCTCACCTGTGAAAATGGGAGTATGTTATCTGCTCTACCTACAGTCTGAGGACTGAGAGCTAGAATTAACAAATTAGGCAGCCGAAGCACAAGCACTTTCTGTAGCAATGAGAGGTGATGTGAGAAGCAGTATATCCAGTTAAGAAATAGTGGATAAGGAAAACATAGGCAGAACACTCTATGACATAAATCACAGCAAGATCCTTTTTGACCCACCTCCTAGAGAAATGGAAATAAAAACAAAAATAAACAAATGAGACCTAATGAAACTTAAAAGCTTGTGCACAGCAAAGGAAACCATAAATGAGATGAAAAGACAACCCTCAGAATGGGAGAAAATATTTGCAAATGAAGCAAATGAAAAAGGATTAATCTCCAACATTTACAAGCAGCCCATGCAGGTCAATAACAAAAAAACAAAAAAAGCAATCCAAAAATGGGCAGAAGACCTAAGCAGACATTTCTCCAAAGAACATATACAGATTGCCAACAAACACATGAAAGAATGCTCAACATCATTAATCATTAGAGAAATGCAAATCAAAACTACAATGAGGTATCACCTCACACCAGTCAGAATGGCCATCATCAAAAAATCTACAAACAATAAATGCTGGAGAGGGTGTGGAGAAAAGAGAACCCTCTTGCACTGTTGGTGGGAATGTAAATTGATACAGCCACTATGGAGAACAGTATGGGGGTTCCTTAAAAAACTAAAAATAGAACTACCATACAACCCAGCAATCCCACTACTGGGCATATACCCTGAGAAAACCATAATTCAAAAAGAGTCATGTACCACAATGTTCTTTGCAGCTCTATTTACAATAGCCAGGACACGGAAGCAACCTAAGTGTCCATCGAGAGATGAATGGATAAAGAAGATGTGGCACATATATACAATGGAATATTACTCAGCCATAAAAAGAAACAAAATTGAGTTATTTGTAGTGAGGTGGATGGACCTAGAGTCTATCATACAGAGTGAAGTAAGTCAGAAAGTGAAAAACAAATACCGTATGCTAACACATATATATGGAATCTTAAAAAAAAAAAAAGGTTCTGAAGAACCTAGGGGCAGGACGGGAATAAAGACACAGACCTACTAAAGAATGGACTTGAGGACACTGGGAGGGGGAAGGGTAAACTGGGACAAAGTGAGAGAGTGGCATGAACATATATGCACTACCAAATGTAAAATCGATAGCTAGTGGGAAGCAGCCACATAGCACAGGGAGATCAGCTCAGTGGTTTGTGACCACCTAGAGGGGTGGGATAGGGAGGGTGGGAGGGAGGGAGACACAAGAGGGAAGAGATATGGAGATATATGTATATGTATAGCTGATTCACTTTGTTATAAAGCAGAAACTAACACACTATTGTAAAGCAATTATACTCCAATAAAGATGTTAAAAAAAAAAAAAAAGGAAATAGTGGATAATCCTGACAAGCCCTGATGTGCTCCCTATGTTTTCTGGGCACCTCCTTATATGGGGGTGGGACTGGTCACCATGACCTGAATTTATTTTTCTGTATAAAACAACATCCATTTTATTATATCTCATTATTTTTGTGGGTAAGGAATTTGCGTAGGGCTTGCTTAGCCAGCCCATTTTTCTGCTCCACGTGGCTTTTTAAAAAAAACATTAAAAAAATTGAAGTACAGTTAATTTACAACATTGTGTTAGCTTCAGGTGTACAGCAAGGTGATTCACACACACACACACACACACACACACATACACACACACATATACATGTGTATATATATGTATATACATATACATATATATATATTCTTTTTCAGATTCTTTTCCACTAGAGGTTATTACAAGATACTGAATATAATTCCCTGTGCTGTACAGTAGATCCTTATTGTTTATCTATTTTATATATAATAGTGTGCAGATGTTAATCCCAGACTCCTAATTTATCTCTGCCTCATCCCCTTTGGTAACCATTAGTTTGTTTTTTATGTCTGTCTTTTTCTGTTTTGTAAATAAGTTCATTTGTATCATTTTTTTAGATTCCACATATAAATGATATCATATGATATTTGTCTTTCTCTGATTTACTTCACTTAGTGTGATAATCTCTAGGTCCATACAAATGGCAGTATTTCATTCTTTTTTTTATTTCATTCCGTTTTGTGGCTGAGTAATATTCCATTGTATATATGTACCACATCTTCTTTATGCATTTATCTGTCAGTGGACACATAGGTTGCTTCCATGTCTTAGCTATTGTAAATAATGCTGCTATAAATATTGGGGTGCATGTATCTTTTCAAATTAGAGTTTTCTCCACATAAATGCCCAGGAGCACGATTGCAGGATCAGATGGCACTCTATTTTTAGTTTTCTAAGGAACCTCCATACTGTTCTCCATAGGGGCTGCACCAATCTACATTCCTATCAACAGTGTAGGAGGGTTCCTTTTTCTCCACACTCTCTCCAGCATTTATTGTTTGTAGACTTTTTAATGATGGCTATTCTGACTGGTGTGAGGTGATACTTCATTGTAGTTTTGATTTGCATTTCTCTAATAATTGGTGATATTGAGCATCTTTTCATGTGCCTGTTGGCCACCTGTATGTCTTCTTTGGAGAAATATCTATATAGGTCTTCTGCCCATTTTTTTTTTTTTGTCCACGCCACACAGCATATGGGATCTTAGTTCCCCAACCAGGGATTGAACCCGTGCCCCCTTCAGTGGAAGTACGGAGTCTTAACAACTGGACCACCAGGGAAGTCCCTCTTCTGCCCATTTTTTAAATTGTTTTGTATTTTTTATATTAAGCTGTATGAGCTCTTTGTATATTTTGGAAATTAATCCCTTGTCGGTAGCATTATTTGCAAATATTTTCTCCCATTCCATAAGTTGTCTTTTTTGTTTCGTTTATGGTTTCCTTTGCTGTGCAAAAGCTTTTAAGTTTAATTAGGTCCCTTTCTGAAAAAAATTTCCATTACTGTAGGAGTTGGATCAAAAAAAATATCACTGTGATTTATGTCAAAGAGTGTTCTGCCTATGTTTTCCTCTGGGAGTTTTTTAGTATCTGATCTTACATTTAGATCTTTGATCCATCTCAAGTTTATTTTTGTATATGGTGTTACAGAATGTTCTAACTTCATTATTTTACATGTAGCTGTTCAGTTTTCCCAGCAGCACTTACTGAAAAGACTGTCTTTTCTCCATTGTATATTCTTGCCTCCTTTGTCATAGATAAGTGCATGGGTTTATTTCTAACCTTTCTATCCTGTTTCATTGATCTATATGTCTGTTTTTGTGCCATTACCATACTGTTTTGATGACTGTAGCTTCATAGTATACTCTGACGTCCATGACCTAAATTTTTTTTTAACATCTTTATTGGAGTATAATTGCTTTACATTGTTGTGTTAGTTTCTTCTGTATAACAAAGTGAATCAGCTATACATGTACATATATCCCCATATCCCCTCCTTCTTGCATCTCCCTCTTACCCTCCCTATCCAACCCATGACCAAAATTTTATGACTAGCTATTTTCTTCTAATCCTTGCTCTCCTTCACTCATTTATTTATTGAGGACTTAGCTTATCAATACTTCAGTAGATTATTACAGAAATGTGTGATGCATGTGAAACTAGGGGAAGGAGAGGGTGGTTTGGGATCATAGAATGAGGCAGAAGGTAGTTATCTAGCCAAGAAATTTGGGGGAAGCTTCCTCAAGGAAGTGACATTCTAATTGAAACCAGAAAGTTGAGTAAAATGTTAGCCAAGAAAAAAGGAAAAGTTGCGTGGGGAGAATGTTCTAGGCAAAGGGATAGCATGTGAAAAGGCCAGAAGGTAAGAGAAAGAGGGGTGGAGGAGAGAGAAGGATTCAGGGAACTGACAGAAGGCCATGATGGCTGGAGCATAAGGTGTAAAAGAGGCTAGGAAGTGGGGAAGTGGGGTCAGGCTGGAGAGATGGGCAGACTCAGGATCGTAGAGGACCATTTGTTTGAATTTTATTTTATTTGTTTTTATACAGCAGGTTCTTATTAGTTATCCATTTTATACATATTATTTTATATATGTCAATCCCAATCTCTCAATTCATCACACCACCACCCACCCCACCCCCTGCCACTTTCCCCCCTTGGTGTCCATATGTTTGTTCTCTACATCTGTGTCTCAACTTCTGCCCTGCAAACCGGTTCATCTGTACCATTTTTCTAGGTTCCACGTATATGTGTTAATATACGATATTTGTTTTTCTCTTTCTGACTTATTTCACTCTGTATGACAGTCTCTGGGTCCATCCACCTCACTACAAATAACTCAATTTCGTTTCATTTTATGGCTGAGTAATATTCCATTGTATATATTGTCCATTCATCTGTTGATGGACACTTAGGTTGCTTCCATGTCCTGGCTATTGTAAATAGTGCTGCAGTGAACATTGGGGTGCATGTGTCCTTTTGGATTATGATTTTCTCTGGGTATATGCCCAGTAGTGGGATTGCTGGGTCTTATGGTAATTCTATTTTTAGTTTTTTAAGGAACCTCCATACTGTTCTCCATAGTGGCTGTATCAATTTACATTCCCACCAACAGTGCAAGAGGGTTCCCTTTCCTCCACACCCTCTCTAGCATTTGTTGTTTGTAGATTTTCTGATGATGCCCATTCTAACTGGTGTGAGATGATACCTCATTGTAGTTTTGATTTGCGTTTCTCTAATGATTAATGATGTTGAGCATTCTTTCATGTGTTTGTTGGCAATCTGTATATCTTCTTTGGAGAAATGTGTATTTAGGTCTTCTGCCCATTTTTGGATTGGGTTGTTTGTTTTTTTAATATTAAGCTGCATGATCTGTTTATATATTTTGGAGATTAGTCCTTTGTCCGTTGATCCATTTGCAAATATTTTCTCCCATTCTGAGAGTTGTCTTTTTGTCTTGTTTGTAGTTTCCTTTGCTTTGCAAAAGTTTTAAAGTTTCATTAGGTCCCATTTGTTTATTTTTGTTTTTATTTCCATTTCTCTAGGAGGTGGATCAAAAAAGATCTTGCTGTGATTAATGTCAAAGAGTGTTCTTCCTATGTTTTCCTCTAAGAGTTTTATAGTGTCCAGTCTTACATTTAGGTCTCAAATCCATTTTGAGTTTATTTTTGTGTATGGTGTTAGGGAGAGTTCTAATTTCATTCTTTTACATGTAGCTGTCCAGTTTTCCCAGCACCACTTATTGAAGAGACTGTCTCTTCTCCATTGTATATCCTTGCCTCCTTTGTCATAGATTAGTTGACCATAGGTGCGTGGGTTTATCTCTGGGCTTTCTATCCTTTTCCATTGATCTATATTTCTGTTTTTGTGCCAGTACCATATTGTCTTGATTACTGTAGCTTTGTAGTATAGTTTGAAGTCAGGGAGTCTGATTCTTTCAGCTGTGTTTTTTCCCCTCAAGACTGCTTTAGCTATTCGGGGTCTTTTGTGTCTCCATACAAATTTTAGGATTTTTTTTCTAGTTCTGTAAAAAATGCCATTGGTGATTTGATAGGGATTGCATTGAATCTGTAGGTTGCTTTGGGTGGTATAGTCATTTTCAAAATATTGGTTCTTCCAATCCAAGAATATGGTATATCTCTCCATCTGTTTGTATCATCTTTAATTTCTTTCAGCAAAGTCTTATACTTTTCTGCATACAGGTCTTTTGTCTCCCTAAGTAGGTTTATTCCTAGGTATTTTACACTTTTTGTTGCAATGGTAAATGGGAGTGTTTCCTTAATTTCTCTTTCAGATTTTTCATCATTAGTGTATAGGAGTGCAAGACATTTCTGTGCATTAATTTTGTATCCTGCAACTTTACCAAATTCATTGATTACTTCTAGTAGTTTTCTGGTGGCATCTTTAGGATTCTCTATGTATAGTATCATGTGCTCTGCAAACAGTGAGAGTTTTACTTCTTCTTTTCCAATTTGTATTCCTCTTATTTCTTTTTCTTCTCTGATTGCCATGGCTAGCACTTCCAAAACTATGTTGAATAATAGTGGTGAGAGTGGACATCCTTGTCTTGTTCCTGATCTTAGAGGAAATGGTTTCAGTTTTTCACCATTGCGAATGATGTTTGCTGTGGGTTTTTCATATATGGCCTTTATTATGTTGAGGTAGGTTCCCTCTATGCCCACTTTCTGGAGAGTTTTTTTTTTTTATCATAAATGGGTGTTGAATTTTGTCAAAAGCTTTATCTGCATCTATTGAGACGATCATATGGTTTTTATTCTTCAGTTTGTTAATATGGTGTATCACATTGATTGATTTGCATATATCAAAGAATCCTTGCATCCCTGGGATAAATCCCACTTGATCATGGTGTATGATCCTTTTAGTGTGTTGTTGGATTCTGTTTGCTAGTATTTTGTTGAGGATTTTTGCATCTATTTTCATCAGTGATATTGTCCTATAGTTTCCTTTCTTTGTGACATCTTTGTCTGGTTTTGGTATCAGGGTGATGGTGGCCTCATAGAATGAGTTTGGGAGTGTTCCTTCCTCTGCAATTTTTTGGAAGAGTTTGAGAAGGATGGGTGTTAGCTCTTCTCTAAATGTTTGATGGAATTCACCTGTGAAGCCAACTGGTCCTGGACTTTTGTGTGTTGGAAGATTTTTAATCACAGTTTCAATTTCATTACTTGTGATTGGACTGTTCATATTTTCTATTTCTTCCTGGTTCAGTCTTGGAAGGTTATACCTTTCTATGAATTTGTCCATTTCTTCCACGTTGTCCATTTTATTGGCATGGAGTTGCTTGTAGTAGTCTCTTAGGATGCTCTGTATTTCTGTGGTGTCTGTTGTAACTTCTCCTTTTTCATTTCTAATTTTGTTGATTTGAGTCCTCTCCTTCTTTTTCTTGTTAAGTCTGACTAATGGTTTATCAATTTTGTTTATCTTCTCAAAGAACCAGCTTTTAGTTTCATTGATCTTTGCTACTGTTTTCTTTGTTTCTATTTCATTTATTTCTGCTCTGATCTTTATGATTTCTTTCCTTCTGCTAACTTTGGGTTTTGTTTGTTCTTCTTTCTCTCGTTCCCTTAGGTGTAAGGTTAGATTGTTTATTTGAGATTTTTCTTGTTTCTTGAGGTAGGCTTGTATTGCTATAAACTTCCCTCTTAGAACTGCTTTTGCTGCATCCCATAGGTTTTGGATTGTCGTGTTTTCATTGTCATTTGTCTCTAGGTATTTTTTTATTTCCTCTTTGATTTCTTCAGTGATCTCTTGGTTATTTAGTAATGTACTGTTTAGCCTCCATGTGTTTGTGTTTTTTACATTTTTTCCCCTGTAATTGATTTCTAATCTCATAGCATTGTGGTCAGAAAAGATGCTTGATATGATTTCAATTTTCTTAAATTTACTGAGGCTTGATTTGTGACCCAAGATGTGATCTATCCTGGAGAATGTTCCATGCACACTCGAGAAGAAAGTGAAATCTGCTGTTTTTGGATGGAATGTCGTATAAATATCAATTAAATCTATCTGGTCTATTGTGTCATTTAAAAGTTGTGTTTCCTTATTAATTTTCTGCTCAGATGATCTGTCAATTGGTGTAAGTGAGGTGTTAAAGTCCCCCACTATTATTATGTTACTGTCGATTTCCTCTTTTATAGCTGTTAGCAGTTGTCTTATGTATTGAGGTGCTCCTATGTTGGGTGCATTTATTTATTTATTTATTTATTTATTTATTTTTGAGTTACGTGGGCCTCTCACTGTTGTGGCCTCTCCCGTTGTGGAGCACATGCTCCAGATGCACAGGCTCAGCGGCCATGGCTCACGGGCCCAGCCGCTCCGCGGCATGTGGGATCTTCCCGGACCAGGACACGAACCCGTGTACCCTGCATCGGCAGGCGGACTCTCAACCACTGAGCCACCATGAAAGCCCCATATATATTTATAATTGTTATATCTTCTTCTTGGATTGATCCCTTGATCATTATGTAGTGTCCTTCCTTGTCTCTTGTAACATTCTTTATTTTAAAGTCTATTTTATCTGGTATGAGTATTGCTACTCCAGCTTTCTTTTGATTTCCATTTGAATGGAATGTCAGTTTCCATCCTCTCACTTTCAGTCTGTATCTGTCCCTAGGCCTGAAGTGGGTCTCTTGTAGACAGCATATATACAGGTCTTGTTTTTGTATCCATTCAATAAGCCTGTGTCTTTTGGTTGGAGCATTTAATCCACTCATGTTTAAGGTAATTATAGACTTGTATGTTCCTATTACCATTTTCTTAATTGTTTGGTTTTTTTTTTTTTTTTCGGTACACGGGCCTCTCACTGCTGTGACCTCTCCCATTGGGGAGCACAGGCTCTGGACGCGCAGGCTCAGCAGCCATGGCTCACGGGCCCAGCCACTCCGTGGCATGTGGGATCTTCCCGGACCGGGGCACGAACCTGAGTCCCGTGCATCGGTAGGCGGACTCTCAACCACTGCGCCACCAGGGAAGCCCTGTTTAGGGTTTTTTGTAGGTCCTTTTCTTCTGTTATGTTTCCCACTTAGAGAAGTTCCTTTAGCATTTGTTGTAGAGCTGGTTTGGTGGTGCTGAATTCTCTTAGCTTTTGCTTGTCTGTAAAGCTTTTGATTTCTCCATCAAATCTGAATGAGATCCTTGCCAGGTGGAGTAATCTTGGTTGTAGTTCTTCCCTTTCATCACTTTAAATATGTCATGCCACTCTCTTCTGGCTTGTAGAGTTTCTGCTGAGAAATCTGCTGTTAACCTTACGGGAGTTCCCTTGTATGTTGTTTTTCCCTTGCTGCTTTCAATACTTTTTCTTTGTCTTTAATTTTTGCCAATTTGATTACTGTGTGTCTCAGTGTGTTTCTCCTTGGGTTTATCCTGTATGGGACTCTCTGCGCTTCCTGGATTGGGTGGCTACTTCCTTTCCCATGTTAGGGAAGTTTTCGACTATAATCTCTTCAAATATTTTCTTGGGTCCTTTCTCTCTCTCTCCTTCTGAGACCCCTATAATGCAAATGTTGTCACGTTTAATGTTGTCCCAGAGGTCTCTTAGGCTGTCTTCATTTCTTTTAATTCTTTTTTCTTTATTCTGTTCCGCAGCAGTGAATTCCACCATTCTGTCTTCCAGGTCACTTATCTGTTCTGCCTCAGTTATTCTGCTATTGATTCCTTCTAGTGTCGTTTTCATTTCCGTTATTGTATTGTTCACTCTGTTTGTTTGTTCTTTAATTCTTCTAGGTCTTTGTTAAACATTTCTTACATCTTCTCGATCTTTGCCTCCATTGTTTTTCCGAGGTCCTGGATCATCTTCACTATCATTATTCTGAATTCTTTTTCTGGAAGGTTGCCTATCTCCACTTCATTTAGTTGTTTTATCTTGTTCCTTCATCTGGTACATAGCCCTCTGCCTTTTCATCTTTTCTATCTTTCTGTGAATGTGGTTTTTGTTCCACAGGCTGCAGGATTGTAGTTCTAAGAGGCTTGTACAAGTTTCCTGATGGAAGGGACTGGTGGTGGGTAGAGCTGGCTGTTGCTCTGGTGGGCAGAGCTCAGTAAAACTTTAATCTGCTTGTCTGCTGATGGGTGGGGCTGGGTTCCCTCCCTGTTGGTTGTTTGGCCTGAGGCAACCCGACACTGGAGCCTACCTGGGCTCTTTGGTTGGGCTAATGGCAGACTCTGGGAGGGCTCACACTGAGGAGTACTTCCCATAACTTCTGCTGCCAGTGTCCTTGTCCTCACGGTGAGACACAGCCACCCCCTGCCTCTGCAGGAGACCCTCCAACACTAGCAGGTAGGTCTGGTTCAGTCTCTTATGGGGTCACTGTTCCTTTCCCTGGGTCCCAGTGCGCACACTACTTTGTGTGTGCCCTCCAAGAGTGGAGTTTCTGTTTCCCCCAGTCCTGTCAAAGTCCTGCAATCAAATCCCACTAGCCTTCAAAGTCTGATTCTCTAGGAATTCCTCCTCCTGTTTCCGGACCCCCAGGTTGGGAAGCCTGATGTGGGCCTCAGAACCTTCGCTCCAGTGGGTGGACTTCTGTGGTATAAGTGTTCTCCAGTTTGTGAGTCACCCACCCAGTAGTTACGGGATTTGATTTTATTGTGATTGTGTGCCTCCTACCATCTCATTGTGGCTTCTCCTTTGTCTTTGGATGTGGGGTATCTTTTTTGGTGAGTTCCAGTGTCTTCCTGTCGATGATCGTTTGGCAGTTAGTTGTGACTCCGGTGCTCTCGCAAGAGGGAGTGAGAGCACGTCCTTCTACTCCGCCATCTTGAACCAATCTCTCTCTAGAGGACCTTTTAAAGCATGTTTAGCATCTGGACTCTATCCCTAGGGCCATAAGATGCCTTTGAAGAGGTTTAAGCTGTGTAGGAGATGCAGGTTTTATTTTAGAAAAATCAGTCTGCCTCCTGTATGGAAGGTGACCTGGAGGGGAGGTCAGTTAGGAAGGAGGCTGCTGTAGTAATTCAGGTGAGAGAAGTGCATGAGGCCTGAACCCTGTTAGCAACAGGAAAGGAGAAGCTTTCAGAATCAACAGCAGTTTAGGAGCTAGTCTATAATGGACATATATGGGTGCTTAGCTACACATCGGACAGAAGGGAGAGGAAGGAATCAGGGTTGACTCTTGGGTTCTGGGTTTGACAATGAGGTAGTCATTTATTTAGGTGGAGGATCAGCAAGAAAAGCAGAGTCCTCCAACCAAACAAAAGTGTTTTATTTATGGAGCTATTATTCACATACAGTAAAAGGAGCAACTCTTAAGTGTACAGTTTAATGACTCTATACCCACATCAAGATATAGAACATTTATATCCCCCAGAAAGTTCCCTCGTGCCCCTTTCCAATTGGGGTAACCACTTTTCCCAATTCTATCCCAATAGATTAGTTTTGCCTGCTCTTGAACTTCATAGACATGGAATAATTCAGTAAATACTGTTTTGTGTCTGACTTCTTTTGCTCAACACAATGTCTGTTAGAGTTATCCACTCCATGTTTTGCATGTATCAATAGTTTATTCATTTTTTTGGTAATCACTGACTAATATGCCATTGTTTGAACATACCACAGTTTGTTTATCCATTCTCCTACTGATGGAAGTAGGTTTTTGTTGTTGTTATTGTTTGCTTTTATGTTTGTTTGTTTTGAGGAACCCAAAAGGAAAATGATTTAGAAATGAATGACAATGAAAAGATGTAACAGGGACTTCCCTGGTGGCACAGTGGTTAAGAATCTGCCTGCCAACACAGGGGACACGGGTTCAAGCCCTGATCCAGGAAGATCCCACATGCCTTGGAGCAACTAAGCCCATGCGCCACAACTACTGAGCCTGCATTCTAGAGCCCATGAGCCACAACTACTGAAGCCCACGCACCTAGAGGCCATGATCTGCAACAAGGGAAGCCACTGCAATGAGAAGCCCGTACACCGCAATGAGGAGTAGCCCCCGCTCGCCGCAGCTAGAGAAAGCCCGCGCACAGCAACGAAGACCCAATGCAGTCAAAACTAAATTTAAAAAAAAGATATAACAGTTATAAACTCTTATGCCCTACTATATAGCATCAAAATATATAAATAAAACTGTGAATAAAAGATCTCATTTACTTCAGCAAAAAAGAGAGAAATTTTGTAAAAATTTAGTAATAAACTCAAGAATGTGTAAGATGAATATGAAGAAAACTATAAAAATTTCCTGAAGGACATTAAAAAATAGAATAAGTGGGGAGATATGCTTTTTTGGATGGAAAGACTCAATATTATAAATATGTCAATATGTCTGTATCAGTGGGTTCTCTGTGAAGCAGACATTGAGATGGAGTTAGGAGTACACAGATAAATGAAAATCAAACAATGAGATGTAAGAGATGAAGATTTTTACCCTTCAGATAGGCAAAAGCTTAAAAGGTTAATAATATATTGGCATTAAAAAAGAATGAAGTGTATCTAAACAGAGAGAGTTATTTGTGATAATGCTATTATTATACATTTAAGTTTTAAAAATTTGTTAAGTTTAAAAGCAGCACAGAACAATATATACATAAAATGATCCCATTTTTGAAAAATAAACAATTTATGTGTATGTGTTTCTGGTGTGTGTGTTTGCATATTCGTACAGGAAGGCCTTGAAGGACACACATTAAACTGTTAGGAGTATTTAACTCTGGGGAAGTGTTGTGGAGGGATTTCTACATTTTACTCTATATAACTCCTTGTTCGAATTTTTAAACATTAAAAATGGCTTTAAAAATCAAGAAAAACAGTAAGAATTTTCTTTGATTCAACAGCTACACTTCTACATCTCCGTGCACCACAACTAGAGATCCTGCGTGCCACAATGAAAGATCCCGTGTGCCGCAACAAAGATCCTGCATGCTGCAACTAAGACCTGACACAGCCAAATAAATAAATAAATATTTTTAAAAAATTGTTAAAGCAGCAACAATCATTTATTTTGCTCACAAATCTGTGATTTGGGCAGGGCTTGGCAAGGAAAGCTCATTGGAGGGGCTCTACTGAAGGCTAACTATGCACTTTCAAGAGGGCTCACTCATATAGAGGGCAAATTGGTGCTGGCTGTCAGCTGAGTTGCCTCTTCCTATACCCGTGGGCCTCTCCTCACAGCACAGTGGTTGGGTTCCAAGGATGAGTGTGTGTGTGTGTGTGTGTGTGTGTGTGAGAGAGAGAGAGAGAGAGAGAGATCATCTTTATTACTTACCTTCAGAAGTCTGTAGCATCACTTCTGCCATACTGTAGTAGTCGAGACAGTCACAAAGACCCACCCACGTTCAACCCTCTCAGGTTCAAGGGGAGGAGACTTAGATACAACCTCTTGATGGAAGAGTGGCAAAGTTCTAGAAGAGCGTGTGGGATGGAAATCTTGTGGCCATTTTTAGGAAGTACAATCTGCCACATTCCTGCTCTGAAACATAACTGATACAGTTAATAACAAAGTTGCTTTTCTTTTTAAACCTTAAGAATAAAAGGTTAAGCTAAAATTAAATTCAACAGAAAATATTAAGTCTGAAAATATCTAAACAAGTAACATTTTAAAGGAATATACAAGAAAAGAAAAGAAAGGGTAGATCTTTACAAGATTATTTTCTTTAATAGAAAGCCTAAAATATAGAAGCAAATAGTTTTCTAAAGAATAAAGTTTAATACATAGGATGTGAAGGTAAAGGAAAATAACAGAGAGAAGGTAGAACTAGAACAGGAGTCCCCAACCCCTGGGCCATGGACCAGTACTGGTCCGTGGCCTGTTAGGAACCAGGCCACACTGAAGGAGGTGAGCAGTGGGCAAGCGAGCGAAGCTTCATCTATATTTACAGCTGCTCCCCATTTCTCCCATTACTGCCTGAGCGCTGCCTCCTGTCAGATCAGCGGCGGCATTAGATTCTCATAGGAGCACCAACCCTACTGTGAACTGTGCATGAGAGGGATCTAGGTTGTGCACTC
Source organism: Monodon monoceros (assembly GCF_005190385.1). NCBI lineage: Eukaryota > Metazoa > Chordata > Mammalia > Artiodactyla > Monodontidae > Monodon > Monodon monoceros. The sequence continues at coordinate 26,458,489 of NW_021703775.1, read as the reverse complement.
CTTATGAAAATCTAACGCCTGATGATCTGAGGTGGAGCTGAGGCAGTGATGCTAGCATGGGGAGCAGCTGCAAATACAGATTATCATTAGCAGAGAGGTTTGACTGCACAGAGACCATAAAAAATCAATTACTTGATTGGGAAGAAGAAAATGTTGAAAATGTGATTGAAAATATTTAGTGTCTCCTTCTTTTAGAAAATTAAAGAATGGTGGGTGTGGTGGTGGGGTTCAATGGGGGATGAGACCCCTGCCCACAGCTGCTTTCCTATAGGGCCCCCCTCAAGACCAAGAGCACCTGTTTTCCAGTGGCTGTCTGCTCCCCACCAGGGTGGGGTCTGTGCTGGAAGTGTGCTTCATCTCTGATGTAGAACCAAGAAGTGTTAGTGGACCCATAGGAAGACAGAGCCCCAACCCACTGCCTCAGTAGTACACGTTTTGACCAATTGAATGAATTGTCCCTGGATTAAATGGAATGTGGGGATAGAGAGATGACGGGCAGGTGTGGGGCACTGAGGCTGAATGCCTAGAGGCTAATCCTAGCTAACACTGATGAGGGCTAACTCTATGCTAGTAGTTGTCAACTCATTTCCTGCTCATCTCAGCTCTAAGAGGTAGGTGATTTTATTGTCCACATTTTACAGAAAAGAAATCTGAGGAACAGAGTTTAAATTTTAATCCAAGATTAAGGAGCTAGGAAGTGGAAGATATGAGACATAAATCCAAAAGTTGGATTCCAGACCATGTCCCTGGCCACTACATTCTGATGGCTGTACTTTCTCACATCCCAAGCAGCACCTTCCTACCAGTATCTTGACCCAGACCCCGATTTGCCTCTCCAACCAGGGAGCCTCCTACTCTGCACCAGACCTTCCCCTTCACAGACAGCCTCCCAGGTGGTGGGTCCCAGGACAGATGCAGCCTTTCGTCTTTCCCAGCATCTATGCCCGACCCTCCAATCATTTTGGCCATGTTAACTTCATTCTTAGGGACCCTTGGGCCTTCTGGGAAGCCCAGAGTGTGATTCAGATTTAGAGGCTGCCCTTCCTCATGTCTCTTGTTTTCGTTGCTTCTCATCCACCCTTTCTAAGCCTTCGAGCATGTGGTATCCCTGTCTCTCTTCTCCAAGCCCCTCACTCATGGACTTCTCAGATGAGGCTCTCCCTGGCTTTTCCTCCGGGCCCCAGCATAAGGTGACTCAAATTTCCAAACTAGTCCTTCCCCTTCTCACTGTGCATTCATTGTCTTCCCCCATCTCCCCACCCCCCCACCCCCCACTTTTTAATTCCTGGTCAAATTCTGTGTTTTTGTATAAAATAGCTATCCGTGTAGACATCTATCTCCCCAGTGAGACTCCAAACTCCTTGAGGGCAGGCACCGCTCCTTATTCATGTTTGCAACCTTTTCAGCACCCAGCCTGGGCCTGGCATACCTTAGACGAAATGCACGTTTGTCCAGGTGACTTGCCAGGGAGGTGCAGGTTATTATTGGCCCCACACTTTACTTGTCACTCATCAAATGCCCTTTACTTTTTTCTTGCTTGAACGGAGTGAAAGCACCCTTCTTTACGTTCATGTAGTCATTTAATAACTGGTGTTCCAGTCTTTCCTAATCATTTCTAAATAGCAAGCTCCTGAGAGTTCCAGGATCTGGGTCCATTCACCTCAATTTGCTCATTACTGAGACTCACATCATGGAAAATATTTGTGTGGAAACACTTTTGAAGATATTTAAAGGGGTATTTTAACCAAATGGATTGAGGGAGCTGATGAAGCAGAAGATCTGCCTACTATAATGCCATTTTCTAAGTTAGGAAATGCCCACCCCAACCCCACTGTGGTCCCCTTCAGGATTTGGAGGGGTGGTGGGAGAAATGTTTATAATTCTCACATCCAACACAAAATAGGGTTATAGAGATGTTTACTCTTTTATCAATCTAGTATTTTCTAAACATTAAAAGAAATCCCATTTAAAAGAAAGGAACATGTAGTTGCTAAAGGCTGACTCTTCCACCCTACCCCTCATCCTCCTTTATAACTTACTTTTATTTAGTTAATTTTAATAATGTAATAAGCACCCATAAACTCACTACTCAAAACAAAACCCAGCCCTTGGCAGTACTCCACATCTGACTGTGTGGCCCCCCATCCCATGCCTTCACCTTCCCTCACCCAAGGTGACTTTCCATGCTACAGTAAGATCAGGTTTGGAGTCAGGGACCTGCCTTGCCATATTACTTTCTCATCTGTTCCCGTTGTCACCAATAGGGCAAATCTACTTTAGCAGGCTTAACATTTTAAAATATCCTTAAATGGCCTCACTTGGCAGAGAATAAAGCTCAGATTAAATGCTACTTCTTGTAGGATAATTTTCTATGTTTAACAGGAGCTCAAATATAGCTGAGATATTATTCATCTTGAAGCCATCACCCACTAATTTGGATATAACTTCTTTTGTCATATTCCAGAAATTCTTCTCTCTAGGATAGGACCAGGGCCGCTGACTAAGAGATCCCCACCCCACACGCCCTGCCCACCTCCTCTCCAATACCAATTAGTGTTTTTCCCTCAGCCTCTGCCATGGGACATAACGGCTCCTGAGTGACAGTCTCCATCTAGGCTCATAATTTAGAGAATTTAGAGGCTGCTGCATGGAGTGACACATACTGCCATTAGTCACTCCTCCCAGCACTGAGTTAGTATCATGTTTCACAGGTACAGACACCAAGTAGGAGTCATAAGACACACACCCAGACTTGAAGAGGGGATAAAAAGAATGATACATGTTGTGGAGCCCTTCTTGGGGCGAGGGTCTCTTAGAATAAAAATGAATTCTGGGATATAGAAAACAAACTAATGGTTACCAGTAGGGAGAGGAAATGGGGGAGGGACAAGATGGGTGCAGGGGATTAAGAGGTACAAACTACTATGTGTAAAATAAATAAGCTACAAGGATATATTGTACAGCACAGGGAATATAGTCAATATTTTATAACTGTAAGTGGAGTATAACCTTTAAAAATTGTGAATCACTATGTTGTACACCTGAAACTAATATAATATTGCCAATCAACTATACCTCAGTTAAAAAAATGAATTCTGGGAGATGATTTGAATTAGCAGGATAAAGCCCTGTTTGTCTTACAGATGTTTTACTCTGAAGAATCTGCAAGACCTAAAGTTATCTAGACTTGAAGTGCTATAAGAAGGCTCCATCTACCACCAAGAGAATGCAGTCTCTAAGACATTGACCACAAGGGGCTCTGTCAGAATGGAACCGGAGCCTGAAGCCTGTGGGTAGGGTGAGGGTGGGGGTGGGGTGTGATAGGTGGGAACAGAGGAGTATTTTTGTTTTTGCGGTACACGGGCCTCTCCCTGTTGTGGCCTGTCCCGTTGCGGAGCACAGGAGCACAGGCTTCGGACGCGCAGGCTCAGCGGCCATGGCTCATGGGCCCAGCCGCTCCGCGGCATGTGGGATCTTCCCGGACTAAGGCATGAACCCGTGTCCCCTGCATCGGCAGGTGGACTCTCAACCACTGCGCCACCAGGGAAGCTCAGAACAGAGGAGTAGAAAGAGAAGAGGGAGGGAGCCAGGGAAAGGAGGGCCTTGGGACTTCCCACCTAAGGCTGATTCAGTCTGCACTGAAGGGCTGTATTAAGGAAAAAGTAAGGACATGTTTATCATTCTCTGCGTTCTTGGTGTCATCATGGCTGGCCACAGGAAAGATTGTTTCTTTCTGGTCAAGACATTGAAGGACATAAGAACAGGGTGACATAAGGAAGTTCATAAGCATAGGCAAAGATTTGGGTTGGCTCCTGCAAGCCAGAGCTCTTCTAAGATGTTATGCTAGTGGATATGGCTTACGATGGGCCCTGTGGTAGGGAGCTCTGTAGGTGGTACCCAGCCCACAATTGCTCCTTGTCTGAGAGCTGCCCCCAAATCATAGCAGCATGGCCCAGCAACCAGATCTGTGTTCTTTAAATCTTCCCCGAGGTAGGTGATTGGCCCAGAGGAGAAGAGGTCTAGGTTGGGCCAATTGTATCCTATCTTCTGATAGGATCTGTAATGTGAAACAGAGACACATGGAATGGGAGTCCCTAGAGCCAAGTCACATCAGTGGTGATGTTGTAGAGGGAAACGGATCCTTCAGCCTCAGTCAGGCTTTCAGGCCAACATCTTTTTATTTATTTATTTAGCTGCACCACGTCTTAGTTGCTGCATGTGGGATCTTTGTTGCCCCATGCAGGTTCTTCATTGCAGCATGTGGGATCTTTTTTACTTGCGGTATGCAGGGTCTTTTTTAGTTGCGGCATGTGAACTCTTAGTTGCAGCATGTGGGATCCACTTCCCTGACCAGGGATTGAACCTGGGCCCCCTGCATTGGGAGCGCAGAGTCTTAGCCACTGGACCACCAGGGAAGTCCCCAGGCCAACATCTTGACTTTAACCACCCGAGACTTTCACCAGAGCCAGAACCACCCACTTAAGCTACTGCTGAATTCCTGACCCATAGAAACTGTGTGAGATAATGTTTTTGTTGTTTCAAGCTGCTAAGTTTTGGGGTGATTTGTTATACACCTAAGTACATATGTATATACATCTAAGATGCATCAACTAGGAACGTTTTTGGCAGCAATTAACAGAATGCCTGACCACAGTAAATCTTGAGGACATTTAGAGGTATGAGTTTCCTAGAGCTGCCATAATAATGTCCCACAACCCCGGTGGCTCAGAACAACATAAAGTTGTTGTCTCACCAGTCTGGAGGCCAGAAGTCTAAAATCAAAGTGTCAGTGGGGCTATCCTCCCTCTGAAGGAGCTAAGTAAGGATTTGATCAGGTTTTCTCCTGGCTTCTGATAGCCTCAGGCATCCCTTGGCTTGTAGATGGCTGTCTTCTCCTTGTGTCTCTTCACATTGTATCCCTCTGTGCGTGTCTGTCTTTGTGTTCAAATTTTCCCTTTTTATAAGGACAACTGTCATATTGGATTAGGGCTCACCCAGATGACCTCATTTTAACTTGATTACCTCTGTAAAGACCCAAAGAAGGTCACAATCTGAGGTATTGGGAGTTAGGACTCCAACATATCTTTTTCTGGAATATAAAATTTAACCCAAACAAATGTTTACATATCAAGAAGTCTGGAGGCAGTTCTCAAGACTTGTGTGGCATTCATTAGTGTAATTCCTAACCTTTGACCAAGGAAAATGAAATGACTTCTCTGATCAATAAAGCTGGGTAGAATAATCTGAGTACCTGTTTTATTCCAGCTTTTTTCCCTCATGGCAGTCAGCTGCCAGTAGAAAGGTCATGTGTTCTTCAATGCTATTTCTCACGACAAATGTTATATGGGAATGGGCCTTGCCCCTGGATGAGCCTTCAGTTTCAGAATGTGCAATCTCAGAAACTTAGGCAACGATACATTGGCCAGAATCATTTAGAAACAATGTAAGAGTAGATGTGGAGGAACAAAATATTCATATGGAAAAGGTTTTGGTGGGCCAAGATGTGTGGTTTGTCTTGTACTCTAGTTATGGAGGTTTGTTAAAGGAGGAAGGACTTTTTCTGCAGCTCGTTTTTTAATTTTATGACCCAGGTGACAGGCTTTTAGCTGCCTATATGGTATTTAGCTCTTAAAGTGACTGTAACTGATGGAGGTTTTGTCTGTAGCTGAGTGACTGTTTCAATGGAGCAGTGGTTCTCAACCTTGAATGTGGATAGAATCGCCCAAAGGGCTTGTTAAAACACACTTCATTGTTCTCTTTCCCCCAAAGGAATACTCTGAGGCAGGATTTTTCCACATGGCTTACCTGGAAGATATCCTGTATGGCTGAGCAACCAGCCATGTTTCCTGTGAAGCTGTGGCCAGCTTGCTAGTGCAGCAAGTTGGGTTTGCTCCCCTCCTTACCTGCCTTGCTTCCCATTTTACCTCACTCTCGGTGCCCTGGGCTTGTCTCTCTCAGTGAAGCACTAGCACATCAGCTTTGCCTCTGGGTTGTTTGCTAGGCAACCGGGGCTAAGAAAGGGCTGAAAGGGAAGTGGAAATTAAGGGATTATATGTAGGTGGATTCTCCCCACAGAAATGACTTAACACAGAAGTCATAGCTTTTAGCAAAAGAGCCCCTGTCGGGCTTCCCTGGTGGCGCAGTGGTTGGGAGTCCGCCTGCCGATGCAGGGGACGCGGGTTCGTGCCCCGGTCCGGGAGGGTCCCACATGCCGCGGAGCGGCTGGGCCCGTGAGCCGTGGCCGCTGGGCCTGCGCGTCTGGAGCCTGTGCTCCGTAACGGGAGAGGCCACTACAGTGAGAGGCCCGCGTATCGCAAAAAAAAAAAAAAAAAAAAAAGAGCCCCTATCAAGTCTGAACACCCTGTAAGCCTGGGCTCAGCTGGGGATGTGGGGACTAGAGTTTGGATTTCCCATTTGTGTCCCAGTGGGAACCAAGAGCAAGCGATCAGACTCCTTCTGGTCTGCAGCTACCAAGATACGTAACCCTGGGAAATTCATGTAGTTTCTTTGAGTCACAATTTTATCAAATCACAGGTGCTGAGAATTGAAGGCTCATTTTACAAAAAGGTGTGTGTAGTGTGAAGAGCACTGGACTGAGAACCAGGAGAGGTTGCTAGACTTTCTGAGCCTTAATTTCTACCTCTATAAAGCAAGGTGGTACAACAATGCAACCAGCAACCAGAGGAAGAAATAAAATATTAACCTGAACATAAAATAAAAACAAAAACAAAAATGAGGTGGCAGGAATAAATAAACTTCAAGACTTCTCACTCTAAATTGTGAAATTAAAGATTTTGAGACTTACTTGGGGTCATAGCATGAAGAAATCGGGAACTAAACCTGCTTTTCCCTGCTCCCAATCTGGGATTCCAGTCTTATTGCTTGAGACTTGAATGTGCTTGCTGTCTTTGACTCTTTAGCTCTGCTCTCCTCTTGACTCTTTGGGGCTGGGCTATGTAGGTTTGGGACTATGTGGGATTTGAGGTTGGACTAAGTGTTTCAAGACCTTCCCAAACCTGTGGGGACATTGTTTCTAACACTGTATACTTTGTGTTTTGTTTTGATGTGGACCATTTCTAAAGTCTATTGGATTTGTTACAATATTGCTTCTGTTTTATGTTTTGGTTTTTTGGCCACAAGGCATGTGGGATCTTAGCTCCCTGACCAGGAATCGAACCTGCACCCCCAGCATTGAAAGGCAAAGTCTTAACCGCTGGAGGACCAGGGAAGTCTCTAGCACTGTGTACTCTGGAAGGAGCTTTTAAATATATTATCTGGCCAGGACCCGACAGTCTCCTAAGAACTACATATTTATATCTACTTTCCAGATGAGAAATTGACTCTTGGAAGAGTTAAGGACTCAGAGTCCCAAGGCTGGCGATTTAGGGGCAGAACTAGGTGAGAATCCAGGTCACCTGACTTCCAGCCACAGGCTGTTTACTCACAAATGTAGAGGATTCTGGGGAGAAATAGAGTGGCTCAATGAGGGGAAGCAAAATGTAGTAGGAAGGAGTTGAAGTATGGCTCAAAGGAGAAGAAAAGAGGAGGGGTTTCCCTGCCTGGCTCCTCTTCCCTGCTGCTGAGCCAGGTTAATGCCTCTGTTTTCTTTCAATCACTTCTTTATTACTGTAGAAGCCATATGGGCTCATCACAAGTGATTCCATTAGAATAGAAGGATAGAAAGTAACATGTCAAACTCTTCTGCTCTCACCCATCTCAAGAGTCCTCTCAGAATGTCTCAAGAGTGTCTGGATTAGTGTTGCCACCTTTCCATGGTCCCTGGCATGGGTCATGTACTCTTGAAATGTTTGTGAAAATATTGAGGTTCATCCCACATGTCCCCTACTTCAATTTGGGGTGGGATTTTAGAGTCCGGATCATAGCACATGTCCCTTATCCATCCTGGGATTCCCTCAGCTACACGTGGAAGTGGGAAACACAGCATCACATGAGTAATAGTGCACAAGTAGATGTCACCTGTAAGAAACAGGGCTTAGTTCTGAAAATCTAGGAGGGGTTTCCTATGCCCTCTCTTCTAAACTGAGAAAAATTGAGCCTGCAGAGCCTACACACTCCCCTCCCTCCCACAGATCCAGGCAGACAAGACAGAACAGGATGGCTGACCAGAAGGACAACCAAACCTGCTCTCTCACTGCATGAAGGCAGGGAGTGGAAGAAAGAGTAGAGCCCAAACTCTCACCTGTTACAAAATGCAGTCACTCTGCCCACCGGTAAAACATGGCTCAGGAATGCCCTAGGCTTTGGGCAACTCCTCCTCCCTCAGAAATGACTAATAATGTGGTATTCCCTCCCTTAAGGGCAAAAACGGACATAGGAGTAAAATAGTAGAAATAGCCTTGATTTACATATAACTGAAGTTTCCCCTTTTGGGAAACAAAATTGACACTTTATTTAGGGCACAATCCTTACAACAGCCCCATTTAAATGTACAAATTACCCTTTGAGCAGAATATATTAACACTTACTGTGTTAGGGATTGGGAATCAGAGATAACAAAGATGTAGTCCCTGCTCTCAAGGAGCTTACAATCCAGAATGGGAGACAGACACCCACCTAAATGAAATAAAGTTCTATAATAATAACAATGACAATAGCGAAATGTCCATGGAACAATTACTCTGTATAGGTATTATGCTGATCACATCACATGTTTTATCTTGTTTAGTCTTCACAACAGTCACACTAAGGTAATTTTAGTATTCCCAGTTTTCAGATGAGGGAGCTGAGGCTTAAAGAGGTTAAGAGCTTGCCCAAGTCCACACAGATAGCATGAGGCAGAGCCTGGAGTCACACCGAGTTCTGATTAAAGTCTCTGTGTGCAACCACTACATGATGTTCCTACCATAGAGGACAACACAGGTGCTACAAGAGCCCAGGGAAGGGCAGTCACCCTGGTTGCTGGGGTCAGGGGAGGATCACAGAGAAGCTCACACATCACTCTGTGAATGCTTGAGCACCTATTAGGGACCAGCCAGTTAAATTAGGGCAGAAAGAGGGAGCATTAGTAGGTCAGGTCTGCACAGGATATCTCAGTGGGAGAGGGAGGGGAGGAGGATGCTGAAAGGGGCAAGAGGAGTGGAAAGGGGTGATATGAAGGCTGAACTTCACAAGTATATATCATTAAGCTCATTCACCTCAAGGTTAATCCAGAAATGTTCAATAATGACCACTATTGAGGCTGGTTGATATAAAAATATTTATCTTTGAGGAGAACACAAATGAAAATATCTAAGAGAGGAGGGAGGGGAAGACATCAGGGCATCAGGAGCCGGAACCTCAACCATCTGGAATCCTACTGAGATTTGGCAGCCCATTCCAGAGTCTCAGGTATCTTGCCAAAATATTTTTGAAAGGAGAAAAAAATAATGTTGCCTGCTATAATAATGCACTGGAAACTCCTCACATTGACATTTACAGATTTCCTGCCAATGACCCAGAGAGCATATAATGGATGGATAGCAAAGGCAGCAAGGGGGAAAAAAGCAACTGAGTGATTGAGTTGTGCCTCCTTGGGTTTTTATTATCATTGCTGCCTTTAGCCATATGCTTTTCAAAGGCACTGACAAGCCTGGACCAATTTCAAAGGAATTCCTAAACCCAGATTTCAAAATCATCATTGCATCTCCGGATTGTCAGTGCTCTGTACAGGAAACACAAATTTATGTAAGTTCTTAAATGTTTCCCCTAAATGTTGATCAGCCTCTCCTGTCAATACATGGGATACCTCGGATGTTGAAATAGATGCTAATAAATTGCCAATCCAGCTTATTGCCAAGTAATGAAAAGCATTTCTCTTCCTTGGAATAGGATGTCTTACCACTTAAGTGGCTTCCAGAAGCTGCATAAAAAAAGGAATAAGATGGTTTCGTTTTTAGCCTGGTTGTTCCTTACCACCCCCACCCCCACTGCCACTCTTTAAAATGGAATGAAAACAGATTCAATCTGGTGGGAACGCCGGTCTTTAAGTACAGGATGGACTCTGTTTGTGCTGCAGCTGTCATCCAAGACTTTTGTCATTCTTTGCCACCACTGGATACCCTAGTTGGTATGATTCTCCACTCATTCCAGGTCTTTCCCTATCCATTTTCTTGTCCCCCTTCTCCATACCAATTTTGCTTAATCTTACGAACAGAAAAATTAAACCAGAGGCTGATAAGTTAGGTGGTTGATGAGACAGGAACAGAGTCTGGGAGAACCCACAACCAAGCGGGACTCTGGAACACTGCAGTGTCCCTGAATCCATCTCCATCCCAAAGGACAGCATGCTGCTTTGCAAGAATGATGGTGTCATACTAAAGGCTCTGGAGAACTAGAAGCCACAAGTACACTGGATATTTTGGTAAGATTTGTGTGAAGAGAGCAAAGCAAAGGGATAAATCCTGTGAAAATACAGAAGTCTTTTACTTTAGAGAAATTCTTGGGTGGATGGAGTGTGCAGAAATCTGGGTTATTTTGGGATATTCCATCCAAAATGAAAGACAAGTTGTTTCACCTTGTGCCTCATCACTGAGATGAAGACCAATGTTTCAAAGACACCCTTGAATTTTGGAGGCAGCATAATAATGTTTTAACTCTCTGCTCCACACCACTAATTGGATCACACAAAATACTCTCCAGGAACCAATACAAAGTCACGTTCAGCACCCTTGAGATGAAAGCATGGGACTATTCAATTCTTTTCCTGAACACATATTGTGTGTCAGGCATTTTTCTAAGTATTTTATTCATGCAGTCCTCACAGAGCACACATGTTGTATGGCAGAGCGAGCATTTGAACCCAAGCATGTGGCTCCCAAGTCCATTGTTCTTAACTACCATGTTCTATTGTTTTCATTTTCAGAGCTGCTAGTTAATCTTGGAGATTGCAATTTCCAGGTGATGCCCATTCCTCATCTAGTCTATCATAATTCCAGGATTCTTTGACCTGTGAAATGAATGATAAGTTTAACTACTGCCTACACACCCACTTAGAATAGTGAGAGGTAGGAATGAGTAAGAGGAAGAAATTTGCCATAAATAATATTTTAAAGGAAAGGAAAAGGAGAAAGTAATTATTCAATCTTCAAATACTCAAGAAGTAGTACATAAGTATGCAATTAATTAAGAATATGGTATCTACACATATTTGTCCCTTTTTCTTCACTACCACAATTGGGGAAGTATATAACCTCCAGGATTTAAGGATGAATCCAAAAGCCTATAACTTCTAAAACAATATTTTTTTCAGCATTTTCCTTCAGAATTCTAATGTCAGATAAAGCAGTGCTTCTTGTTCATGTCTCAGACAGCCTTGAGTACTTTAAAGCTCTGGTGTGATTCTTCCTTTGGCTGCACTTAATATTCTACCCATGTGAGAACATGCTTCGCTCCCAGCCCTGAGCTACCTCCTCAACTTCTTTCACTCTTCAGTAAATGGAGGGTCCCCAACGTCAAATTTTCAAGGCTTATTTTGTAGAACTCTCAAATATGGTAGAACAAAATTTTCCTCTTATTTTTTAATCCTCCACTGCCCTCTAAAGATGATGGGGTCTTTTGTTTGCTGGGTTCAAATGAAGTCATCATCCTTAGTATAATAAGAATATACATATATACTTCTACATTCTTGAGGATAGAATGTAAATGCTGGGAGGGGTATAGATATGCAATTTTATTTCTTTTTCTTTTTTTTTTTTTGGCCGCACCACGTGGCATGCAGAACTTCCCTGACCAGGAATCGAACCCGTGTCCCCTGCATTGGAAGCATGGAGCCTTAACCAATGGACCACCAGGGAAGTCCTAGATATGCAGTTTTAGATACAGAGGCTAGAAGAGAAAAAAATTACTGTGTTTATGGAATAAGGAACTATAAAATAGAAATAATAATTTCCAGACGTAGGATTGTTTTGAGGGCTAAATGAGATAATTTAAAGTGTTTGGGTGATAATATCATTCATATGTGGAATCTAGAAAAATGGTAGAGATGAACTTATTTGCAAAGCAGAAATAGAGTCACAGATGTAGAGAACAAACATGATTACCAAGGGTGGGGGGATGAATTGGGAGATTGGGACTGACATATATACACTACTATGTATAAAATAGATAACTAAGAAAACCTACTGTATAGCACAGGGAACTCTACTCAGTGCTCTGTGATGACCTAAATGGGAAGGAAATCTAAAAAAGAGTGGATAGAGACTTCCCTGGTGGTCCAGTTGTTAAGAATCTGCCTCCAATGCAGGGGATGCTGGTTTGACCCCTAGTTGGGGAACTAACATCCCACATGCAGCGGGGCAAGTAAGCCCACATGCTCTAGGGCCCGCGCACCACAACTAGAGAGAAGCCCACGCACTGCAACTAGAGAAGCCCGCACGCCACAAGGAAGAGCCTCATGCCACAACGAAGATCCCACTTGCCTCAACTAAGACCCGATGCAGCCAAATAAATAAATATTAAAAATTAATAAATAATAAAAAGAGTGAATATAGGTGTATGTATGACCGATTTACTTTGCTGTACAGCAAGAAACTAACACAGCATTGTAAAGCAACTATACTCCAATTAAAAAAAAAAGTGTCTGGGTACAGTTCTCAGCACAAAGCGAGGGCTGAACCAATGTTAAAATGTTTTGCATTGCTATCATTGTTGTTGTTGTTGCTATTGTTATATATTGCTGTTGAAAAAATATGCTAATGATAGAAATAGAATCAAGAAGAGAATCAAAATAAGAACTAGAGAAATGTTATTTGCAGTACTAATTTAAACATAGAGATAGAAATAAACACAAAAATCTAAGGTTATCAAATGAAATGTATACGTTATAAACCTTGACAATGGAAAATAAAATAACATGTACTAAAAGTCAGGGAATGGGAAGAAGTATAAAAATACTAATTTGTTTTAGGTGTGTCTCTAGAATATAGCATACAGTTGGCTTTTGCTTGGTAAGCCAACCTGAAAGTCTTTTTGTCTTAATACCTAAATTTTGCTCATTTACATTAATTAATATGTTGTGTTTCCCTTTGTTTCTGTAATATTTTGGTCTTCAGTGCATTTTAGCTTTAAAAATATTTTGTTCTGTTTGCTTAGTTTTCTTTTTCATTGCAATTTTAACTGAGATAATTGTAGATTCACATGCACTTGAAATAATACAGAGAAATCTCATGTACCCCTTATCCAGTTTCCCTCAATGGTAATGTTCTCCAAACTCTAGTACAATATCACCACCAGGATATTGTCACTGATACAACCACCAATCTTATTCAGCTTTCCTCAGTTGTTTGAGTGTGTGTTCCTTCTAATAATTTGGAAATTAAACATTTTTATTCTGGTTTTTAGCTTTGTAATTTTAAGTAACTATCTTTTAAAAATTGATATTAATTGACATGTAATGTTGTCTGAGTTTTAGGTGTACAACATAATGGTTTGATATATGTATATATTGCAAAATGATTATTAGAATAAGCTTAGTTAACATCCATCACCCCACACAGTTTCAAAACTTTTTTCTTGAGATGAGAAATTTTAAGACCTACTCTCTTAGCAACTTTCAAATATACATACAATACAGTGTTGTTAACTGTGGTCACCATGCTCTACATTACATCCCCATGACTTTTAACTGGAAGTTTATACCTTTTGACCACCTTCACCCATTTTGCCCACCCCACAGCCCTACACCTGCCTCTAGCAACCATCAATTTGTTCTCTGTAAATATGAATTCAGTTTTTAAAAATTTGCTTTATTTTTTAAAATTAATTATTTTATTTTATTTTTAAAGGGCTCTTTTTTTTTTAACATAAATTTATTTATTTATTTTTGGCTGCCTTGAGTCTTTGTCGCTGTGCAAGGGCTTCCCCCAGCTGCGGTCATTCTTCGTGGCAGTGCGCAGGCCTCTCACTGAGGTGGCTTCTCTTGTTGCAGAACACGGGCTCTAGGTGCACAGGCCTCAGTAGTTGCGGCTTGCGGGCTCAGTAGTTGTGGCTCGCAGGCTCTAGAGTGCAGGCTCAGTAGTTGTGGTGCATGGCCCAGTTGCTCTGCAGCATGTGGAATCTTCCCGGATCAGAGCTCGAACCTGCATTGGCAGGCGGACTCCCAACCACTACGCCACCAGGGAAGTCCCAATTAATTTATATTTTTGGCTGCACCACACAGCTTTCAGGATCTCAGTTCTCTGACCAGGGATTGAACCTGGGCCGCAGCAGTGAAAGCCTGGAATCCTAACCACTAGGCCACCAGGGAACTCCCAAATTCAGTTTTTTTAGATTCCACATATAAGTGAGATTATACAGTATTTGTCCTTCTCTCTGTCTGATTTCATTTTACATAAAGACCTCAAGGTCCATTCATGTTGCAGCAAGTGGCAGGATTTCTTCTTTCCGTTGTGTGTATCTTTATCCATTCATCTGTTGATGGACACTTAGGTTGTTTGCATGTCTTGGCTATTGTAAATAATGCTGCAATCAACATGGAGATGCAGATATCTTTTTGATAGTGATTTCATTTCCTTCAAATCAGATCAAATCTACTGAAGGGAAGTCCATATTGAGTTCATACATATTATCCATCCCAGCCACTACTTTGTTCAGGTGCCCATGCTCTGGACTGCATTCTAGGCACCTGCTACCCATAGAAGTTTTCTGTTTCTCCACTGAGTTCCATGAGCTACTACTTTCCTTTCCCCCAATGTTAATTGAAATCTCACTGCCTTTTGGGTCACCCCATATAGGGTCACGCTATATGAGGGTGACCTCATATAGGGACCCTATATGAGGGGTCCTTCCCATATAAGGTTGCTGTAATCTTCCATTGACTTTTATTACAGCATATGTCATTGTAAGGAAGTGTTCCAGAGGATCACTTGTGTTCCAGACAGAGCCTTCTCTCACTCAACGTTGTGGCAGTGTTCCTATTTCTCTTTGATAATACTATTTCCCTTTGGTAATCCCCAGCCAAACAGTAACCTCCTTTTTGCCCTGTTAATCCAGGTGCATAAGGAGCGCAAAATGGTCAGGTGACAGTTTCGACTTTCAGTTCAGTGGAACCCTTGTTTTGTCCAATGGTGGAAACACTAATTCCTTGGGTACAAGGACCTCTTAACCAATAGGACCAAAAATTTAAGGAACAAGAAGCAAACATTTAGATTTAATATTGAAAAGTAACACTACCACTTTCATCCCTTTGGCTCTCAGATCCATGTATTCTGACTGTAGGGGAAAGAGCACTGTATATTAGTTACTAGTTCAGAGCATGTATAGCACCCACCCCTTTCCCCTGACTGCCCCAGTTTTTTGCCAGTCGGTTCAGTAACTGAGTCTTAATTGGACAGTTAACCATTCTATATGTTCAGCTGTTTCTGGATGATGAGGTACATGACAAGACCACCAATTTCTGTCTGTATTAGCCTATTGCCTTCTCTGCTAGCTAGAAACAATGTTGTGCAGAATACCATGACCAGGAATAAGGCATCCAGTAATTTCAAGGATGGTGTTTGTAGCAGAAGCATGATAAGTAAGAAAGGCAAATCCATGTTTAGAATAAATGTCTATTCTAGTATAGACAATACCCTGGCAGGGATCCAATAAAATCAATTTGCCACCAGGTGGCTGGCTGGTCTGCTCAGGTTATATTACCATATTAGGTGCTCACCATTGGTTGGTTTGGTTGGTTGGTTTGGTTGGTTGGTTTTGTTCTTTTTCTCCCCCAGCTTTATTGAAATATGACTGACATATAACATTGTGTAAGCTTAAGCTGTACGACATGATGATTTGATACACGTATATACTGTAAAAATGATTACCACAATAAATTAGTTAATGTATTTACCACCTCACATAATTATCATTTTTTGTATACATGTATATAACATTTCTTTATCCATTTATTCATCAATGACACTTAGGTTGTTTCCATGTCTTGGCTATTGTGAATAATGCTGCAGTAGAACATGGGGGTGCAGATAACTCTTCAAGATAGTGATTTCATTTTCTTCGGATATATACCCAGAAGTGCAGTTGCTGGATCATACAGCAGTTCTATTTTTAATTTTTTGAGGAACCTCCAGCTCCATACAGTTTTCCATAGTGGCTATACCAATTTACATTCCCATCAACGGTGCCCAAGAATTCCGTTTACTGCACATTCTTGCCAACATTTATTTCTTGTGTTTTTTGTATTTATATTACTATCTAAATTTTCTATTTTTCTAAATAGTCTATTAATTCCTCACTATGAGCAATGGTGAAATTAGTATATTTCTACTTCCTTCCCATTTCCTCTACTCTCCTCACCCCCTCCTAATTTTAATTGATAGTTTTATTTTCATAGAGTTAAATTTTGTATTGTTAAATATACTTCTCTCACTTGATTTGGCAGCTCTGTAGCCCAAGCTATTAAAGATGAAGAAACACATTTATGCTGCAATGTATTTATCCTACCTTTGTGCCCCCTTTTCATCTGAACTTTTGTCAGTTAGATCATTTCCAGATCATTTCTAATCTGCTCTTCAGCCATATTCACTGCATGTGTTTTGTCTTGGTCTATAGCAATATACATCCAATGCTCTCTGCCAGTTCTTTTGTTGCAGCTTTTCCATCACCCCTTGGTAGGCCCAAGTTTACACTCCAATAGAATCCTCCATTTGAACTCATAGGAATTCTCAGAATTCTTTTATGTTCAAAGCTGTTTATCTGTTACCTATGTACTTGAATGACAGTTCGGCTTGGAGTAAAATGTCATGTTTATTTTCCTTGAGGTTTTCCTGATTCTTCACTGTCTTACAGCATTTAAAAAGTTGTGGTGAAGTCACATGAAAATCAAGTTATTATTCTTGAGGAGAGAGAGAGAAGAAATGAGGAAAGAGGACTGAAAAGTAAAAGAGGTTATTTTATTTTATTTTATTTTATTTTTTGGCGGTATGCGGGCCTCCCACCGCTGCGGCCCCTCCCGCCGCGGAGCACAGGCTCCGGACGCACAGGCCCAGCGGCCACGGCCCACGGGCCCAGACGCTCCGCGGCATGCGAGATCTTCCCGGACCGGGGAATGAACCCGCGTCCCCCGCATCGGCAGGCAGACTCTCAAGCACTGCGCCACCAGGGAAGCCCAAAAGAGGTTATTTTTAAAATTTTATTTATTTTCTTTTTGACTGCTTTGGGTCTTCGTTGCTGCCCGCAGTCTTTCTCTAGTTGCGGTGAGCGAGGGCCACTCTTCCTTGAGGTGCGTGGGCTTCTCACTGCAGTGGCTTCTCTTGCTGCAGAGCACAGACTCTAGGCGTGTGGGCTTCGGTAGCTGTGGCATGCGGGCTCAGTAGTTGTGGCTTGTGGGCTCTAGAGTGCAGGCTCAGTAGTTGTGGTGCACAGGCTTAGTTGCTCCACGGCATGTGGGAACTTCCCGGAGCAGGGATTGAACCCGTGTCCCCTGCATTGGCAGGCAGATTCTTAACCACTGTGCCACCAGGGAAGCCCCAAGAGAGGTTATCTAATAATATCAATAAAGAAAAATACGTCATTAAAAGGAATAAACAAAAAGAAAGTTGGGTAGCAATCTTTGTGTCTCATGAAATATCAGTAGATTCCTAGACAAATATAATAATAACAAAGAGTATCATCATATGCTGGGAAAAGGAACCACAGGACAAGGACATATAGCCATCATGAACATGTATGCAGCAACATAGCCTCAAAATATATAAAATAACAACTGACAGAACACTGAGAGAAATAGATTACCAATTATCATCAGAGATTTTAACTACAAGTTGATAGATCAGCAAGAAAAAAATTAGCAGAGATATGGAAAATCTGAATATCACTACTATTTAGCTGCTAAATTTATATCACACTCTACACCAAACAGAGAATGTATTCTTTTTTAGTATATGTGTAATATTTATAAACATTTACCATATACTAGACAACAAAGTAAATATTAAAAAATTCCATAGAATCAATATCACACAGACTATTTTCTGTAAAGGACCAGATAGTACTGAATATTTTTGTCTTTGCAGGGATTTGGAGGCAATCTAACGTTGATTTCTGGGGAGTTGGATAAGTAAAATGCACTGGACATACCCCAGGGAAGACTATGTAGTGTGTAGAAGCAAGAGACTGGATGTGCCCAAGCAACACGAATATAGTACTAATAACAGAGTGCTGAGTCAAAAACATGAGAAACAGAATGAGGTCTAAAACAAAATGATAATTTTTAAAACTCTTAATAAATTAGGAATATGGGATTAACAGATACAGACTACTCTACATAAAATAGATAAGAAACAAAGATTTCTGTGTAGCACAGGGAACTATATTTTTTGTATAGCTCAGGGAACTATCAATAGCTTATAATAACCTATAATGAAAAACAATCTGAAAATATATATATAACTGAATCACTGCCAAACCCTGAAACTAACACAATATTGTAAATCAACTATTCTTCAATAAAAAAAATACACAAAACATAAATACATGTTTTGTGAGACACGTATGCAAAATATATGTTATACATGTGTATATGTTAAACACATTTGAATGTGTTATACACACATTATACATGTATGTTATGTATAATGTATGTTTATATATCTCTCTCAGTGTATAAAGGATACATTATAAATTCATTTAAATACTTGCCTGTGTATGTATGGGGGTAGATAGGCTTTGGGGAATGAGCATAAACAAAGAACAAACTAGAAAGTGCTTTGCCCAGAACAAGCATGATAATGGCCATGGATTATCTCCGCATCTGAGGTCCAAGATGTTACAGATCAGTTGTAGAGTGTTTTCAACTACTTATACTCATTTCTCTTTGAGTGCATTGTTGTTTCACTGTCTTCCCATTTAGCAATTATAGTTTGATAATTACAGTTTAAACAGTGTTATAATGTTGTAATTTATCTTTTGATAATGTTTCGGTATAGCTAGTTTTGCAAAAGCATTACTTGTCTATGACTTGTATCTAGTTAGAACCACATAATCAATTGCTCTAATTGATTCGGCTCCTAACATTACACTGCAATCAAGAAAATATTGCCCAAGTATTCACAGCCCCATGAACAGTATGAAACAAAATGTTCAAATTTTAAAACTTGGATGTACACTTTGAGTATCTTACACTCTTATTTGTCAATTATACCTCAATAAAGCTGAAAACAGCTTGATTAAAATCTTATCATCAATCAGGACTTCCCTGGTGGTGCAGTGGTTAAGAATGCGCCTGCCAATGCAGGAGATACGGGTTCGATCCCTGGTCTGAGAAGATCCCACATGCCGCAGAGCAACTAAGCCCGTGCACCACAACTACTGAGCCTGTGCTCTAGAGCCCATGAGCCACAACTACTGAGCCTGCCCTCTAGAGCCCATGAGCCACAACTACTGAGCCCGCATACCACAACTACTGAAGCCTACGCGCCTAGAGCCCATGCTCCATAACAAGAGAAGCCACAGCAATGAGAAGCCTGCACATCGCAACGAAGAGTAGCCCCAGCTTGCCACAACTAGAGAAAGCCCAAGTGCAGCAATGAAGACCTAACACAGCCAAAAATAAATAAATTAATTCTAAAAATCTTATCAGTCAAATTGTACTTAATTTTAAAATGTATTGTACATATTTATCTTTGTTGTACTCAATGACTAAAACATATAAGCTACTATTAAAGACTTTGAAATAGATATTACCATCCATAGCAAATGAAATTGTTCTTGAGAATTCTTTCAAAAACAGATTTGGCTTGAGGGTTGAACTTATTTACTATCCCAGTCTAGGGGAAAGGATCTCACATTTATAGAGCAACTACCATAAGCCAAGCACTATACATGTGTTATTTCAATTAATACTCACAACAAGTCTCTAAAGTAGGCAGTATAATTCCATTTTATAGATGGAGAAACTCAGGTTTATATAAATCAAGTAATTTCCCCAAGGTCTCGTAGCCGGTAAGCGTTGATGTTAGAATATAAACTGAATAAACACAAGTTTTATATCAATATTCAAAGTTTGAAATCTCATGACAAGGTTTGAATTCTACCATGGTGGTATGCACAGCCCATCTCTCCTACTGATTATGACTAAGATCACTAGACAAAATACAAAAAACCACTACCTGAGGACTCTGAAAATTAAAAAAAAAATTTTTAAATTAAAAGGGCAAGCAGGGCTTCCCTGGTGGCGCAGTGGTTGAGAGTCTGCCTGCTAATGCAGGGGACACGGGTTTGAGCCCTGGTCTGAGAAGATCCCACATGCCGCGGAGCAACTAGGCCCGTGAGCCACAACTACTGAGCCTGCACGTCTGGAGCCTGTGCTCCGCAACAAGAGAGGCTGCGACAGTGAGAGGCCCGCGCACCGCGATGAAGAGTGGCCCCCGCTTGCCACAACTAGAGAAAGCCCTTGCACAGAAACGAAGACCCAACACAGCCAAAAATAAAAGTAAATAAATTAAAAGAAGGCTCAACATTAAAAAAAAAAGCAAGCAGATTGTGGAGGAAAGTAAAAAATTAGAGAGGCAACTACTATGGGGTGAGAGGCAACTACCATGGGGTGTTTCCCCTCTTTTCCCTTTTGACCTTGCTCTGTGGCTGAGCCCTGGTTGTGGAGAAGTATAGAGGCACCTACAGCTAAAATGTGATCAGAAACCCAGTGCTTAGGGCCAAAGAAAACAGGAAAAGAGTCCCTGCATGCCCGATACTAGGGAGCAGAATCCTATATGGAGAGACCCAAAGAAGGAAATCCATTAATTCTATATATGAACCCACATAAGTCTTAGCAAAAGCCCTGAGCTATGAATGCATGGACAGATGCCAAGGTTTGAACCACATGATCAAATATTTGTGTCTAACCACTGAAGAGCACATATGCAGAACAGATGCAGACAAAGGTGGCGAAGGCTTGGAGAACTAAAGCAGAATTTGAACCACCCGAACAACTTTCAGAATAATCTCTGTGTTGCACCTGAACAGGTCAGAGCCAAAGCAGCATTACAGAGGCTTAGAGAACTGAACTGTGATTTGAACTACCAGAGAAGGTGAGGCAAAAAGGTTCATTGCCTGCTAAAACAAAAACATAAACCTTCTCCAGAGGACTTTAATAGAATCCAGAGTCTATCCAACATGACATTCACAACTTCAAGATACAATACAAAATTCCTCCACATAATAAAGAACCAGGGGGACTTCCCTCATGGCGCAGTGGTTGGGAATCCGCCTGCCAATGCAAGGAACATGGGTTCGAGCCCTGGTCCAGGAAGATCCCACATGCCACAGAGCAACTAAGCCTGTGGGCCACAACTACTGAGCCTGAGCTCTAGAGCCCACAAGCCACAACTACTGAAGCCTGTGCACCTAGAGCCCGTGCTCTGCAACAAGAGAAGCCACTGCAATGAGAAGCCCACGCACCGCAATGAAGAGTAGCCCCCGCTCGCTGCAACTAGAGAAAATCCATGCACAGCAACAACAACAAAAAACACCAACATAGCCAAAAATAAATAAAAAAAAAAAGAACCAGGAAATGTAAATAATTCTTGAGGGAAAATACAGTTGCCAAACCCAAGATAACACAGATGGTAGAATTATCAGACAGAAATTCAAAAGAAGCTATTATAATGAATATATAAGTATATAAAATAAGATTAAAATAATCTGTATACATGCATATATGAAAACAATTATATTATATAACTATTATAATGATGAGGTAAAGAAAAATATGCTTTAAGTGAATGAAAAGAGAGTTATTCTCAGAAGAGAGTTATTCTCAGCAAAGAAATAGAAACTTTAAAAAAGAACCAAATGAAAAGTGCACAGCTGAAAAATACAATCTCTGAATGAGAAACTCACTGGAAGTGCTCAGTATCAGAATAGAGATGACAGAGGAAAGAATAAGTGAAATTAAAGATAGATCAACAGAAATTATCCAATCAGAAGAACAGAGATTGTTCTTGGAACATAGCTTGAAAAAAATGAATAGAGCTTCAGGGAATCTGTGAAAAAATATCAAAAGATCTAATATATGTGTGACTGCAGTTCTAAAAGGAGAAGAAAAAAAGGTTGGTACAGTATAGAATATTTGAAGAAATAATGATCCCAAATGTCCTAAGTTTGGTGACAGGAGTAAGTTTACAAATTCAAGAAGCTTAGCAAACCCAAAGCAGGATAGACTTAAAGAAAACAACACTTAAAATCTTCATAATCAAAGTGCTTAAAACCAAAAATTAAGGAAAATCTTTGAAACTAGCTAAAGAAAACAAAACATTACACACAGGGAACAATGATATGTTTACACGTTTTTCATCAGAAATTACAGAGGCATGAACACAATGAAGTCATTAACCCAGAATTATAGAGCCAGCAAAAATGTTCTATAGGAATGAAGGTGAAATAAAGGCATTTTCAGGCAAAGGGAAACTAAGATAATTCATTGCCTGATCTACAAGAAATGCTAAAGAAATTCTTCAGGTTGAAAGGAATGTTACCAGAGGGAAATTTGGATCTTCAGAAATGAAGAACCACATAAATGATAAATAGCTATGTAAAAATAACCGACTACCCTTTTTCATCTATGGTGGAGTTTTCAATGGATGTAGATGTTATACATATGATAACTATATCATATAGATCAGTGGTGAAGGGATTCTAAGTAGACCTATATAGCTGCAAGCTTTCTATATTTTATATGAAGTGGTACAAGGTTAACTCTGAACTGTACCCTTAAAATGGTACATTTTATGTATATTTTAGCACAGTTTAAAAAATTAAACATAGAATTATCATATGACCCAGTAATTCCACTTGTAGCTTCTACTGGAGAAAAATGAAAACATATTTCCACATAAAACCTATAAATGAATATTTATAGCAGCACTATGCATGATAGCTAAAAAGTGGAAACAGCCCAAATTCCATCAACTGACAAATGGGTAAACAAAATGCGGTATATTATACATTGGAATTATTGTTTGGCAACAAAAAGGAATGAAGTATTTCTATAACAGGGGTGAACTTTGAAAACATTATGCTAAGTGAAAGGAAGCCAGTCACAAAAGATCACATATTATATGATTCCATTTATATATGTCCACAATAATATTAGCTAATCCATGCACAGCCCAACTGAAAGACATTAATTCATGGGTTCACAGACCTCATTTTATTTTATTTTATTTTTAAAAAACCAAACAGTACTCACCCCAGTTATGCCTTTCATTCCATTAGCACTTAGCAAGGGTGTTTCTTTCTTTTTAAAAAATATTTATTTATTTATTTGTCTGCATCAGGTCTTAGTTCCAGCGTGTGGCCTCTTCATTGCAGCACACGGGCTTCTCTCTAGTTGTGGTGCTTGGACTCTGTAGCTGCAGCACGCAGGCTTAGTTGCCCTGCAGCATGTGGGATCTTAGTTCCCTGACCAGTGATTGAACCCGTGTCCCCTGCATTAGAAGGTGAATTCTTAACCACTGGACCACCAGGGAAGTCCCACATCTTTCATTTAAAAAAGACCCCTCCCTGAATGCACTTTGACCACTGTTTCTAGCACCTGGCTTCACCTAAGCCAAGCATCACCAAGCTAGGACAAGAAGATGACAACGTAGCAGACAGCTGACCCAAGAGTCCAGACCAGGCTTGTAAGACCCATCTTACCAGTTCAATAGCACTGTTTACCAAATGTCTGTCTCTCTATCAAAATTAAAAGTTATTGTTTTATTTCTAGCTATGTTTTTGTCCCAATGTTTAGGATGGAAAGAAAATTCTTTAGTAACACTATCACAAATTGTAGCTACTGGAGGCGATTTAACTGATTGTTGGATTTGTCATCAAATTCCTTGGTCAATACAAGGCCAATATAAGCCCCTCATAATTCTTGTCACTGACTTTTCAGATGTTCCTATAATCTATAAAATGTTTCCCCATCAGCATATACCTCCATGTTCATTTACTACATTCAATTAGTCTATTCAGTTCTGAAGTTTGTATGATGAGAAAGTGATGTTGCAAAACCAAATGGTTCTTGATTTTTAAAACTGCTTTGCAGGCAGAAACGTATGCTATAATCCAGACAATGTTGTCCGTTCATATCAGAATAGTCCTCTAATATAACCATCTAATGACTCACATATAAAACCAAATTTCTGCATTGAAGGATCCCCTTTCTAGTTTAAATGAAATCTTGGGTGAGTGGTTCAGTTCTGGGGATTCATGACTTCTGACTTTGTTATTGTTGTTGGCTATTTTGATTGTGTTCTATATCATTTATAGAATAATAATCTATTGTGCCTCGATGTATATTCAACTAAAATAATGATGTCTAAATGACTTGAAACTATTGATCACATCTACAGTTCTATGTAAAACAATGAGCATGTGCAAAGCACATATAGGATAAAATTGGCATAAGTCCTATTTGACAACCTAGAATTACTATCCTTCCTTACCAAGCATTCTACTAGACTAACCCCTTAAAAGGAAAGAAAGAACCGGGCTGTTAAGAACCGTCATCGAGGGACAAGATGGATCCAGGGCAGGTAAGCAACCACCCTGGCATCAGGGGGACTAAATATTTGATTTGCTTTCTATTGAAAAATTAATGATCAAAAGGTGGGAAATGACGAAATAAAATTTATATTTTAAGGCAGGACAAGAAAAAAATAAACATAAAATTCTCTCGATGTATTTGTTTGGGCCTCCTCCCTCCCAAATGTACAGGGTACATCTGCATTACACATTAACCAGAGCTCCTCAAAGATGGAAGTGCCTGCTTAACTATAAAGATCAATTTTTTCTTTCTTCTGACACTAGCAATGTAACTTCTTAAAAGAATAGTGTTTTTTCCCAGCTCTGTAGGGGGTCACTGTGACTTGCTGCTCACTTTGTATGTGCCTACCTGGACCATGTATCCTTGGTGAAGTTTACGTAAAGTATTAGTATGTCATTTTCATGTATGATCCTGTCTCAAAAATGTATATGACTATGCCTTCGACTTCTAACAGGTGGAACAGTTCTCAGATTTTTCTGAGAATCTGCTTCCCAGGTTATAATCCTCAGTTTGGCTTGAATAAAATTCCCCTTTTTCTTCTTAACTTGGTAGTTAATTGAATTTTCATCAACAGTAGGCAAATCCATAGAGACAGAAAGTAGATTAATGTTTGTCAGAGGCTAGGGACAGGGGAAAATGGGAAGTAACTGCTAATGAGTATTGGGTTTTGGGGTGATGAAAATGCTCTAAAATTAGATAGTGGTGATGATTGCAAAATTCTGTGAAAATACTAAAATTGACTGGATTTGTGCACTTTGAAAAAATAAATATTATGGCCTGTGAATTATATCTCCATAAAACTGTTATTTGAAACCTGCTCACGTTCACTGAAATGTATCTAGAATGATATTCACCAAATGTGTGCAATTTTAGGTGATTTATTGTTTTTATATATCACTTATATTTAAAAATGAGGAACACCATTACATTTTTATAAAAATAAGTTGGGACTTCCCTGGTGGTCCTGTGGTTAAGACTCCACTCTTCCACTGCAGGGGGTGCAGGTTCAAGCTCTGGTCAGGGAACTAAGATTCTGCATGCTGTACAGCATCCCCCCACACCAAAAATAATAAGTCTTTGCTTTCAAAGAAGTAATGGGGCAAGTGAATCCAGACTATAGAGGTCTCAGAACTAAAGGAAGGGGAATGATTGTTCCATGGCAAGAGGGGTAGATTTTGGAGAGAAAAATCTTTTGTTCCAGTGGTTGTTATCTGCTGTGCCTATGCCTGCTGAAGAAATGCAAACTTCATTAGCATGATTACAATTAGTAACATAAGTTTATTTTTATGTTCTCTTAAGCTGAGTAATTTTCAAATAAAAAACTCCTCATGATGCAGTTTTACCAAACTCAAAGAGGATCTGTTGGGACAGATAATTTGCTGACAGAAAAGCAATTTTCAAAGAGCAAGAACAGAAATATCTCCTTTCCATGGTGTGCCACTGATTTAATCATGAAAAGTGTGCTGGCAAATATTATCTCAGCAGGTGAATCCATAATTAGAGCTCTGATTTTCCTCCTGGCTTTCTTCTCAATTGTCCAAGGGACCCAATGAAGGGTATCTATAAAACCATGATAATGGTTCTAAATATTTTCAGTGCCAGCACTACTACAGAGCTGATGTGCGGGAAGTAAGTTGCATGGTGCTATGGGAGAAAAGCAACTACATGACCATAAGGCTTGCGTCCAAATTCCTCCCTCTCTGACAGGTTTGCTGATCTCCCATAAACACTTTCTTTGAAGATGCTTTCCTTAGAAGCACCCATCCCAGATAAAGTTTGCCTTGGTCACCAGAGAATCCAGAACATGAGGAAGATAATCCGTAAAACAAAAGTTTGGGAAACTTCCTTTGCTGCAAGTACAATAAAAGTAATCAGTGACATGTCAAAGGACAAGTATCTAAACATCTGTCACAGGACTTCCCTGGTGGTGCAGTAGTTAGGAATCCCCCTGCCAATGCAGGGGACATGGGTTCGAGACCTGGTCCAGGAAGATCCTACATTCCACGCAGCAACTAAGCCCATGTGCCACAACTACTGAGCCTGTGCTCTAGAGCTTGCAAACCACAGCTACTGAAGCCTGCATGCCTAGAGCCTGTGCTACGCAACAAAAGAAGCCACTGCAATGAGAAGCCTGCGCACCACAGAGAAGAGTAACCCCCGCTGGAGGCAACTAGAGAAAGCCTGCACGCAGCTACAAAGACTCAATGCAGCCAAAAACAAACAAACATCTGTCACCATTGGCTTCTGCACATCTCCAATATCTTGATTTCAAGCATCTCTTTCTTTGACTATACCTCTTAACCTTCCAGTGTACTTGCTCTAGTAACCCATTCCAGCAATTCTTAACCACAGTGAGATTGTAATTCAATGATTTTCACTATCCATCAACCCCTTCACAACCTCATTCAGTTCTTATCCAGCCTGGGCATCTAAGACTCAGAGAAGTTGTGAATCTAGATGTTTATTTACTTTTAGTTGATTCCTTACAATTTATCTACTTCCCAGAACAGTCTGAGGTAGATTGAAATAGGAAAAACACTTATGACAGAACAGAGTACAGATTAAGAAAGGGAAACAAAATTATTTAAAACGTCAATCAAGAGAGAATTGGTTACATAATTAGAAGAGGAAACATCTTTTCTCTCTCACTGTCAGAGAGTAGAGGGAAGATAGGCCTTGGCTAGTAATTTAATTTGGCTGATGGTTAAGAGAAAGGGCAATTCCAAAGACAGTTCTTTGCGTAGCTAACCAGTAGTTATTAAGAGGTCTGTAGTTTAATAATGAGTCCAGAACACTAGTGGTTTGAAGGGAGTGAAGAAAGCTTGAGAGAGTAAGATGAATAAGAGGAACCCACAATTTTGCATAATTTCAGGTACTCTCAGGTAGGGGCTGTCTTAAATTTATGTGACACTAAGGAAAAATTTTTTCTTCTGCAATATAAATTTAGGCTGTGCTATCTCCAATAAATCAGTATTTGTTCTTGGGAAGTAAGTGTGATTGTGTGTGTGTGTGCACACGTGTGTGTATTTGATCAGTAGTTACCTGTTGGATATCAGGAAGACAAAAAGGAATAGATGCAGCCCACTCCATGTGGTGAACAGACTCTAAGGTGGCTCCCATAATTTCTGCCTCCTGGTGTCCACAATTTTGGTAATCCCTTCCCTTCAGTGCAGGTAGGACCTGTGACTTATTTCTAACCAATATAATGTGGTAAAGATGATGGGAATATCACGCTTGCAATTACATAATATAATGTAATATAATATATAATATAGTGTGAAGTTCCGTTTTGCTAGCTGACACACACACACACACACACACACACACACACACAC